>NC_136510.1:52033788-52271288 GCF_053919585.1 Euprymna scolopes | reverse complement strand
CAATAATGGTGCAACATATTTTGAAATTAGAAAAGTAAAAAACAAAAATACTTTGTTGTTTTAGCATGTTAAAAGTATTTAGGTTGGTAGATAAGTAAATTCTACTGTATTGATATAATTTTTTTTTTTTTTGCTGTTGTTCCTTGCTTTTTACAATTTTCGGCTAAATACTTCTAAATTTCGTATTTTAAACTAAACTTCGAAGGTTGGAATGCCCACCCCCAACCTAAAATGTACTTGGAAAAATCGATTTTATAGCGAGATTTAAGAATGGTTAGCCGAAAAAAAGGTGAAAAACAAAACAAATAATAAATAATTGTTACCAAAGGCAATAAATGCTACTTTTTTCTTACTTACATGAATGAATTTATTTTATGTTTTAAAGTATTTTCAAGCGCTTGCGGGTGTGTGCGTGCGAAATATCTTCAGATTTTCTAGAATTTCCCGCTAGATTGCAAACGAAATCTCCGGATCTAGCAGGAAAACCGCTAAATTAGAAACACTGGTCACGTGACAGGAAGCAGTAATAAATAATTGTCCCTAAATAAAAAAAATGGCCTATCGGTACAAAGAAACCCACCTATTTATCATAGAAAAATTAAGTATAATGTTATAATTAAAAAGAAATATATAAAAACACACATGGATATAGTAAACATATTATACCAAAACGTGGAAGCCATCCGTCCAGTGGTTTTTTAGACTATTAATTGCGAACGAAACAAGAGTTACATTTTTATATATATAGATAATATGGAGAAATATATGTATATAGATAATATGGAGCAATATATATATATATATATATATAAAATATGAAGCAATATATATATATATATATATATATATATATATATATATAAAATATGAAGCAATATATATATATATATATATATAAAATATGAAGCAATATATATATATATATATAAAATATGAAGCAATATATATATATATATATATATAAAATATGAAGCAATATATATATATATATATATATATATAAAATATGAAGCAATATATATATATATATATAAAATATGAAGCAATATATATATATATATATAAAACATGAAGCAATATATATATATATATATATAAAATATGAAGCAATATATATATATATATATAAAATATGAAGCAATATATATATATATATATATATATAAAATATGAAGCAATATATATATATATATATATATATATATATAAAATATGAAGCAATATATATATATATATATATATAAAATATGAAGCAATATATATATATATATATATATAAAATATGAAGCAATATATATATATATATATATAAAATATGAAGCAATATATATATATATATATAAAATATGAAGCAATATATATATATATATAAAATATGAAGCAATATATATATATATATATAAAATATGAAGCAATATATATATATATATAAAATATGAAGCAATATATATATATATATAAAATATGAAGCAATATATATATATATATATAAAATATGAAGCAATATATATATATATATATAAAATATGAAGCAATATATATATATATATATATATATAAAATATGAAGCAATATATATATATATATATATAAAATATGAAGCAATATATATATATATATATATATATAAAATATGAAGCAATATATATATATATATATATATAAAATATGAAGCAATATATATATATATATAAAATATGAAGCAATATATATATATATATATATATATATAAAATATGAAGCAATATATATATATATATATATATATATATAAAATATGAAGCAATATATATATATATATAAAATATGAAGCAATATATATATATATATATATAAAATATGAAGCAATATATATATATATATATATAAAATATGAAGCAATATATATATATATATATAAAATATGAAGCAATATATATATATATATATATATAAAATATGAAGCAATATACATATATATATATATAAAATATGAAGCAATATATATATATATAAAATATGAAGCAATATATATATATATATAAAATATGAAGCAATATATATATATATATATAAAATATGAAGCAATATATATATATATATATATATATAATATGAAGCAATATATATATATATATATATAATATGAAGCAATATATATATATATATAAAATATGAAGCAATATATATATATATATATAAAATATGAAGCAATATATATATATATATATATATATATATATATAAAATATGAAGCAATATATATATATATATATATATACAAAATATGAAGCAATATATATATATATATATATATATATATATAAAATATGAAGCAATATATATATATATAAAATATGAAGCAATATATATATATATAAAATATGAAGCTATATATATATATATATATATATATATATATAAAATATGAAGCAATATATATATATATATATATATATAAAATATGAAGCAATATATATATATATATAAAATATGAAGCAATATATATATATATATATATAAAATATGAAGCAATATATATATATATATATAAAACATGAAGCAATATATATATATATATATATATAAAATATGAAGCAATATATATATATATATATATAAAATATGAAGCAATATATATATATATATAAAATATGAAGCAATATATATATATATATATATAAAATATGAAGCAATATATATATATATATATATATAAAATATGAAGCAATATATATATATATATATATATAAAATATGAAGCAATATATATATATATATATATATAAAATATGAAGCAATATATATATATATATATATATAAAATATGAAGCAATATATATATATATATATATATAAAATATGAAGCAATATATATATATATATATATATATAAAATATGAAGCAATATATATATATATATATAAAATATGACGCAATATATATATATATATATAAAATATGAAGCAATATATATATATATATAAAATATGAAGCAATATATATATATATATAAAATATGAAGCAATATATATATATATATATAAAATATGAAGCAATATATATATATATATATATATATAAAATATGAAGCAATATATATATATATATATATAAAATATGAAGCAATATATATATATATATATATATAAAATATGAAGCAATATATATATATATATATATATAAAATATGAAGCAATATATATATATATATATATAAAATATGAAGCAATATATATATATATATAAAATATGAAGCAATATATATATATATATGTATATATATATATATAAAATATGAAGCAATATATATATATATATATATATATATAAAATATGAAGCAATATATATATATATATATATAAAATATGAAGCAATATATATATATATATATATAAAATATGAAGCAATATATATATATATATAAAATATGAAGCAATATATATATATATATATATAAAATATGAAGCAATATATATATATATATATATATAAAATATGAAGCAATATACATATATATATATATAAAATATGAAGCAATATATATATATATAAAATATGAAGCAATATATATATATATATAAAATATGAAGCAATATATATATATATAAAATATGAAGCAATATATATATATATATATATAAAATATGAAGCAATATATATATATATATATATATATAATATGAAGCAATATATATATATATATATAATATGAAGCAATATATATATATATATATATATAAAATATGAAGCAATATATATATATATATATATAAAATATGAAGCAATATATATATATATATATATATATATACAAAATATGAAGCAATATATATATATATATATATATAAAATATGAAGCAATATATATATATATAAAATATGAAGCAATATATATATATATAAAATATGAAGCTATATATATATATATATATATATATAAAATATGAAGCAATATATATATATATATATATATAAAATATGAAGCAATATATATATATATATATATAAAATATGAAGCAATATATATATATATATATAAAATATGAAGCAATATATATATATATATATATAAAACATGAAGCAATATATATATATATATATATATATATATAAAATATGAAGCAATATATATATATATATATAAAATATGAAGCAATATATATATATATATATATATATATAAAATATGAAGCAATATATATATATATATATATATATATAAAATATGAAGCAATATATATATATATATATATATAAAATATTAAGCAATATATATATATATATATATATAAAATATGAAGCAATATATATATATATATATAAAAAATGAAGCAATATATATATATATATATATAAAATATGAAGCAATATATATATATATATAAAATATGAAGCAATATATATATATATAAAATATGAAGCAATATATATATATATATATAAAATATGAAGCAATATATATATATATATATATATATATATAAAATATGAAGCAATATATATATATATATATATAAAATATGAAGCAATATATATATATATATATATATATAAAATATGAAGCAATATATATATATATATATATATATATAAAATATGAAGCAATATATATATATATATAAAATATGAAGCAATATATATATATATATATATATATATATAAAATATGAAGCAATATATATATATATATATATATATATATAAAATATGAAGCAATATATATATATATATATATATATAAAATATGAAGCAATATATATATATATATATATAAAATATGAAGCAATATATATATATATATATATATAAAATATGAAGCAATATATATATATATATATATATATAAAATATTAAGCAATATATATATATATATATATATAAAATATGAAGCAATATACATATATATATATATAAAATATGAAGCAATATATATATATATAAAATATGAAGCAATATATATATATATATAAAATATGAAGCAATATATATATATATATATAAAATATGAAGCAATATATATATATATAAAATATGAAGCAATATATATATATATAAAATATGAAGCTATATATATATATATATATATATAAAATATGAAGCAATATATATATATATATATATAAAACATGAAGCAATATATATATATATATATATATAAAATATGAAGCAATATATATATATATAAAATATGAAGCAATATATATGTATATATATAAAATATGAAGCAATATATATATATATATATATATATAAAATATGAAGCAATATATATATATATATATATATATATAAAATATGAAGCAATATATATATATATATATATATATAAAATATGAAGCAATATATATATATATATATATATAAAATATGAAGCAATATATATATATATATATAAAATATGAAGCAATATATATATATATATATAAAATCTGAAGCAATATATATATATATATATATAAAACATGAAGCAATATATATATATATATATATATAAAATATGAAGCAATATATATATATATAAAATATGAAGCAATATATATATATATATATAAAATATGAAGCAATATATATATATATATATATATATAAAATATGAAGCAATATATATATATATATATATATATATAAAATATGAAGCAATATATATATATATATATATATAAAATATTAAGCAATATATATATATATATATATATATAAAATATGAAGCAATATATATATATATATATAAAATATGAAGCAATATATATATATATATATATAAAATATGAAGCAATATATATATATATATAAAATATGAAGCAATATATATATATATATATAAAATATGAAGCAATATATATATATATATATATAAAATATGAAGCAATATATATATATATATATAAAATATGAAGCAATATATATATATATATATATAAAATATGAAGCAATATATATATATATATATATATATATAAAATATGAAGCAATATATATATATATATAAAATATGAAGCAATATATATATATATATATATATAAAATATGAAGCAATATATATATATATATATATAAAATATGAAGCAATATATATATATATATATATATAAAATATGAAGCAATATATATATATATATATATATATATAAAATATGAAGCAATATATATATATATATATATATAAAATATGAAGCAATATATATATATATATATATAAAATATGAAGCAATATATATATATATATATATATATATATATAAAATATGAAGCAATATATATATATATATATATATATATATATAAAATATGAAGCAATATATATATATATATATATATATAAAATATGAAGCAATATACATATATATATATATAAAATATGAAGCAATATATATATATATAAAATATGAAGCAATATATATATATATATAAAATATGAAGCAATATATATATATATATAAAATATGAAGCAATATATATATATATATATATAAAATATGAAGCTATATATATATATATATAATATGAAGCAATATATATATATATAAAATATGAAGCAATATATATATATATATATAAAATATGAAGCAATATATATATATATATATATATATACAAAATATGAAGCAATATATATATATATATATATATATATACAAAATATGAAGCAATATATATATATATATATATATAAAATATGAAGCAATATATATATATATAAAATATGAAGCAATATATATATATATAAAATGTGAAGCTATATATATATATATATATATAAAATATGAAGCAATATATATATATATATATATATAAAATATGAAGCAATATATATATATATATATATATATAAAATATGAAGCAATATATATATATATATATATATATATAAAATATGAAGCAATATATATATATATATATAAAATATGAAGCAATATATATATATATATATATATAATATGAAGCAATATATATATATATATATAAAATATGAAGCAATATATATATATATATATAAAATATGAAGCAATATATATATATATATACAAAATATGAAGCAATATATATATATATATATACAAAATATGAAGCAATATATATATATATATATATATAAAATATGAAGCAATATATATATATATATATATATGAAGCAATATATATATATATATATATATATATATAAAATATGAAGCAATATATATATATATATATATATATGAAGCAATATATATATATATATATAAAATATGAAGTAATATATATATATATATATATATATATAAAATATGAAGCAATATATATATATATATATAAAATATGAAGCAATATATATATATATATAAAATATGAAGCAATATATATATATATATATATAAAATATGAAGCAATATATATATATATATAAAAAATATGAAGCAATATATATATATATAAAATATGAAGTAATATATATATATATATATATATATATATAAAATATGAAGCAATATATATATATATATATATAAAAAAAATATGAAGCAATATATATATATATATATATAAAATATGAAGCAATATATATATATGTATATAAAATATGAAGCAATATATATATATATATAAAATATGAAGCAATATATATATATATATATTAAATATGAAGCAATATATATATATATATATATATATAAAATATGAAGCAATATATATATATATATAAAATATGAAGCAATATATATATGTATAAAATATGAAGCGATATATATATGTATAAAATATGAAGCGATATATATATGTATAAAATATGAAGCGATATATATATGTATAAAATATGAAGCGATATATATATGTATAAAATATGAAGCGATATATATATGTATAAAATATGAAGCGATATATATATGTATAAAATATGAAGCGATATATATATGTATAAAATATGAAGCGATATATATATGTATAAAATATGAAGCGATATATATATGTATAAAATATGAAGCGATATATATATGTATAAAATATGAAGCGATATATATATGTATAAAATATGAAGCGATATATATATGTATAAAATATGAAGCGATATATATATGTATAAAATATGAAGCGATATATATATGTATAAAATATGAAGCGATATATATATGTATAAAATATGAAGCGATATATATATGTATAAAATATGAAGCGATATATATATGTATAAAATATGAAGCGATATATATATATGTATAAAATATGAAGCGATATATATATATGTATAAAATATGAAGCGATATATATATATGTATAAAATATGAAGCGATATATATATATGTATAAAATATGAAGCGATGTATATATATGTAAAATATATGAAGCGATATATATATATGTATAAAATATGAAGCGATATATATATGTATAAAATATGAAGCGATATATATATATGTATAAAATATGAAGCGATATATATATATGTATAAAATATGAAGCGATATATATATATGTATAAAATATGAAGCGATATATATATATGTATAAAATATGAAGCGATATATATATATGTATAAAATATGAAGCGATATATATATATGTATAAAATATGAAGCGATATATATATATGTATAAAATATGAAGCGATATATATATATGTATAAAATATGAAGCGATATATATATATGTATAAAATATGAAGCGATATATATATATGTATAAAATATGAAGCGATATATATATATGTATAAAATATGAAGCGATATATATATATGTATAAAATATGAAGCGATATATATATATGTATAAAATATGAAGCGATATATATATATGTATAAAATATGAAGCGATATATATATATGTATAAAATATGAAGCGATATATATATATGTATAAAATATGAAGCGATATATATATATGTATAAAATATGAAGCGATATATATATATGTATAAAATATGAAGCGATATATATATATGTATAAAATATGAAGCGATATATATATATGTATAAAATATGAAGCGATATATATATGTATAAAATATGAAGCGATATATATATATGTATAAAATATGAAGCGATATATATATATATGTAAAAAATATGAAGCGATATATATATATATATATATATATAAAATATGAAGCTATATATATATATATATATATAAAATATGAAGCTATATATATATATATATATATAAAATATGAAGCTATATATATATATATATATATAAAATATGAAGCTATATATATATATATATATAAAATATGAAGCTATATATATATATATATATATATAAAATATGAAGCTATATATATATATATATATATAAAATATGAAGCTATATATATATATATATATATATAAAATATGAAGCTATATATATATATATATAAAATATGAAGCTATATATATATATATATATATATATAAAATATGAAGCTATATATATATATATATATATATATATAAAATATGAAGCTATATATATATATATATATATATATATAAAATATGAAGCTATATATATTTATATATAAAATATGAAGCTATATATATATATATATATATATAAAATATGAAGCTATATATATATATATATATATAAAATATGAAGCTATATATATATATATATATATAAAATATGAAGCTATATATATATATATATATAAAATATGAACCTATATATATATATATATATAAAATATGAAGCTATATATATATATATATATATATAAAATATGAAGCTATATATATATATATATATATATATAAAATATGAAGCTATATATATATATATATATATATAAAATATGAAGCTATATATATATATATATATATATATATATATATATATATATAATATGAAGCTATATATATATATATATATATATATATAATATGAAGCTATATATATATATATATATATATATATATAATATGAAGCTATATATATATATATATATATATATATATATAATATGAAGCTATATATATATATATATATATAAAATATGAAGCTATATATATATATATATATATATAAAATATGAAGCTATATATATATATATATATATATATAAAATATGAAGCTATATATATATATATATATAATATGAAGCTATATATATATATATATATATATATATATATATAAAATATGAAGCTATATATATATATATATATATATATAAAATATGAAGCTATATATATATATATATATATATAAAATATGAAGCTATATATATATATATATATAAAATATGAAGCTATATATATATATATATATATAAAATATGAAGCTATATATATATATATATATATATATATAAAATATGAAGCTATATATATATATATATATATATATATAATATGAAGCTATATATATATATATATATATATATAAAATATGAAGCTATATATATATATATATATATATATAAAATATGAAGCTATATATATATATATATATATATATATAAAATATGAAGCTATATATATATATATATATAAAATATGAAGCTATATATATATATATATATATATATAAAATATGAAGCTATATATATATATATATATATAAAATATGAAGCTATATATATATATATATATATAAAATATGAAGCTATATATATATATATATATATATATATATATATATAAAATATGAAGCTATATATATATATATATATATATATATAAAATATGAAGCTATATATATATATATATATATATATAAAATATGAAGCTATATATATATATATATATATATATATAAAATATGAAGCTATATATATATATATATATATATATATAAAATATGAAGCTATATATATATATATATATATATATAAAATATGAAGCTATATATATATATATATAAAATATGAAGCTATATATATATATATATATATAAAATATGAAGCTATATATATATATATATATATATAAAATATGAAGCTATATATATATATATATATATAAAATATGAAGCTATATATATATATATATATAAAATATGAAGCTATATATATATATATATATATATATAAAATATGAAGCTATATATATATATATATATATAAAATATGAAGCTATATATATATATATATATATAAAATATGAAGCTATATATATATATATATATATATATATAAAATATGAAGCTATATATATATATATATATATATATATAAAATATGAAGAAATATATATATATATATATATATATATATATAAAATATGAAGAAATATGTATACTAATGCATATAAAATTGTTAGTTTGTTCAATAAGGATGATAAATTAGTTAGGGGTGTAGAATAACTAAACTTTTTATATCATGCTATTTCGAACCCCAATGCCTCTCATCAGAATTGGAGAGAATATGTTAGGTAACATATTAGGGATGTGACATCTAGCGATAGCGTCATAAACAGTAGATAATTGGGCATGAGAGGTTGAGGTTTTCAGTGTAGGGAGATACAGTTTCAATGTATTACCTTCTCCTATTCACGCCCAATTATTTTGCTCATAATGTTGCTATTGCTAGACGTCGCCTCCATAATGTTACTTAGCATCTTCTCTTCTCTTCTGGTGCATAGTATTAGGCTTTGAAATACCATGTTTACTAACCCGACACCTCTAATTGAATGAACAAATAAATCTATATGCATTAGTATCTAATTTTATATTGCTTTTTTATTTCTTCATATTCTATATAAGGTCCAAAGCAATTTGTTGAGCTTTGTATGATCTTGATAAGTCTGCTCTTATTCTTTTAAATCCCCCTCCCATATATATGATTTATTTTTAAATTGACTTATTTGTGAACCTTTCAGTATGTAGAATCTCATCAGAATTTGTCATGTTTAGAAAATCCACTTTGTTTTTCAATGATTGCTCACTATTTTAGGTATTATACATTCATATTGAATTAAAGGCTGATAATTTAGCAAATTTATAAAAAATATTTGACTTAATTTGTTTAATGAAACTTATTCCAAAAATGTTTTTCTAGTCTCACATTTTAAAACCTCTACAAAGATGAATCCTACATAAAAAATTAAATTTAAAAAGATAAACTGTCAAAAAATATACTCTGAAATTGAAAGATTTATATTTAACTCTAAAACAATGTCAGCATCAATACTACAAAAATTGCATGTTTTGAAAAGAATCAGATATTTATAGTGAGATGATCATTAAATATTATTTATAGTAAAATGAATTAATTTGTAAATTTATAGCATAAACTAAAATTTCTCAAAATCGTGAGTCTATCTAGAAATTTGAAAACTTATTAAATGAAGATAAGATATATGATCATTATCTAGTCATAGTAGTGTCACAGCTCTTCCTGGCTCTATGACAGCTGGTAGATCTCTATAGGCACATTGTGAGTCCTGTGAAGGTTCTGTGTGGTCTCTTCACTAAACTACATCTGTTTTTGCATCTTAGCCCTTTAGCAAATTGAGTTCTTCTCTCCCTGATTAGGCCTAATATCTGAGGAATGTGTCCATAGTGCTGCCACCAAATGTTAAAAGCAGCTCTTAGCATCAATTTTCTTAACTCTTAGTAAAAGTCCGGGTACTACTTCCATATACAAGAACTGATGTAAAAATGGCTTTGAAGCAGTCTTCCAGATTGCTTTCATGTTTAGCCTTGCTGATTCGCACATTTTTTTTTTTTTTTTTTACATAGGCATCACAACATTATCAAGGCCAAGAGGCCACTCAAGGATAAGGGTTAAAGAGTGTACAGTAGAAATTGGGCATTATAGTAATCATTAGTAATGAAAATTTGGTAAAGTTGATAACTTATATGGAACGGCTCATCAAGAACTTATTTACGTTAGACTTGAAGACAACCATATTGTAGTCAGCAGGAAAACGGAAGACAATTCCACAGGCGTGCAGTTCTAAGAAAAAAGCTTTGTTCATGGAATCTACGTTTAGGTTTAGGCACAGATAAAGAGAGGGGGGAATTATTGATAGTGTTTACAGCTAGACGAGTGTTTCTTGTGAAAGTTTGGTGAGGGGGGACCATAGATTGAAGCTCATTCGAACACTTTCCATGAAAATAACGATACATCAGAGACAAACTCGCAACATCTCTTCTGTGAGATAAAGGTTGTAAGGAAGAGAAAAGGACATCTCCTACGAGGCTACGAAGTCTATTTTGAACTCTATCAAGGCAGGCCAAGTCCTTTCTAGCAGCTCCTGCCCAGATGTGGCAACAGTATTCCATCCTTGGACGTACCTGGCTCTTATATAGATAGAGAATAGCATCAGCAATGAGATATCTACCGGATCGATAGAAAGATCCCACCATTTTTCCAGCGGCCTTGGCAACAGATTTGATGTACATGTTCCATTTAAGATCAGGAGTAATGGTCAAGCCAAGAAGCTTGTCAAAACTTGAGGCCTCCTGAAGACGAGAGCCATTCATTTCAATTGATGTCAAATGTGGATCAGAATGTTGATGATGTAAAGAGAGAAGCTTGGTTTTAGATGCATTAAAAGTAACCAGCCATTCTTTACCCAATTGTACTACGTGCTCAAGATCAGAGGAGAGAGAATTGGAGAGAACTTGGTCGTTTACTGTCTTAGATGTGCTACCATAAATGGTAGTGTCGTCAGCATAAATGTCTACAAATGATGTAAGGATGTGATTTGGAAGATCATTAATGTAGATCAGGAAACGAGTTGGGCCCAGATTTATTTCACTTTTTGTAATTTTACTGCCAAGATATGTAAACTCATTAGACAAATCCCATTTAAAGAAATATTTCCATTTCGTAGTTCAGGAGAATGTGTTCTGTTTTGCTTGCCATTTTTTTTTTTTTTTTTTTTTTTTTTTTTTTTAGAACAGTGTAATAGTTTCCGCTTGTTTAGTTGTGCCAGCAAAAATAGGAAGGTCGTGTCATCAGTAAGGTCTGCATCAGTAAATATCTCTACAGAATATTTCCTAATTCTTGCAGGTATTTTCTTTCGACTTGTCAACTGACATAAAAAGACTGTAGTCAAAACCGATTATAAACAGATAGGGAGCTGAAGCATTACCATGAAGAAAACCTAAAATAATTCAGTGTCAGACAATATGAATTTAGAAATGTAAATAAAAATTAGATTTATAATAAAATAAAACAAAATTGTTTAAATCCTATTCCAACAAATAATGTAATTACAAAATTAAATCCATCAGGATGCATTTCGGTTTCTTAAATATACTCTTCTACTTTCCTGGCATATCAGAATGACAGTTTGTTTCCTCTTCCTACATTTATGTAAATCTTTGTTCACACCATATGACCTCATCTGCTAATCTTGTAAAAAATTTAAAAAAAAATAAACATATCTCAATTTTAGTTATATATTTTTGTTTTTAGTATAGGGCTTTGTTTATTTTTAAATAATATATTTCCTTCATTTAATTGTTTCTGAAGATGTAAATCGTTCTTTTCAAGAAAAAACATTTGGGGGCAGATGTAAGAAATGAAATAAGCAAGTTTAACCATCATAACAATTTAGACCGATTACTATAATAATGAGGATGAGTGAAATATATGAGTAATACTTCATTTGAGAAGGCTAAAGAATACAGCAACAGAAATATTGGCATCTTCAATAAAAATGTTTGTCTACAGATGCAACTGGGTAATATTGCTTTTTTATTAGTTTTATATCTGGAGGTCTGTGTTCGTACCAGACGTTCATGAACATTTTATTCATGGCACAAAAATCATAGAGATTTATAAAAAAAAAAAAAAAAAATGCTTCGAGCAGAAGTACACATGTAATAGTACTACACTAGTATAACAATATGGTAAAGTCTAAAAAATTAAGGTTGATATTACATAATATTGCTCTATCTCCTTTGGACATTTTCAAAGATTTTATTTTAATTGAAAAAAGTACACATTTAAATATGCATAACTAACAGGGCTGCTTGCCATTGCCCAGAGAAGTAAGTTTTATCGATAACAATTGATTTCCTAATGTTTTCACATGTAAAAAAAAAATTTGAAACAATTGAGATTAAACTTCACTAAAGAACAACTATGCGAGTTAAATCTTATGTAAAGAACAAACATGCAAGATAAGTTTCACAAAAATAAAAAATTAAACTAATCCACTCTCTCTCTCTCTCCTTGAATCTGTAAATAAAACATCTGTGTGCTCATAGATTAATTATAATCACAAAAATATTCAGAACAAAAGATTTTTTGTCTCTATTAAGTGGAAGAAATTTTTTTTTTTTTTTTTATCAGTTATTCTCTTCTTGTCAAAAATAAATTTCCATACATGATTATTCTTTCCTTTCTTTATAAATTTTGATTAAAAAATAAACTTTTCCTTCTTTGCTTGTGAAAACATGATTATTAACCAATCAGAATACATTGTGATGTCATATTCTCCATTTTCTCTGCTTCATTTTCTTAACACTTAAGATGAATTGTGCAAGGTGCCAAGCAAGATAACATTAGTTTTAGTGTAATGCAATGGAGACGCAAGCAGAAAAACCTTTTCCCAAAGCTTTATTCAACTGAATTTTACAAATGGAGCAAGTGGCTAGGAATGCATGTTAATAAAATAAAAAAGTTATTCAAATAAGAAAATAAAGAAAAGGCAAACATCAAGATCACGTGAGAGGAGATATGTAAATAAAGAGAAAGTCACTTTAATAAGAAAGTTATTTTAAGAAAATTATAACACTCTCCCCCACTTGAAACAGGAATTTTTATTAGAAAATTATAAATCCAACTGCTGGACTGGTTTAGGAGTCTTGCTAGACCGGCAGAGAGGCAGCTCACCACTGGAAGAGTCAGAATCTCAGACTTTGAGGAAATATGAATCTCGGGACTTGCACCAAGTGGAGATGGCAGGTTTTCGGGGTCCATGTCCCCAACAGAATCCTGAGGTCGATCTAGGTCCACATTCTCGGCAGATCTGGGCTGAATTTTCACCAGGATCCTGAGATCATGGAAAACAGGCCAAATGTGTCAATGTTTCAACCATCACAATGCCAAATTCTCATGCATGTAGGGTTGACTTCAGAGTTCCACTACTTCAATAATAGGGACATACTTGTTCCTGCCACCAAATTGTTTTAATAACACTTCTCCAGGTTCACAGCCAAACAGGCAATGCAGTGCCAGTGGAAGAGTACCTTTCAAAATTGAACATGCGTTCATGAGGAATGGCATTAGTAGTTGTGCATAGTAGAGAGCGAATAGTACGTAAAACATCTGTAGAACATCGTCCTGCCAAGCGTTAATGGGTAACTGTTGACATTCCAAAGCTAATAAAATAATGTTCCATATAATTCCATTATAATGCTCACATTGACTGTTATTTCTTGGATTATAAGCAGTAGTGTTACTGGATTCAATCTCAAGACGATGCAGAAATTGCTTGAATTCTCTCAGCATAAACAAAGTTCCCTGGATAAATGAGGGAATTCCGAAGATAGAGGAAATAGTCAACAGGCACTATATTGTGGTTTGAGAAGAGCAATCACGACAAGGGAAAGTGAAAGGAAATCAACTATATTCTTTGACAACAGTAAGTATATAATGGCAACCTGACAAGGATACCGGAAGAGGTATTTTGTAATCAACAGAAAGATGTTGAAATGGGGAAGTAGAACGGATAAGAATATGATTAGGGGAATTAAGGAATTGGGGTTTTATTTTGACACAAGTAGGACATTCAGAAGTCATGCGTTGGACTTCATAGATTGAATATGGCACATTTTGTGACTTTACAAAATGCCAAAAGCGTTCTACTTCAGGATGTATTAAAGAATTATGAATTGATTTTAGTTCCTCCAAGGAAGAAATAGCAATACTACATGTTCGCGATAATGTATCAGAGACAACATTTTCAGGATGGTGTTTTATATCATATGAAAAAGGAAGAAGTTCCATTTTCCACCATATAATTTTATGCTTTTTAATTTTTCCGCAATTAGCAGGTTTAAACATAAAAGATACGGCTTGCTGGTCCATAATAGTGAAATATTTCCCAGTAATGACGTCTCTCCATTTACAAACACATTCTACTATGGCATACGTTTCTTTTTCGACTATATGAAGTCGCGTTTCAGAGGGGTTTAATGGGAAAAGAATGCTAAAGGTTTCCCTGCTTGTAAGAGAGTACCTCCCATAGCTTTTTCTGAGGCATCGATTTCAATAACAAATGCCAATTCATCAGTGATAACCTTTACAGAAGATTTGACAATGTCTTGCTTGAGCTTTTCGAAGGAGTTTACAATCATGAAAGGCATCGGGAATTGTTCATTTTCAACTAATAGACAAATTTAGGAGAAGTAATTAGGTATCCATTTTGCTAGTAAGCAAACATATCTTAGGATTTTGAGTTAGAATGGAGAGACATTTGCAAAAGAGGTCTCAAACGCTCAGGATCGGGTTGAAGAGTTTCATTACAAATTTTATATCCAAGTATGTTAATAGAATGAAGTGAAAACTTTGACTCTTCCCAGTTTATTTCGAGGTTGTATACTACATACAGTCTTTAAGAAATGCTCCAAATTTACATTGTGCTCCTACCGCAAACTGTTATGTTGTCCAAATAAGAAAAGGTTACAGACAATCTTTTATCAGAAATAAAAGAATTCATGAAACATTGATCTGAAGGGCAAATTTCAATCTGATAATATGCTTTAGACAAATCAGTTATGCTGCGGATATAATACTGGGCTATTTGGTTTATAAGATCTTCGATTCGTGGCAAACATCAAGCAAAGTGAAACGGTTAATAGTCGGAGAGAAATCGACTACCAATCATTTCTTTTTATTAGATGAAGAAGTTGTAACGATTTGAGCGTGCCATGGAGAATAACTCAGTTCAATTATATCATTCTCAAGTAATTTAAGAGTTTCTTTTGCAAATGAACCAAGCATCCATAGTGGGACTTAGTAGCAATGGGTTTGCAATTAGGGGTCAAATTTCTGAATGATTTAACGGGAGCACAATTAATTTTAGTAAAAGCGCAGATTTTTAGACTATCCTGCTACTCACCAAAAGAAATAGTAATACTCTGGTGCATTTTTAGAAAGGGTATTTCAAGTATAACATCCATGCATAAATTAGGGAGTATCGTGAAGTCAATGTTTTTATGCTTGAAACTGTTAAATGTAATATTCTCAGTGAAATATTCAGATAGTTTGAGGGAAAGGGCAGATGATACCATAGAATTTAGTCGGTTCAAGGTCTTAACGAGACTAGCACTAATAATATTATTGGAGCTATATCTATAAGGGCAGTAAGTGGTTTAACTTTTAATTTTACCATTTTAGTAAGAGGAGAATTATCAACATCGTTAGCACAAGCTACTATAACAAACGAAATAGAATGTGTAGGTGTCGGCCTGGTAGAACAGCAAAATTTGGCAAAATGACCGAATTTGCTACAATTTTGGCATATTTTATTACGAGCAGGACAATGATGATAATCATCCTTAAGGTGACATTTCCTTCCACAATTGTAGCATCTGCTGCAAGTAAGAACAGCAGTAGAGAGTACAGAATCAAACTCCATACAAGAATCAGCAGAGTCAGAGAGTACATTTTTAGTCATAGTAGCAGTGACAGCATTGGTAGAATCATTTTGAGTTGGAGTAGCAGCAAGTCCAGTTAGAAAAGACGTATGACTGCACAAAATTGGGCTTGTTCTAATGCCCTAACACATTGAGTAGCCTCCTTGAGATCAAACATATCATTTTGGGGAAGTCTGGCATGTATTACAGAAGACCATAGGCCACATATAAAGGCATCGTCGACAGATTCATCCCTGTAGGTAGCAGCAGTAACATCTTTGAAGCAACAATCAGCGGCAAGACGATTCAAAGCCTGAAAGTACTGATCTAAGGACTCTTTGTCCTGTTGTAGACGTGTTGAAAGTAGATGTCTTGTGTGGGTAACGTTGGAAGGCATGCCGTAAACAGATTTTAGTGCTTCAATGGCATGTTCGAACTCAGAACAATCCTCGATAACGTCAGCAACTGTTAGTGATGATGAGTGATTTTTCTGACAAAGGGTGAAGAAAAAGCTGCTTAAAGGTCGGTAGTACTTGGTGACCAGTAGTCTGAGATGTCGGAAATTTTTCTGTCTCTGCCTGTCCTTGTGGCCATGTCACTAGTAAGGGTGCTGGAGGTAAACGTTTTGTCTGGGCTGACGTTATCCGCCTGATAGTCAGGGACCCGAACCTTGGATTAACCACTAAGGAGGCTGTCCTATCAGCAGGCGCAAATTACTGGGACTGCTGTATTGCCATTTGGTGAGTGGATCTGGACCATGCAGTAGTCTCTGGTGGGGCCTCTCGATGGCATACTAGTGGGTAATTGTTACGGCTTTACCTTTCGTGTGCTACAAAAAAAAAAAATAAAAAATTATTTTCCTGTCTTTTTCTCTCTTACTTTCCCTCTCTGTACTGCTCTAACCAAGTATGCCGACCTATTCCACAAATCCCAAAACCTCAACATGAAATATCTCCAGAATAAAAACTCGATTAAACCTAGAACCCCATCTTCCAACGTAGACCCCTACTACCAGGTCTCCTTCTCAAACATCAGAGGTCTACGTTCCAACCTTCCAGAGGTTGAAACCCAATTACAGGAGACGAAACCGGACATATTATTTCTAAGTGAAACTGGAATAGGGCCGACCACTTTCCTAGATGAGTTCATTATTAACGGATACTCAAATTTGACAGCTAAATCTGACCCCCAAGATCGCCATGGGCATGGAATATGTGCCTACATTAAGGATGGCTTCCAGTGTGGCAGGGATATCTCTAGAGAAGATCCTAATTTACCCTATATGTGCTTCAGGGTTGCACTTGTTAACACCACTGCATTTATATTTGCCCTCTATAGGCCCCACAACAGCGGAGTTACTATCTTTAAGAGCATATCTGAGAAAATAGACCACATACTGTCTTCACATCCCTAGGCTAACATCCACATCTGTGGTGACTTCAACGTCCATAACGTGGAATGACTGACCCATTCTAATAAGACAGATGATGAGGGGAGGTTTTGTCATGATTTTGCCATTGCTTATGACCTCACTCAGATTGTTCGCGAACCCACCCGTGTGCCCGATACACCCGGTCAATATGCAAGCCTCTTAGACCTTTTTCTCTTAACTTCCCCTGAGCTATGTTCATGTTCCGTTCATTCTCCTCTAGGATCCTCCGACCACTCCGTCGTATCAGTTAAGATAAAAACGAAATGTAAGAAGCCCCCAGACGTACCCCTCCACTGTACTGTATACCGATACTCTATGGCTGACTGGGATAGCTTCCGTACATTCATATCTGATTTACCTCTGCACTCCATGTTTAAAAAGGAAGTGTCCTCTATAGTATCAGATCTGACCGAATGGTTAATTGTAGGCATAAACCAATTCATACCATCTAAAAAATTCCAACAAAAACCTAACAGCCAGCCATGGTTCTCCCCAGAATGTGCTGCTGCTATCGCGCACAGAAATCACCTTTTCCATAGCTACCAACGAAATAGATGCACTGAGACTAAAGCTGCTTTCAAGTCTGCCAGCAACCACTGTAAAAGAGTAATAAAAAATGCAAGAGAGCTATATTCCCAGTCTGTTAAATCCAAGGTAGCTGATCAGCGGCTTGGATCCCACCAGTTTTGGCAAATAACAAATAGGATCCTGAACAGAAGTGTGTGTTCTAGCCCAACCATTATCAATGGACCAGAGGTCATCTCGTCAGCGTCAGACAAGGCCAAACTATTTGCTAAGAACTTTGCAGCTAATTCTACCCTATGCGATGAAGGCCATCAACTCCCCATATTTCCTCCTATAACACAGAACACGCTAGGTAACATACAAATATCCATGCATGAGGTCGCCAAGCTAATAAAGAACCTAGATTCCAGTAAAGCAACTGGCCCTGATGGCATCCCAATTATAGTATTAAAAAAGCTGCAACCAGAACTTGCTCCTATACTTACGAAACTATTTAAGCGCTGCCTTAAGGAGAAGTGCTTTCTGACTCCCTGGAAGACCTCATCAGTTTGCCCTGTATTTAAGAATTCAGGTGATAAGTCATCTCCCTCTTAGTACAGACCAATAAGTCTCCTGTGTGTTATGAGTAAGTTGCTGGAATCCATATTAAATAGAGAAATAGTCAACCACCTCAGCAGGAATAACCTTCTTAGTGACACACAATATGGTTTCCGCTCTGCAAGATCTACCGCAGATGTGCTGACGGTTATATCCCACAGGATTAGTGAATCTCTTGACAAAGGCTTCCTTTCTAGGGCAATTGCTCTTGACATATCAAAGGCCTTTGACAAGGTATGGCATAAGGGTCTACTTCACAGGATTTCCAGCTACGGTATAACTGGAAATGTTTTCTCAATCATTAAATCATTTCTCTCCGATAGGCTGATAAGAGTAGTGGCAGATGGACAAAAATCGGAGGCCTGCAATATAAATGCTGGAGTCCCTCAGGGGTCAATCCTGGGCCCAACTCTCTTCCTGATCTACATCAATGACCTCCCTAAACATACACTTAAATCATTCGTTGACATCTATGCTGATGACACGACCATCTACGGCAACACATCAAAGGCTGTAAATGACAAAGCTCTCTCTGATTCTCTCTCCTCTGATCTCGAGCGCGTGGTTCAGTGGGGGAAGATGTGGCTGGTTTCCTTTAATGCATCCAAAACCAAACTCCTATCCTTGCATCATCAACGCTCTGATCCCCAGCTGGCATCAATTGTGATGGATGGCTCTCGTCTGGGTGAGGCTCAATGTTTTGACAAGCTTCTGGGTTTGACCTTTACTCCTGATCTGAAATGGAACACGTACATTAAGTCTGTTGCCAAGGTCGCTGGAAAGATGGTGGGATCCTTCTACCGCTCCAGAAGATATCTCACTACTGATGCAATTCTCTATTTATATAAAAGCCAAGTACGTCCAAGGATGGAATACTGTTGCCATATCTGGGCAGGAGCTGCTAAAAACAGCCTATCCTGCCTTGACAAAGTACAAAATAGACTTCGTGGCTTAGTGGGGCATGCCCTTTTCTCTACCCTGCAACCTCTCTCCCACAGAAGAGACGTTGGAAGCCTGTCCTTGTTTTATCGTTATTTCCATGGCAGATGCTCGTCTGAACTCCAATCTCTGGTCCCCCCTCGCCAATCTTTCACAAAAAATACCCGTCTAGCTGAATCCACTGTCAAAAATTTCCCCCACTCTTTATCTGTGCCTAAATCAAAACGCGGATTCCATGAACAAAGCTTCTTTCTTAGAACTGCACGCCTGTGGAACTCTGTTCCGTCTGCCTGCTTCCCTCCGGACTACAACTTGGATGTCTTCAAGTCCAACATAAACAAATTCCTAATGAACCGCCCCCTTAATTAAACACTTCATCAAATCTCCACACTAACGTAATGTACTTGCAATAACCCTTATCCCTGAGTGGCTTCTGTGTAAAAAACCCTTATCCCTGAGTGGCTTCTGTGTAAAAAAAAAAAAAAAAAGGTTAGCTTCACTTAATGCTAAGATATCCGGGGTATTTACAAGGAGATATGATTCAACATCATCTAAGTTAGTTCTAAGCCCGCGAATATTCGTAAATGCAAGCTTCAAGGGAGGAGGCAGGTTTGTTTTCTTTGAGTTTGATCCTGGTTTAAATGTAACTTTTGCTTGAGATGTCATTTCATTTTGTTTAATTTAAAAGTTTCAATAGGATGAGGGAGTGTGGAGTGCTGAACAAGTGGTTGTGCAGAGTATCAGATATGCAGCACAAGTAGACCATCAGCGTCCTCACCCACAGGATTGTGGCCTCAGGAAAGCCCACCGGGGATGAGTGCAGGGTTCCTTTCCATGTGCGACATGACACTACAAACATCCCGATATTATACAACTGTTGATGCAGCAGCCGCTCTAAGCGCTACCAAAGAGTTAGGGCTCCTGTACTATCAGTTGGAAAAAGCAGTCAGGAAACTGTCAATCCGGTACCTTCAATCTATTAGGCAAAGTCAGCCCAGTCTAACTGCACCGACATATATGGTACTGAAGCACTCCCACAGTGTCCAGTTTAGGGTGATGAGATGTGGCAGGAGCAGGGAAAAAACGGCGTTCATTGCTCTAGTCAGGAAACAAGGTCAGCCACTAGGCGATTCTGACGAGTCCCTGTGATAGCACCTCTACGCCTGGCTAATAAGCAAAGAAGGAGTATGAGAGCCGGGTGATAGACAGAGCCTATCTCCTTCTTAAGCAGTTTAGGTTTGCCTACCGGTGATTTGTTTGAGTCACCAGCTCTAGGAAGGTTGTCGTCCAATACTGAAGAGGCCTCCCTCCCCTTGGTTTGGTCTCAGAGTTTTCCTTCTCCTAGACGGATGACTTGGGAAGATCTACGGGTTCATCAGCACCGAGAGGGTTTGCCCCACACCTGGGTCCTAATCCCAGTATTTCTGCAACCCCGAATGGGTAGTTAATATTAATCGTTTTTTTAGGTTTATATCTACTGAAAAAAAACCGGTTATTTAGGTTAACATCTACTGTAAAATTATACTCCCCAAAGTGATTAAAAGGACATTACTGTGCTTTCCATTTTCATTGTTAATGGGAAAGGGGATGCATAAAAATTCATGCAATGGAAGCACTAAATTTGCAACAGCATTGGTTTGAGAGAGACGAGTTTATGTATGGTTAGATATAGTTTTGCAAGTTCAGGGATAGGATAATATGTTATAGTATGATCTATTTAATATCAGAAATTAAAATTTGGTGCCCAGACTGATTATTTAATACGACTGAAAGATAAGATATATGCTCAATATAGATACAAGAGAACATTTGATTTGGAGTACAGTTAAGTACAGGTATATCTGGAAGATACAAGTTATGGCATAATCTTTAAGTATAGTTAAATATAGATGGATGGATAAGTGGCATGTTTTTAGTGTATGTGTATGCATGGAATTTTAGACATTGAGTATGTTGTCTTCAGACTTCTAACGTTTGTCTCTTAATATTTATTTGAATGACCACAATATTTGTTATTGATAAAATTTAAATGAAGATTAAAATGATATACGCATATTATGCGTTTAAAAGACAAATTACAACGCAAAGATTTTGTAAAATAAACAAACATTTATTTAAAATTTAATATTTCGCTGTGATACATCTTTCACAAATTTTTTCCCCTTTTTTACCTATCCGTGGTATGATGTTAAAACCAAAAGAATTTACAAGTAAAAAATCCATGCTTTTTCTTAAACTGTGATATTTTTTAATGTTTGATTTTTCATGTTAACATCATATGGAAAGGTAAAAACTATAAGGAAGACGTATCATGTCAGAATATTAAATTTTAAACAAATAAATGTTTATTTTTAGAAAATCTTTGTGTTGTAATTTGGCTTTTAAACGTATTACATACATATTTCAGTTTAAAATTGAAACATGGCTTATATTATGGAGAACACAACCCAACTATTTAAATAAAGATATTTTACTAGAAATAAATTTCTAAAACAACTCCAAAAGATTTTGTCTCAAGATAAATATTATAAAAAATTAAGAAAAAAAAATCTTCATATATAGATATTTTAACTGCAATATATGTAAAGTCTTTATTAAAATGAATGTTCCTAGTTTCTTACTTAATATAAGAGAAGTAACTACAATTCCTGTCCCCTTCAGTAAAGTATGTACTCAGACAAATATCTTCATTCAAAGATTTAATCAGATGATACAGTCTATACATACCGAAAATATTTTATTCATTTCAAATGTTACATTTTATATTTTCAGTATTTTATTACAAAAAAGAAAATCCTAATAGTCTTCATTTGTTTTGTATGTCTGTGTGAATCAAACTATATAGAACACATATCTAAATGAATAAACTGTCTATATCAGCGTTGTTTCATGTGTGAGGATGCCCACGGATAAAATATAACATAACACCAGTCATTGTGTTTACTCGGCAACCATCTTTATTTAGTACTCTTCTTACACCGGTCCTCCAAGGGGCGTTACTCCAAACGGTGTAACACCTGTTACTGTTCATGCAACATCTTCCCTTTTCTCAAAGAAAGGAGAAAACAAACAACAAAAAAAACGTCTGAACGGAATTAAAATAAAATATATATAAAAAGTAACCTAGGCATTCATTGGCCAGACTACCCTCCTGCCTAACAGGGATTATTCTGCCCTTCCCTACTTTATTTCGCGTAGTCTCTGAATCTTACAGGATCTCTCACTACTCTTCCCGACCGTGTTGTCCGTAGGCTTGCTTTTGTTTGTTCGGGGCTTGATATCATTGGGGGTGGTGTTGGGTTAACTCCCTCTCCCAATTCACCTTTATACCCAGGTTGGCCTGTGTCATCTCTCTCTCTTCTATGTCGTTACCTTCATTCCTGACTATTTCGCTCTGCACTCCGCATGGCTGGTGAATCAACGATGTAAGTTGGGGTGCTTCTGCAGTTTTTTTCAAGTCGACCCTATTCCGTCGATATAGCTCCCCATTCACTTTTACATTGTATGACCGCTCATCCAGTCTCTCCCATACCATTGCCTTCTTCCACTCTCTCTGACGGTGGTCTTATGCCAGCTACCGGTCTGTTTATTGCACTCATGTCTCCTTCCGACATGTGGGGTTTCACCCGTACTATATCTCCAGGGTGTAACGGTTGAAGTGGTTTCACTTTGTGGTTAAAAAACTGTTCTTGTCTCCTGCTGTCTCGTTTGACACACTTTTTGAGGTTTTTGGCCAATTCTGGTCTGAGTAACTCCTCTCTAGTTGGGTGAAGCGTTTTTGTTCTCCTTGACATCAGCTTCTGAGCTGGTGATAAGAGACCCTTAGATGGTGTATTCCTATGATCCAACATTGCTAGGTATGGATCAGCCTTATCCTCCATCACTTTCCGGAAAAGGTTCTTTGCCATTTTTACTGCAGATTCCACTTTCCTATTCGCCTTGCTATTGTATGGACTGACAGGTGTATGTATAAAACACCACTTTTTAGCAAAGGTGGATAATTTCTGGCTGCTAAACTGAGGCCCATTATCAGTTACCACCTGATCTGGTATTCCATGTTGTGCAAAATGATGTTTCAGTTTGGTTACTACTGTCTTAGCTTCTGTATTTTGAAGATGATCAATTTCCCAGAAGTTGCTCATGTAATCCACAGTACAAAGATAGTCTTAAACAGGTCCACTCCCACTTTCGCCCAGGGTCTGTCAGGAACTTCATGAGTCATTAATGGTTCGGCTGGATTGGCTACTTCATATTTTCTGCATGTGGGGCATTTTGAAACTTAGTCTCTGATCTCGTTTATAATGCTGTCAGAGTTCTGGCTGCTGGATTCATCCACTTGGGAAATTTTGGCTATCATTTTTAACTGGTCCTGGTTGATTGTGATGAGTGCCATCTTCTGAATTGCATTTGCTCCCAGTAAAAGATGGAAATGCTCTTTTACAATGACAAACTTAACTGCATATTTTTGTCTAGTTTGGGGTTTATCATTTTGACTCAACACTCTCCTAATGGCTTCACTTCTGTTTCATTCCACATGACCAGTGTCTTATTTGAAGGCTCCAGTGTTTTCCCCATTACATGCTTCTCATTCAGTATGTTTACTGATGCTCCACTGTCAAGCTGAAGAATAATTGGCTTTCCTTTCACCATCATTTCCGCTTGTATCACCTCATGATTCACAGCGTTAACTTTTTCTTTTATTGTTACAGTCTACCTGCCCATAGTCTGAAGAACTACTACTGTCACCTTGATCCTCGTATTGTTGCGTTTTGACAGTCTGCACCTTCTTTTCCCTTGCTAGTCTGCATTTCGCAGAAAAATGATTTTTTCCATTACAGTTGTAGCATGTCTTGCCAAATGCAGGACATACTTCCTTGTTGCAGTGTACACGCTCTGCATTCTCTCAGTTTTTTTCCCTGGCTTTTTCTTGTGTCTGAACTCCACTCGGTTCACTCTCTCAGGCCTTAGGATACTGGCTTGTAACGTAGCATTTTCAGACAGCTTACAAATGTCTATACATCTTTGTAAATCCAGCTGTATTATTTTAAGTAACTCAGCTTGTGTCTGAGGGTTACGTATTCCTAGCACTACTTGATCTCTGAGTACTGAGGAAACGCAATTGTCACAAAAATTGCACGTTTTTACTAACGTCCGAAGTGCCGTAATAAAAGATTCCACGGTCTCCGTTTCTCCTTGCTTTCTCGTGTGAAAAACATAACGCTCGTAAGTTTCATTTGTTTCCCCTATAGCATATTTATCAAATGCCTGAATAATTTCTGTAGGCGTTCTTTCATCTTCGGGCGTTGAAAAGTGAAACCCGTAGTACACTTTCAAAGCATCATTCCCTAATGTATGAAGCAAAAGTGCAGTTTGATATTGTATCGACTGGGTTGTCAGATACGTAATAATAGCATAATTATGCCATTTCAGCTTAAATAGCTTCCAATTCTCTGTAAAATTCTGCTCCATACAAAGGGGTGGCGGTGGTCTTATGCCAGCTACCGGTCTGTTTATTGCACTCATGTCTCCTTCCGACATTTTTTTTTTTTCCTCACCACCTCGTGGCGTCGTAATTTTCACACCGAAAAATTAAACGTTACTTATCTGTTTTTTTTTTCTTTTTCTACTACCTTTCCACCGTTTTGTTTTTTCTTCTCTTTATTGTACATCCCACCACTATCACCATGTTTCATGTGTGAGGATGTCCACGGATAAAATATAACATAACACCAGTCGTTGTGTTTACTCGGCAACCATCTTTATTTAGTACTCTTCTTACACCGGTCACCTTCAAGGGGCGTTACTTCAAACGGTGTAACACCTGTTGCTGTTCATGCAACAAGCGTTTCCTAATGGAGTCCATACCACCCACCAGCGGGTGTTACATGATTTCATAGAGATCCTTTAGTGGTGGTGGTGAAAGAGAACTTCTAGCAACATTACTAGGTGCCTCTCAACCCATTTTCTTTTGGATTGCCAATTCATGTGGAAATTGATTGCATCACACTTATTTTTAATTGGAAAAATTAATTCAAGAATAATAATGTAATGTTAACAAATCTAATTGATCTCTGATTCACATTTCCAACAAGTCTTTCTCATCTATCGAATGTGTTCTGAGAATAGAAATCGAATGGATGTAGCGAAACGTGGTGATTTAAGACTTTTTTAAAATCAAATATGTAACCAAATATTCCAAAATTTGTTGCTGATTATCAATAACAATCTGCACATTGATCGGTGATTCCTGATTTTTATCAGATTGATTATTGTATTAGCAATGGTATGATAACTGATCCACTTGATTTATAGTTGTTACCATTCCCATTTGATCGGCAGCATAGAATTTTGTTGAATAAACTATTAATGAATATTCAATTATTTATTTTCACTTTAATTATGTACTAGCACTACTACTAACATTATTATGTAAGAATGCATGTAGGGAGGGGGCGGTAGTAGGTATCTGAGTGTTGTAGGGGGGAGTGTTTGCCGAAAAAGGTTAGGAAACCCTGGTCTACATGAAGGTAGACAGTGTTATATAAATTCTCAGAAATTTTTTAATTCAGCCTAATTTGTACTCATAGCTATACAAATAATTGCTTTAAAATATTGATTTATACTCTGTCGCTTTTTTCATCTGAAAAGTTTTGGTGCCAGCTCCAAATAAATATGAAACAAATACTTTGGGACAATGCCAAGTTCTGACAGCTAGTATATCTAGTCTACAACATTTGCTGTATTAAGATAAGACAACTTATTTTATTCTCCAAATCTTTTACAAAAAAGTGTTAAGATTTTATTAATGTGCCATTATATTCAATTCCACTTAAATTCTAACATTGCTCCTTTGATGAAAGATCTTAAAAATGGATTAATTAATAAGTAATAGTTTTATGAGTATTTATTGAAAGCATTAGAAGATTTTTAAAAATGTTTTCATTGAATGTGGTAAAACTGGGAGATTTACATATGTTTTTTTTCTTGGTTAAATATTTTCTGTTAATAATTAACCATTTTCAAATTTATGAACTTGCTTTTCATTACTTTTTTTTTTGCTAGTATAAAACATTGAGTTTTAGATTTCTACAGTATTTTGTACACAAACAGCTTAAACACAACCGGTTATTAATTTTCTCTATGACAAATACAAATTTAATTGAAATATGTGAATTCGTTAACAACAAGCATCCACTTAAATTTGCTTGAATTGTCTGTTTTCTATGAACATTTGTTTGTTATGAAAACAAAATTTGCTATTTTACCCAAACCTGCGTGAAGATAGGATTTTTATTTAGTCTGAACTAGCAGGCGGACCAGCGTTTCCTAGTCACAAAACATGCTTAAATATATTTTAATTTATGCAGATTTCGTATCTATTATTATAGGGACAATTCTGTATTATTATATTGAACCTAGTATATACAAGTGATTTTATTGAACCTAATATATACTAGTGATTTTATTGAACCTAATATATACAAGTGATTTTATTGAACCTAATATATACTAGTGATTTTATTGAACCTAATATATACCAGTGATTTTATTGAACCTAATATATACTAGTGATTTTATTGAACCTAATATATACTAGTGATTTTATTGAACCTAATATATACTAGTGATTTTATTGAACCTAATATATACCAGTGATTTTATTGAACCTAATATATACAAGTGATTTTATTGAACCTAATATATACTAGTGATTTTATTGAACCTAATATATACTAGTGATTTTATTGAACCTAATATATACTAGTGATTTTATTGAACCTAATATATACTAGTGATTTTATTGAACCTAATATATACTAGTGATTTTATTGAACCTAATATATACTAGTGATTTTATTGAACCTAATATATACTAGTGATTTTATTGAACCTAATATATACTAGTGATTTTATTGAACCTAATATATACTAGTGATTTTATTGAACCTAATATATACTAGTGATTTTATTGAACCTAATATATACTAGTGATTTTATTGAACCTAATATATACTAGTGATTTTATTGAACCTAATATATACTAGTGATTTTATTGAACCTAATATATACTAGTGATTTTATTGAACCTAATATATACCAGTGATTTTAAAAGTAAAAAAAAAAAAAAGACTTGGCTGGCATCAGCTAGAATCGAAACCAAAACATTTAGTGCTCCAGCCTTAGTTGTTATTGTTTCAGCTACCATTAAATAGATAAGAAATAGTAAAAAATGAACAGACTTTAACATATAAATGTATATTTGCACATACAAGAGCACATTAAGTTAACTTATGCTTGCCAAGTTCCAAATTTTTTCAATTTTGACCCATCAGCAATTATTTTTACTGGCTTATATATATATATATATATATATATATATAAAACGACAGTTCACAAAAAAAGTAATCATTTGATATGCCTCGCACGACAATGAATCTCAAAGGATATGCATTTTGAAAAAATGGGGACAGAAACACAAACAGTGAATTTTATATATATATAAAGATTAACAAAAAAAAAAAAATGAAAAAAAAAAAAAAAAAAAAAAATGTAGAATATTTACCTATTTTGTATTTAAAACTTTTGCTTCAAGATTTTTCACATACTGTAATAGCATTTATTTAATTTTTTAATTAATAGGAATAAAAAAATAAAATGAATCTTGATCTGGAATATTTCCATAATCAAGTAAACATTTGATAAAATGTTCATGAATATTTGATCAATAGGCACTTGCGCAGTTTAATCAAGACATTAAAAAATGAAAATATCAAAAAAAGGTTACATTGTACATATCCGTTTTGGACTGAAGATCTCCAAAGAAAAATTTCACTGAATTTGATCGAGTAGTTTTTTTTTTTTTACAGCAGAAAAACACGTTTTTATGACAGTGCGTTGAAGATAGAAATCTTTGAATTTTTTGAACACGCCATGGGGAGATAACTCAGTTTAAAGCAACGACACTCCCTCCCCCTCTTTAATACTAGCTTTTCTTCCTAAAAATCGAACCTTTTCCTTGGTATCATAACAAATTTTTTCGTTGTAAAAAAAGAAATTAATAAAATTAAGTGAAATTTTTTGGGGAAGAATTTCATTCCATAACTGATACATACAATTTAAATTTTTTTTCGATATTTTCATTAAACTGTATAAGTACTGATTAATAAGTTGGTGATCCAAATAAACATTGGATAAAAGAGTTTTTTTTATTGGAAAAAACTTTAATGATATGAAAGTTTAGAAAGATTTTTTATTCTTATTCTTTACATAAAAAAATCTTTGTTTATTAAAACAAAAAGAATAAAAGCAGGACTTTTTATTGATATTTGGATAAGCAAATGTCATTTAGCAATTTTTTTTATCTTTACATTGAATACGATATATTTACATCTTCTGACAACTTCCTGTTCCAAGTCACTTCAACAGAAACACTTAGCTTTACAACTAAAAACAAAAATACTTATTTAACAAGAACTGTTGTTTTATGAAAATGTTTTAGATTGTTATTTCCACAATTTTGCTTAAATTTGAATTGTGATTTTTTTCAATCAAGCATAAATTACCTCCCACCCCTCAAGATAAGCTTTTGAGCTGGGTATGTACTTTGAAAAATACAAGATTGTTTTCTTTTTTAATATATATACTTTAACTCTTAACAAGCAAGAAAAAGCTGAAGAAACTTTTTGCATTTTTGTTGTTATATGAGTTTCAAAATATTCCATCAGTTTCTGAGATCTTCCACTTGAAGAGTGAGCCACTATTATTGTCATTCAAACACCTGACATCAGAATGTTAGACTAAAAAAGTATGGATACATTTGAATCCAATTCAATGACATAGAAAACAAATAAAACTGAAAACCTAAATTGTCAAAAACATAAAAATGCAATTAAGTAAACATGGAGAAAACAACAAAACATGTTTACCTTCATTAATTGAATACGAAGTTCAGTTTCAATTTTAGTTGACCCACAAAAATAGTTCAAGGAAGAGCAGCCAAATGACAGAAGTTCAAACGAGATTCTTTTTGGTTTTTAAAACATATCAACACTTTCTAATATGGAAACAAACTATTATAATGATCTATTGTACATGATTAATTGAACACAAGCTTCTATTTTTACCAATCACTTAAAGAGTTGTTTTGTGGCTTCATACCTTTCCTCAATGAATAAATGACCACAACAAATCCACACAGATTGAAAATTGAAACTCAGCACAAAAAATTCCACAGTCTGAGACCATATCCATACACCAATTATACACCTTTCGATTATGAATAAAATAGAAACATATTTTAGAATTTTAAAGTAAAAGAAACTTATGGAGCTAATAAAACAAGAACTTATTTGTTCTATGATAACTAGGGCTGTGACAACAGCATATTCTTTTCATTGTTTTGACTCTTGACTATATATCCATTAATATCTTATGTTTTTATATAGATGGATGTAGTTCTTGGTTGTCTCACTGTGTCGGATATATACTTAAGAGTCAAAAGAATGAAAAGAATATTCTGTTGTCACAGCCCTAGTGACAACACTGTAATAATTATGATTAATATGAAAGAAATGCTTTATTCACATATCTTTTCTGTCTTGTTATAAACCTCAAAAATGTCCAATACCTTGCAATATAGCGGGTAAGACAAAAGAATTCACTAACATGTTAGCGTCACAGAACAACCATCAAAGTAGACTCCACATACGACATCAACAACGCAAAGACAAGAACTTCATATTCGTATTGCTGATATGAAAATAAAATATTTTTGTGTTAATCATGTTTCTTGTTTGATTAACTGTTTTGTGGATTTGCTTTTGTTTGTGCTTTTGTTGGTTTTTATTCCAGTTGGACAAATGTCTCTGTTAAGGCAACTGTGGCATAAGGGATTCACTGGGCGGCAAATTTGCTGACCAAAGCCAACAAGTAAATGATTCACTTCACTCCAGATTTCTCTAGAAAAAAAAAAAAAAAATGATAAAAATTAAAAGATAAAAACAATGATTTTGAGGTGTAAGTTTTAAATAAAAATAACATAATTCAAAGATAAAAAATAACTGCTGATTAAATAACAGATTAAGATTAATTTATTTTATTTGTTTTTAAATGTTTAAAATGGTTTGCTTAAGTGCATGTTTTAAATTAAATGAAACGATAAAAAAGAACAGAAATCATAAAAAAATAATTGAATTTTAAAATATTAAATGTTAGGTCGGTTTCCTAGGTAAATGCATTTTCATGAGGGCAACACCTGTAAAGTTAGAATTCATTATGTCACCCAATATAACACAATCTCCAAATTAATAATCTATTTGCTGAATATATAAAGTCATCCTTCTTGCTGTTTCTTTATCATTATAACTTTTTTCCAATAAAATCAATTTCTTATTCTAGTCTGTCAATTTTTTTCTGCTGAATCCTTGTAGCATATTAATAAGAACAAGAAAACATAATTCAATTTAATTCCTTCCGGAAAAAACTTTGTCTAGTTGAAATCATTTTTTACTGTAGAGAGGGGGGGGGGGACTTGCCAGGCCATAAAATATATTTAAATATATATATATATTTTTTTTTACAAAGTGGTCACCACTTATCAAGGCCCGGAAGCCACTCAGCGATAAGGGTTATTGTAAGTATAGTATGTTAGCGTGGATATTTAAAGTGTCTACTTAAGGGGGTGGTTCATCAGGAATTTGTTTATGTTGGACTTGAAGACATCCAAGTTGTAGTCAGGAGGAAAGCAGGCAGACGGAACAGAGTTCCACAGGCGTGCAGTTCTAAGAAAGAAGCTTTGTTCATGGAATCTACGTTTTGATTTAGGCATAGATAAAGAGTGGGGAAAGTTTTTGACAGTGGATTCAGCTAGACGGGTGTTTTTTGGAAAAGATTGACGAGGGGGGGGGCAGAGATTGGAGTTCAAACGAGCACCTGCCATGGAAATAAAGATAAAACAAAGATAGGCTTCCAACGTCTCTTCTGTGGGAGAGAGGTTGCAGAGAAGAGAAAAGGGCATCCCCCACTAAGCCACGAAGTCTATTTTGTACTCTGTCAAGGTAGGATAGGCTGTTTTTAGCAGCTCCTGCCCAGATATGGCAGCAGTATTCCATCCTTGGACGTACTTGGCTTTTATATAGATAGAGAATTGCATCAGTAGTGAGATATCTTCTGGAGCGGTAGAAGGATCCCACCATCTTTCCAGCGACCTTGGCAACAGACTTGATGTACGTGTTCCATTTCAGATCAGGAGTGAAGGTCAAGCCCAGAAGCTTGTCAAAACATGGGGCTTCTCCTAGACGAGAGCCATTCATTTCAATTGATGCCAGATGGGGATCAGAGCGTTGATGATGTAAAGATAGGAGTTTGGTTTTAGATGCATTAAAGGTAACCAGCCACGTCTTCCCCCACTGAACCACTCGTTCGAGGTCAGAGGCAAGAGAATCAGAGAGAGCTTTGTCATTTACAGCCTTTGATGTGTTGCCGTAGATGGTCGTGTCATCAGCATAGATGTCAACGAATGATTTAAGTATGTGTTTAGGGAGATCATTGATGTAGATCAGGAAGAGAGTTGGGCCCAGGATGGACCCTTGAGGGACTCCAGCATTAATACTGCAGGCCTCTGATTTTTGTCCATCAACCACTACTCTTATGAGCCTATCAGAGAGAAATGATTTAATGATAGAGAGAATATTTCCAGTTATACTGTAGCTGGAGATCTTGTGAAGTAGGCCTTTATGCCATACCTTGTCGAAGGCCTTTGATATGTCAATAGCAATTGCCCCGGAAAGGAAGCCTTTGTCAAGAGATTCACTAATCCTATGAGATATAACCGTTAGCACATCTGCGGTAGATCTTGCAGAACGGAAACCATATTGCGTGTCACTAAGAAGGTTATTTCTGCTGAGGTGGTTGACTATTTCTCTATTTAATATGGATTCCAGCAACTTACTCATGACACACAGGAGATTTATTGGTCTGTACTGAGAGGGAGATGACTTATCACCTGAGTTCTTAAATACAGGGCATACTGATGAGGTTTTCCAAGGTGTTGGAAAACACTTCTCTTTAAAGCAACGTTTAAACAGTTTTGTAAGTATGGGAGCAAGTTCTGGTTGAAGCTTTTTTAACACTATAATTGGGATGCCGTCAGAGCCAGTAGCTTTACTGGAATCAAGGTTCTTGATTTTAATTCATGCAGAATTCATATTTATCATTACAGAGCTAATTCTCTATTGAATATTATATTGTATCCAATATATAATAGTGATTTCAAAAGTAAAAATTAAATGACTTGGGTGCCATCAGCTAGAATCAAAACCAAAATATTTGGGGCTTCAGCCACATCTCTTACAATGTACAATATAGCTATCAAGAGATATGTAAGAAAGATTTAATATTAAACGACTTGAAGAAATGAACTGAATTTGGGCATGCACAGAAAGAAGTGAAAATATGTCAACAAGTTGAAATGTGTAGGTTGCATTTCAACTTGCCGACATGTCAGTATGCATTATTCATACAAAGATTTTACTTATTATAAACCATCCTTGGAATAAGATTACTATTTCCTGTTTATTTCAGTGTTATGCGAACAGTCGTTTAAGAGTTTATCGGTTAAATATACATACTGTTTTATTTATATTAATTGGCTGCCATCTTAAAAAAAGGACATAACTTTGTATTTGTCCATAAAGAATTAGTCCCTGTGATCGAAACCAAAAAATTATATTTTTGAAAAAAAAAAAAACAAAAAAAAAACAGCATGATTAAAAAAACAAACAAAAAAAAAAACATATAATAATCAGTTTTAATACGAAAAGCAAGATTTGCCGAAAGAGGCAGAACAAATAATTTTGAATATTAAATGTATAAAAATAAATTATATACTTTTTCCTTTATTCATATTCTGTTTATCCTTACTGAGAGGTAAATGACACTAAACATTATGCATAATTTTATTTTGAACTAATGGGACCTTTTTCCAGACGTTACTGGAAAAATCAAGGAAGCCAAAAAATCACCCCCACCTCTGAAAAAATTGAGCAGAAAGACTCTTTTTCAACTAAATATCTACAATATAAAATAAATACTTGTAAGTAATGCTTTTGTTTTACTATAGCATAATTATTGAATTAGAAAACAATAAAAACAATCACTTAACTAATGCAATATGCTTTTGCAAAGCAATATGCAAATTAGTTAATGCTGTGTGTTGATCATATATATATAATCAGTATATTAGCAACCTATTAGTCTGTTGTGGAGATGAATTTGGCATTTTAATCTCACTGTTAGTGCAATGAATAGCCCAAATTTATAAATATACACATAAATAGAAATAAATATTTAACAGAAATTTGCCAACACGTAACAAAATATGTCATTGTTTTACATCACAAATACACTAGTATAATACTCAAATCAGTACCGATATAGTAAAAGGGTTCTTTAGTTACCTTGGTAACCAATCTTCCAGTGCTTTTCGAGTCTGTTCAGGTTCCTTTGTAGGTTTTGGGACCCACTGTAGCCGATTGGAAATGCGGTGGACATGAGTGTCCACACCGATACCAGTCAGTTGGTTCCAAGCACACTTCATTATCAAATGAGACATTTTGGGTCCAATGCCAGGAAGCTTTAGTAGATCTTCTAGGCAGTCCGGAATGTCAGATTTGTACTTCTCCTTCAAGATTTTTGTAGTATTTTTGATGTAAGTTACTTTGCTCTGGAAAAAAAGACAATATAGAATGAAAATCTGGGTTGTTCACAACTAAGATGCAAGGCCTTTGCAGGTTAAAAATAAAATTAGAACTTGTAGTAAGCTGTTCATTTCATGTGCACTATTGCATGTTATTCCAATGACTCCTTGGTGTAGATTACCTTGGTTTGGATTATGAAGTTCCACTCTCATTGTATGGATAGACCACTTGAGTCTATAGAAATAAATGATCGACATGAATTTGTTTTGTTTTTTTAACAAAAACAATTAATGTTCGAATGAGTTAATTATCCCATGGGAGATACATTTTTATATGCAAAATGCAAATGTTGATGTATCTCTTTACCATAAGCCATGAATTATAAATTCAGATGTACAAATTTCAATTTTTTTTAAACTGGCGCATGGTATCATACAGTGAGTGTCTATTTATGAACAAAACTAAGTATTATAGTGGTATTTAAATATAGCTTTATTGAGAATAGGTATTTTCCTGCCTCTTCACCAAAGGAGAGCTTCATCTTGGGTGTAACCATTGAATGCCTAGAGAGCATTCATGGTCGGTATTTACTACTCCCTTCAAAGAAAAAAAAAGTTGAGTAGATATGAATTAATCTCAGAAATAAATCAAAGAAAATTTTTCATATAGATTTTCGATTTCTGTAGAAGATGGAAATTCCCATAGTCGACCAGAACTTATGCATTTTGGGACAAGTCCAATTTTCAATTTTGTAAATCCTCTCTATCTGGCCCAAAATATACCCCTATTTTCTGAAATGCAACCATAAATCGTACTCTACATGAATCCTCGATGTAACTTTCACAGTACCTGGATACCAGGAATCCTGATAAGCAACAACTATATATTCACCAGTTGATGGTAATTTTTGTAATTTCTATTCTGTTGTTTTACTGAAAATTCAATTATGTAAACAAAGAAATGAAACGGTAATTTTTTACCTTGTTTCCACATTTAAAATGAGGGTATGCTGAAAACGAATATCATATTTAAATTTTCTGTAAATAAGTAGTTTTCCGGACATTAAGCAATGTCATTTCTTATGTTATCGCTGGTGGCCATCTTGGTATGCGCAAGCATGCAAACGCAACTCCGAGAAACTATGCACAAACACGCATACCAAGATGGCCACCAGCAATAACATAAGAAATGATATTGCTTAATATCTGGAAAGCTACTTATTTGCGGAAAATTTAAATGTGATATTCGTTTTCAACATACCCGAAAACCTTTAAAGGTAGTCATTTTAAAGAAAAATGTTAAGGTGGAAGCAAGGTAAAAATTTACAAAATGCATCACAATGAAATTCTTTATCAAACCGCCTAATTATTATTATTATTATTATTTAGATATCCTCAGTTAAAAAAAAACGGGTTTGTTTTACAGATCCGAAAAAATGGTCCTAAGAATGAGTTAAAAATAAATTCAAGTTTCATGATATCATTTTTATTTAATTGTTAGGTGAAAGTACAGAATAGTTAACAAAAAACACCCTTCCTTCCCCATGTTAAGAATGGGTTTCTAAAACATAACGTTATTATTTCAGCATGGTAACATAAGTGCACAAGTACCTTTTATTTGTTATATATTTGTTTTTTTTTGTTTTTTTGACCACTAAAAAACACAATTCATCCTTAAGTACAAATAAGAAGTTAAACGCATGTACTTAGTACATTTTGTTGTTTTTTAACGCTTTTAGTGTGTACTGAAAGCGTTAAAAACAACAAAATAGTATTATTTGGAAATCAAATTTGAAAAACTTGAAAATAATTTTTTTAAATTAATGAACTCAGAAGTAAGAATACTTTAGTCAGCTCAGCGCATAAGTAATAACGGGTTTTATTCAATGATTTTTTTTCTGTAAGTGTATTTGATTTCTATAAGATAACATTTTAAAGAAAATTCTGCACAATTAATAACACTGGGCTGCATCAAAAATGCAACATCCATGACAATATTCTCTTCTAGACCAATTTTTCGTGCTGATCACGATGGTAGTAGTCATTTTGCTCGTAAGGTTCTAGTTTATGTGTTACAGCGTCATATACTGCGTCGTATATTAATATACCTTTTTTGTTGCAGATCAATTAAAGAATGGCAACGACTTGCAAAAACCACCCCAACTCATTTTGCTACATCTGCGGAAATTACACACTTTCAAGACAGAAGCGCAAAATCACTTCTACAGTGAAACAACTCTATTCCGTACATTACCGACAAAGGGAATGGCCACAACGGACGGAATTTGTTCCTGGCCGCCATAACGTCAAAACACTACCACTTGTACCACCAGAGAAGGTGCTTCTGCCCCCCCTTCACATAAAGCTGGGGTTGATGAAAAATTTTGTGAAATCACTTGCGAAAGATGGAGAAGGGTTTAAATACCTTTCCAATAAATTCCCTCTTGTCAGTGATGCTAAAGTACAAGCTGGCATATTTGTTGGACCACAGATTCGTGAACTTATGTCTGATACTGGATTTAATGAAGCACTGACACCTCGTGAAAGAAGAGCTTGGGAATGTTTTAAGTTAGTTGTGACAGGGTTTTTAGGAAACAGAAAATCTGATGACTACAAGGAACGGGTTGAGAATATGCTTCAAGCATACGAGACTGCTGGCACACGCATGAGCATCAAAATACATTTCCTGCACAGTCACCTTGACTACTTTCCTGCTAATTTGGGTGAATACAGTGAGGAACAGGGAGAGAGGTTCCATCAGGATATATCCGATATGGAGCGCCGCTATCAAGGCAATTGGAGTGTGACCATGATGGCTGATTTCTGCTGGTCTCTTCAAAGAAGCTGGACAACATCTCCTGCAAGGCCAGCACACAAGAGAATGTCGCGAAAGCGTGCATTTTAAGGGGAATAGCTGCTTTCTAACTTCAAATTGAATGCATTCTTTACAATGAATCTGATAAATATTGTGCCAACTGTTACAAAAAAATGAGAACCTCCTTAAAAAAATGGGTATGCTTTATGCGTTTACTATGCGAAACTGCAATGAAAAATGTTAATAACATTTCTGTTGCAAATTTTTTTTTTCCAAATGCAGCCCAGTGTAATTATCAAATATTTACATATTATACATGAAAATAATTCTGAAACTATTATCTATATGACAATGGATGATATATGCCGATTTATCTTATGAATTTTGAAATAATCTTCGTCAACTTTGCTTGGACGTAACTTTGCTTTCTGCGGTCGTAAAAAAAAAAAAAATCAAAGTCCAGTAGAGATGGACTTCTTTGTTTATATAGCCGTAAAATTTCAGCCATAACGAATCAAATTTAACCCCGTGCATATGTATCCAAACGTAATGTATAAAATGTAAACATTGAAAAAACATTTTCCCTTTTTGCTGTCGTCATTTTTTACCGTTTTTTCATTTTCAACTTGGAGCATAAAAACATTGAACGCATAAAAGAAAAATAAATTAACATCATTGAAATGCTGATTCTATTCTTTCCAGCAATGTAATTATTTTAAAAATTGACCAAGAAATAAAAAAGATATGACTTGTTGAAGCACATTAGGTATGTAATATTGGCGATGTCCACGAAAATACAGCATACGCTTGTAATGCTAAATATAGAGGAAAGAAGCATATATAAGTCATTTGAATGTGGGTGAGAGGGCAATCGAATTTCGATGCCACATCAAAGGTAACTGAGTAGCATTCATAGCAGTCATCATGCAGATCCACAAGGAAAAAGAGTGAGGACATCATCATGTGTCATTCATCGTCAGAGATTGAACCCGGAGTGTTTTGTTTACAAGATAAAATCTTTTTTTTTATGCAATGATAAAAATTCATAAGCATTGTTCTACATAAGCAAATTATCATTAATATAAAAAAGAAAGAATTTTGGTGGTTTCAGAGTAATCTGTCTTAGCTGTCGCTATTACTCTCTTACAATTATAACGCATCGAAACACAGAAATTAGAAACCCGTGATTTTTGGAAAATCTACAACATCGTAGTAAATAATGGGCAGTCAACGATTCCCCCACTATCAAACAATCATGAGGTTGCTTGCACGGCAACCGACAAGGCTAATCTGCTTACCAGTCGGTTTGCCCCAAACTTCACACTGGACCTGACACACCACTCCCTCCCTGAGTTTCCTCTGCAGACAGATGCCACACTAGACGATTTGAAAATCACCCCTTCTCAGGTACATGGTATAATAAAAAATCTAGACACCTCAAAAGCATGTGGACCAGATCTCATCCTGGCTGTGCTATTAAAAAAATGCTCTGCCGAGGTTGCTCCAGTTCTCTCCAAACTTTATAATAAATGCCTTAACGAATCTTGCTTTCCCGACTGCTGGAAAACAGCTTCTGTGGTACCAGTCTTCAAGAATTCTGGTGAAAGAACTGACCCACTAAATTATTGCCCCATTAGACTCCGCCTGCTTTTCGCCAAAATATTTCAGTCCTTAGTTAATCAAGCCCTAGTCCAGCACCTAACAGCTGTTAAACTCCTGACTGACAAACAATATGGATTCAGGCAAGCCCGTTCAACAGCAGATATCTTAACTGTAGTCTCTGAACGTATATACCTTTCACTGGACAAAACAGGAGAGGGTAGAGCGGTAGCCCTTGATATATCTAAGGCTTTTGACAGGGTATGGCACGATGGTTTTCTAAGGAAAATTAGATCATATGGTATCACTGGAAGAATACATAATGTAATTAAATCCTTCTTAAGTAAGAGAAACATCCAAGTTGTCTTTGATGGTCATACATCTAAACAATATAACATAAATGCGGGAGTACCTCAGGGGTCTATCCTTGGACCTTTATTATTCCTGATATTAATAAATGACCTCCCTGATAAAATTGTTTCGGAGATGGGTATATTTGCCAATGACACCAGTCTCTATAACAGATATGAGGGGAAAACAAATGAACACATATCTAAGGAAATGGCAGAAACACTAGAGGATGATCTCCAATCTGTAGTGGAATGGGGACAAAAATAGATGGTCACATTCAATGCTGTCAAGACTAAGCTTGTTTTCTTCAATAACTACAAGAAACCTTCTCTACCACCAATAGCAATGGCCAAGAAAACATTGCCTGAAAGTACTTCTTTTAAACTCCTTGGCCTAACGTTTACAGGGAATATGAACTGGAATAGACACATTGAAAGCATTACCAAGGTTGCTGCAAAGAAGGTGGGCTCTCTCTACTGTGCTAGAAAATTACTTACGCCTGAAAGTATCCTGTACCTCTATAAGGCCACCATTCGCCCATGTATGGAGTACTGTTGTCACATTTGGTGCATCTGCTGCTTGTCTCTCACTCCTTGACAGGGTTCAAAGGAGAGTTGCCAACCTGATAGGTCCTAAACTGTCATCTATGCTTCAGCCTCTGTCCCATCGACGAGATGTTGCATCCCTCTGCCTGTTCTACAAATACTTTAATGGTAAATGCTCTGACGAACTGCAAACACTTGTACCTCCTCGATGTAACTACCCCCGACAAACCTGACAAGCAACTAAGTCCCACCCTTTTACAGTAGAAATCCCTAGGTGCAAGAAAGCCTTTTACTCCAATAGTTTCTTCCCCAGAACTGCAAGTCTTTGGAACTCCCTTCCGGGATTCTGCTTTCCCAACTGTACTGATATGCAGAAGTTCAAGTGTAATGTGAACAAAAATCTTTCTACTCATCTCCCTTCATAATGCCCCCGCAAATTATGTCCCTGATAGTAGCCCCCTACTTCAAAGTGGCACTGTGCCTTGTTCGGGGTGAAAATTAAATTAAAAAAAAAAAAAAAAGAAAAAAAAAAGAAAGAAAGAATTTTTATCCGGGGATCAGTGTGAAAACTTAATGAAGCAAGTTAAGTGCTTATCAAAGAACGAGAAAGATATCTCAGACAGAAAAAACCTACAGCTTTAGTAGTTACTAGGGAGATGAGTTCTCTCTTGGAATCGTTCATTTTGAAATTTGAAATGTTATTATAAGTATCGTTCAAGCCAGTCATTGGAAGAAATTTCAAATCATTGAATAAAACCCGTTATTTGTTGAAAGTACAAAGTTTTAATTGATTCTATTCCAGATGCCACTGTTTGTATCAAGATTAAAAACCTACATAATAGTTATGTATGTTATATATGTCTTCATCGTTTGATGTTTTTATTATAGATCTATAGATCCAGCAGAGTATTACCACTATTGACTAGAGAAGAGTTTATCAGGCATGTGTATGCAGAGATAATGATGTATAGAGGTGAAACATGATTAGTGAGGGTTGAGGGCATATGTTGCTGGGATCGAAAAGATATGAGAATGATGTGATGGATGAAGGCATGAAACACAAAATAAGAACAGTCTATCCATGGTGAATAAATAAACAATCTACTTATAGTCAATACATCCTAACTTATGGCATAGCGCTACCAGAAGCGGTGACAAAGTAAATCAGTTCCTTCACCTTTTTCTCTCATGCTTATATCTCTTCCGTGTGCATGTACTCTTTTTTTTATGTTTGCTGATCTTTCTTTTTTATTTAATAATCATTGAAAAGTTTTTTCAGTCTTGTTTTAATTAAGAATTATTGAAATTAGTTTGATTTTTAAAAATACTTATAGAAAACATTTTTTTAAATCTTTTTAAGCAATGAACTATTTAATAAAGACTAATTGTGTTATTTTTATCTATATGATTTTGTTTATTTCTCTTTTTTTTATATTATTTTTGATAATGTCCTTTTCTTACATTTTATTTTAAATAAATCGCTTCATAATAGAAATACTGAAGAACAATAAAAGTGAAGGAACTGATTTGCCTTGTCACCACTTATGGTAGCGCTACGCCAGAAGTTAGGAAGTACATTAACTGACTATAATTAACGATACATTTTGAAAATCCCAGAAGGTTACTGATGATGGCATTAAGAATCTGACATTCTTAAGCAACATGAAATGGAATAAGTTTTTGGAAAATGTTGCTAAGACTGCTGCAAAATAGTAGGCTCCCTATATAGGGCTAGAAAACTTCTCACTTTTGCCATTATTCATCCATGCATGGAGTATTGTTGCCACGCCTGAACTGGTGTACCAGCCTCTTTCTCTAGGACAGAGGGCACAAACGAATTTCTAATCTAATAGGTTCTGCAGTATCTTCCAAGCTCCAGCTCCTGTTGCATTGCCGCAGTGTTGCATCCCTGTGCTTGGTTTATAACTCCACAGAATGTGCTACGATGAACGCATTTGTAACTCATAAACAAAAATATTCCCAACCCACTTGATTAGCCGCAAAATTCCACCTCTTCACTGTATAAATCTTTTGATGCCAAAAGATTTTCTACTCTGAGAGCTCTTTTCTTAGGGAATTTCCTTCATACTTCCTGAGAGTATCAATACAGAGAAATTTAAATGTAATGTGAACAAACTAACCTAATCTCAACCACAGTAGCTGCTTACACCTAAATGGCAATATGCCTCATTTAATGTAAATAAAAGTAATTAAATTTTTTATAAAATAAAAATAACCTTTATTTTTCTTATGACAACTAAAATTACAACTAAAAATCGAAGTATAGTGAGCCAACAAGCTCTGTTTCAAGTTTATCAATATCTGCTTAACAGATAACATGTAATAACGAGAAAACAAACGAGGGAATGGAGATGAACTAAGTGAATTGTTGCGATTGGTTGTCATATACAGACTAAAATTTTGATTAGTTGTGCGACATGAATTATATTTTCTCTGTGTGCTAAATTGATTTCAGACAAGAACAATCGGCAGATTTGCCGTTCAGTTGTACAAATAGCCTCGAAGCCTATTATCACAAAAAGGGACACGTTGGGTCGGCACCGGTATCTAGCAATGTAAACAAACATTTGTTTATATTTACATGATTATTGAAAATGCAATCCTATGATTAAAATTTAATTTAAATTAATCACGTTGTTTAACAAATAAAAAAAGAAGAATGAAAGATGAAGTTTTAAACTTCATCTTTCATTATTTCTTTTTTTTGTTTATTTGTTAATCGACATATTTGTATTGTTCAATGTTTTAAATTTTAAATTATAAAATAAAAATATTAAATTATAAAATTAAACACATTTAATCATTTTAAAACTTTCTCTCGTTATTTTTTCATTTTATTTGTTAAACAATGTATTATTTGTATTGTTCAATGTTTTAAATGATAAAATAAAATTTTAAATTGTAAAATAAAATTTTAAATTATAAAATAAATCATTTTAAAATTTAATTTTTTATTATTTCTTTTTTTTTTATTTGTTAAAGAACGTGAACGGTGTCAACCCAATGTGTTCCTTTTTGTGATAATAGGCTTCGAGGCTATTTGTACAACTAAACTGCAAATCTGCTGAACAATCTGTATGGAATTTATTCAAGATCCTTGAATTATATTTCATACTCACTTTCCAAAATCCAACAGGATAAATTAACTCCCCGAGTGTCTTGTCAGATGTATTCAAGATGTTCTCTACTGTACAGCCATGTGCACGAAGCCTGGACATTGCAGCAGAAGTAACCTGATCCTTTGTTTGACTCGACAACATCAGTGACAACATGACTTGATATCTAAAAACCTGAAACAAGGTGAAATAACAGTTTTTTAAAAGAAATTTAAAAAGATAAATAGATACATCAATTTTCTAAGTAAATAACATAAAGGTTAAATTGAGAAAATAAAAAAATATGTGAATAAAATTTATTGACATGTTTTCGGCTAATCCTTTCAAATGTCTCATCTTGTGATAAATAAAAATAATCAAAATGTAAACAAAAAAGTAGATAAAAACTGTCTTGTCAAAATCTTTTTGAAAAAATAATGTACAAAAATGACACAGTAACTTTCCTATATCCGTCTCGCACATTATTTTCTAATCTGTCACACTATACAAACATTTGCAAATGGTTTAAACATAAGCCAGAAACAGCACTAGAAAATGAAAAGCACAAGATCCTCTGGGACATAGAGGTACAAACGGACAGACCTGTCGAAACAAAGAGATCAAATAGTCAACTAGAAGGAAAACAAAAACTGCAAAATTATTGATTTTTGTCATCCCAGCAAACGATAAAGTGAAGATCAAGTAGGCAGAAAAATGAAGCAAATACACTAAGTTTAGACTGATCATATAAGATTCATTTCAACAGTTAACACATTGAATTTTCATAATATGATTCAGGAGATGGTTAAGCAGATAACTGGTTGTACCAAGTTCAAATCCAGTTGGTTCCATAGTATCGCGTTCACTTAGCGAAGGTTGGCAACCATTACTTGATTTCTTCCACAAGAATACCAACAATAAAATCAAGCCAATCAACAAAGTTGTATCATACTGAGTCATACAAATTGAATAAGCTTCATATCACATTAGAAATTAATACAGATTTTTCTTTTAAAAATGACAAAACACACGAGCCCAGAGGAACTGAAACTGACAGAAAGCCAATAAACTGGAACATATGTGTATAATAGTCAAGCATCGTTAAATATCACACAAAATTATCATGAGTTAGGAGGATTGTTGAAATTCGCATGACTGGAGCACTTTCAGTGTTTCCTGTTGGAAATTGTCCTTGAACTCAAGTCCTTTTTTTATATGAATTTATGACATGCTAAAAGGCATGCAATTCAGTTTCCAGTTCGACTTTGTACTGAATAGATTTGCAATACTTGTCTCTAATAAAAGGGAATTTTCCTGCCTTTTCCCCACAGATAGCATTCATAGAAACTCATACTTCTGTGGTTGAATCCTCTTTGTGGGGAGCTTGAATTAATCTCCACTCGGGGAATCTGACAGAAGAAACTAGTTTTGGTTTAATATATTGAACCTTTCAACTTCGTGGCGATATGTATAATCATTATTCTACTAAATCCTTGAAATCACCTCAATCGAGAAAGATTACCCGGAAGGCCACTACTAGCTCACAAACATGCTTAGATGCATTATTTCTGCAATGACTGAATCGAGAGATTCTTCAAGGTAGGTGTTCTAACTTTGCAAATTTCGTCTCTTGAAGTATTTTTTTTTACCTCTGTAAAATTAATTCTTATTATAAACTTTTCCCGAAAGATGTTATTTCTGTAATTTTTGTAGAGATGACTATTTCTGGTGAAGTGATTTTATAATTTTACTTAATGATTTGTGTTGACATACCAGTTCCTGTTAGATCACCGACGCTAAACAACATCGAGCTTGGTCAGTACTAAAATAGGCGACCATTTGGGAATTCCAGATGCTGTATATGCTCTCCATCTACCTCGGCACTACTTCCAGACATCTAGCATTTCTCTTTGCCACTGCACTCAAGCAGTGCCGATTCAGGAGAGGGGTAGTTTAGGCTGGCACAGCCCTTGCCTCGCAATTACATGCGCAGCTACCCTTACAGGGAGTATCCATTGTCTCTTGAGATTGAATGGAGGCATCAATCAATCGAATTATAGGAGAAGACAGTAACCTCTTGCTGGAGTGTTCTTATTCTGCATGCAAGATTTATTCTGTCTGTCTCATTAATTAATTTGGTATTTTGTGGTCGGATTCGGAATCTCCCGACCGGCTGTAATTGTGTCACCTTTCAGTGTTCATTTCCAAAAGGACGAAACACTAGTGTCTGTAGGTATTCAAAAATTATTATAGTAATAATTATGTCAACCCCTTTAAGAACTCGGGGGTTTGTATTAATGTACACATAGATTCGAAAAAGTTGTCAAAAAAACAATTATATAACAAATAAATGTTATCAAAGGCAAGATAAGTTACTTTTCTATAGGCACCGTCAAAACTGGGGGGGCAGGTCAGTACTTTTTGACGGACCGTCTTTTTAAAAATCTACCAAAAATCAGGTAATTATCCGATCAATACGAAATTTTCAGTGATTATTAGGAGAAGAATGAACTTTATAACAGTGTACTTATTTTTCATAAACGATATGTATATATATATTTTTTTTTGCTTACAAAACCCCCTCTTGTTTTGAAGTGGGAACAAATATGCTTAAAATAATCATCTGAAACTGAACACAAGATATTGTGTTGTTGTAAGGGACAGAATTATAGATTAAAAAAAAAAAAAATTGTTTGCATACCTTATTTTGACGTCTGAATATCAGAACTTCGATTGTGTTTAATAATCCCGCTTTTGAGTTTTGAAGTGTAAAATTCGGTGAATATGTTAAGTAAAATAATTAATTTAAGTTAAGCAAAACAAAAAAAATTTTTTTTAAATATTTATACGAAAAAAGCCATTTTAAAATTTTTGATAAATAAATTAACAATTTTTTTTTAGCGAGCCGAATAATGCATGAACATTATTAAACAGGGCATGCTTTGAATAATCGATACAAAAAAAAAAAAAAAAAATTCGATAAATATTGTGCCCTTTGTGTTAAAAATAGCATCATTTTTTTCGTTTGCCGCCTTTCGACTACGGTGGACCAAACGCGCTGAAATAATTTTTTTTTATTCTGCTTTAAATTGCCCCCCCCCCTCCATTTTGGGGAGCCTGGCCCCCCACACACATACACATTAAAAACCAAACTCATACAAATGGTCACCCATCTGGTACTGGCCAGCCTCAGCTTAATAATACATTGAAATTTTCGTCACTGAAAAATAAGTTTTTTTGGCCTGTTTGGTCTTCCATAGTTTTCTTCTTATCAAACGCAAACGTAAACAGTGTCGCTGTAGACTCTAGATCGATGCGAAATATCTGGTTACCTATATGAATAAGTGGAATTATTTGAAATTCAGGTACTTATATTATAATATTTTTGCATATTCTCTTAGAAAATCATCCTAAATCTTAGTTAGACAATAAATTAATTAATTATTTCAAAAAGCCTTTTTTTTTTTTAATATTTATGTACGTTTTTTGTGCAAGACAAAAAATGTCAATTGTTAACTTTTTGGGAAAATTTAACATTTAAAATTTAATTAAAAATAGTAGAAAAAGTTTTACATTATTCTGTTTTCTATATGATAAAATTCAGGGTTTTATCTTTCTGGAAAAAAAGAAGTTACTCAGAAATAATGGATTTTAATAAATGTAATTTCGTTTTAAAAAACAACAACTTGATTTTGCAGCCATTTTTGGCGGTGCTTACTTTTCTACCTAACTGGATATAATTTTCGTGTTTTTATTCAATTTAACATGTTTATTCAGCTCGAAAAGCATACAGTGTTTACCGATGTATTGGAAAATTCAAAATGGCGCCCAACTCTCTCTTTAACACGGTAAGTTCAGGAAAAGGTGTTGTAAATAATAAACTAGACAAAATACTGTTAAAAATTCGCTCAATATATGTTACCATAACATAAGTTGACATATATTCGGTGGTTTTTTAATAGTATTTTGTCTAGTTTATTCTTTATAACACCTTTTCCCAAACTTACCGTGTTAAAGAGAGAGTCAGACGCCATCTTGAATTTTCCAATACATCGGTAAACACTGCATGTTTTTCGAACTGAATAAATATGTTACATTGAATAAAAACACAAAAAATATATCCAGTTTAGTAGAAAAGTAACTTATCTTGCCTTTGATAACATTTATTGTTATATATTTGTTTTTTGACAACTTTTTCGAATCTATGTGTACAGTAATACAAACCCGTAAAAATAAAATAAATAATAAACACCTCACCTCTGGGAGTGATTCACGATCTGAAATGACATCGCATCCCATTGTGTCCACCGGGGCATCTTGGAGTTTTCTCATCTCCCGAATATTATTTAATAACAAATTCCAATTGCGAGGTTCCCATTTTAATTTTTTCATATCTTTCGTTTCATCTTCACCGCTATTAGAAAAATCAGTTCCTTTTTCGTTTTTTATAAAATACGGAGATTTTTCTGCGCCACTTTCTCCTTCTTCCCCAATTGTTTTTACATTTTTATACTCAACTTCGTCGTATTCAATCTTGACTTTCTTTAATTCACGATTTCTTTTCAATCGGCTCAAATTCGGTCCAACTTTTCTGTCGGTATTCGATGGAGCCGAAATTTGTTTTGTTTGGTCATGATAATCTTCGTTTATTTCGAGTTTAGGTTCTGTTTTTAATGCAAGAAAATTAAGATTGTTGCGTTCTTCTCCGTACCCTGAATCAGGTATTTCGGTTTTAATAGGAAAGCCTAAATCATTACATTTTAAATCATCCGTGAATTGACACTTTCGGTCAGTTTTGTTATTTCTTACATAACGCTTCGCAACACGTGTTTGTTTCGCGGGCTCAAGTACCATCGTCGCTTTCGTAGAAACTGCTTTCTCATCATTATTATTATACTCATTGCTCGACTGAGATTTTGCCCTTGAACGTAAACAGCGACCTTTCATATTAGTATTGTACAAAAAACAATCTGGAAACAAGAAAATATTAGGGTGGAAATATAAACGGACTCGTCTTAAAAATACACGACTCATGTATTGGGACCATAACAAAACGTAAGGGAGATAACTCGTGCATGTTAAAAAAAAAGGGAAGTAAGTCTATAACTTGGGGGGAAAAAAAAAAATTATAATCCGAAAGCAACTTTTAATTCCCAGAAGTTATTTCGGTGCTTATTTGAATTGTTACTTATGGCGATAAACAAAAGTGAAGAAAACTTATCGTGTAGTGTGTGCCTACTTGTCACGGAATGAATATAGAATATTCCAAAAAATCACAAAAATTGATCAAGTACTTTTATTTTATTTTAGAAAAAAACAAATTTGCTGTTTTAAGTGATAAAATGAACAGAAAAATTATTTGTATCAAATGCTAAAAGTTAGACTCGTTGAATTGTATTCATAACCTCCAAAAATGTGTGTGTGTGTGTGTGGGGGGTTATACATATACATATACAATTAAACTTTGTATGGCTATTTTGACTGCATGGGCCTGATAATATTTTTCGGACACTTTAGTATTTGACTTTCCAAGTACTGTAGAGTGGCGAAATTCCTTCAATAGAATAGCATAAACATATAAAGAAATTCCTTCAATAGAATAGCATAAACATATAAAGAAATTATAAAAAAAAAGTAGTTACCTCCCTTTGTTCAAACTAATTATATCGACCACTTCTCCTTTCTGAAAGCCCTATTTTGATTGGCTAGGATGAAGCTCCTTGGCCAATCAACAAACATTTAATATAAGCAGAATTCTGGAAAAACAGATTCGCCCTCTTTTTGAATCAATCGTCGGCCTATAGACAACTATGGAAAATCTCTCCTAAATTTGCCGCCGAATTTTGATTGAACTTTTTCAGGGAGCCGTCCAAGACTTTTGGATGATAAAGAACTTTTTATTGGACTTCTAAAGCCGCAAACACAATTAGTTTTGCAAGAACCTTTTCTTTGTAATATTTTCAATTTAATATACATAATTTTCTCCAATTCTTGTGTGAGTTCAGCAATCTTTCTTTCTGTATTTCCCACTTCCTACTTCAACAAGACACCAGCTCCCGGCAATCGCCATATTTTGCAAAACTAAATAACGTTTAGCAGCTTGTTGTGAAGAAAAAAAAAATAAAAGGGAAGAGAAGATTTGAACTCCTGAGGATATTTGCAAGGAAAATGGAAAAAGGAATACCAATTTGAGAAGTCCCTCTTAAAAAAAAAAAAAATTTATTTCGTTTCCAAAAAAAAAAACCCGAATAAATAGTAATTCTGCCTTTGTTAAAGGTTTAAAATTCAATGAACATTTTAAAGGAAAAAAAAAAAATTTATTTCGTTTCCAAAAAAAAACGAACAAATAGTATTTCTGCCTTTGTTAAAGGTTTAAAATTCAATGAACATTTTAAAGGAAAAAAAAATTTTTTATTTCGTTTCCAAAAAAAAACGAACAAATAGTATTTCTGCCTTTGTTAAAGGTTTAAAATTCAATGAACATTTTAAAGGAAAAAAAAAAAATTATTTCGTTTCCAAAAAAAAAAAAAAACGAACAAATAGTATTTCTGCCTTTGTTAAAGGTTTAAAATTCAATGAACATTTTAAAGGAAAAAAAAATTTTTTATTTCGTTTCCAAAAAAAAACGAACAAATAATATTTCTGCCTTTGTTAAAGGTTTAAAATTCAATGAACATTTTAAAAGAAAAAAAAAAAATTTATTTCGTTTCCAAAAAAAAAACGAACAAATAATATAATATTTCCTGTTGTATTATTAAAAGTTTGAAACTTTCTACCGACTGAAGTTCGCGTAAAGCAGGCATCATTCGTTCAAGAGCGTGGCGTCGTACATACGAATGTAAATAAACATGGCCTCCTTATATAAGGGCGATAACTCCACTTATGCAAACTTCCGTCCAAGGGCCATAACTCCATTTATGCTAAGTTCCATCCAAGGGCCATAACTCTTCTCGGCCTATACACAGACATTATCAACAATACTCCCACAAAATTTAACTTGTTTAAAAAAAAAAAACAACTTAAAACCATCATCCTTTCCCAAAACAAAACAACTGTAAAATGGATGATTTCCGGACCTTGAAGGGTGTTAGGGCGCTCATGGACTCCAGAAACGTGTTAAAGGAAGATATTTCCTTTAACACGGACATGTTGGAAGAACGCAAAGGTTTGAGAAAAAAAACCTTCCAGAAGGAAGAAGCTATAATTAAGGAGTTGCAGATTGAGGTCCGCTCCTTAAATGATAAAATTAAAGGGCTGTGTATAAAAGCAGAACTTGATTTAAGGGAGTGTGGATTTGTTGAGGAGCAAAGGAGGGAAATTGGCTTTCGAGCTAATATTAATGATCGCCTTGCCGACATTGAAAATTCTATTGAAAACCCCACCACATCACGGAAAAATGAACCTACCTCTGTACCTTTGCTTTCTGTCCCCAAGTTGCAGTGTGCCACCTTTAGTGGAATCAATCCTTCCAAATTTGAATATAAAAATTTTATTGCTCAATTCAAAAACTGTACTGAGTCTATTGATTCCGGCAGGGCAAAATTAGCCTTATTGAAAGGGTATTTGAGTGACTATGCCTTGCAATTGGTTTCCCATCTGACCTTGGAGGATGGTAATTACGATGTAGCGGTGGATTTGCTGACCAAGGAATTCCTGGATGTCCCCTTTATAATAAGTGAGATCTTCAAGCAGATCATTTCTACTTCTCCTCAATATGACCCTGAATTTGTGGCTGTGAAGCGATACCTTGCTGAGGTGAGAGCGGATTTATCCGAATTGAGGACTTCATATCTGATAGATTTTTTTGAGGAGAACTCCCCCGGACTTTTGCTGGTCAGCCATATTATATACGAAAAGTTGCCAGTTGCCTTGAGAAGGGAAATTAACCACAGAGTGGGCACGAGTTACCCGTCTCTAACACAAATTTTTGAAAATTACAATGAGGCAGTTCGTGCTCTGTCTCGAAATAAAAAACTTTTTCGGGTTACGGAAAACCCCTCGAAGAATGATAAAGGGCAGGTCAAGACCTATGAAAAAAAGAATGGTGATGCTGCTCTACAGAATTTCACTACAAGCTCTTCTGGGGCATATTGCAAACTTTGCACATCACGTGGCCACACTATGCTAAAATGCACCAAGTTTGCATCTTATGAAGTTGAGAGGTGCAAGCAGCTGAAACTGTGTACAGGATGTTCCAGCTTAAAACATAAAAGTGAGAATTGTCCTGGACTCCAGAGCAAATCACCCCTCACGTGCAGCTTATGCCTTTCAAAGGCGCATATTGCACCCCTGTGCAACACTAAGAGAGTGGTTTCTCTATTCTCTCACGTTTATGAAAACGAAATCATATTGCCTGTTGTAGCTATTTCTTTAAATTATGGATCTGAGAAAGCTACTATTAACTGCCTATTGGACACAGGGAGTCAGCGTTCATATTTTTCTAAGAAAATATTAAAGGAGCTGAAGTATCCTGATGGAAATTCTGATCCAACCGATTATCAAATGAAGACCTATGCGGGTGTGACTATGAAGCGATTTGAACAGGTTGTCTTGAACGTTACCGTGGGAAAGGGGAAACAACTCCCTATTCCTGTTTTAATCGATGATGGATTCAGTATGCAGTTTGAGTTCGCCAGCTTTGGCCAAGTGAAGTCCAACCTGAATGAGTTGAAACACAGATTGGCATTTTCAAATGAAAAACAGGGTGATTCCATAACAATTCAGGGTATCCTGGGAGTTGACATATTTCAGTTCATGGAGGGTTCCAGAATCATTAAATGTATGAATGGACAGGCCTGGGATTTGCCTCAAGGGATTGCCCCATTTGGTAATGTACAACACTTTTTGTATCCTCATCAAGTCAGTCCTGTGAGATGTGGAATTTCCAAAACAATTGTCAATTATCATACTAAAATATCCAAATATGCCCATTGCCCTGAGAAGTGGCCTACGAGTACTTTGAGCTGTCTGAGCCCGGAAAATAAGTGTCATGTGGAAAGTGTTTTCCATAATACATTGAGTGAAGCTGTTAGGGAACCACTGATTCCATTTGACAGGTTCTCGGACTTCAACAAGTTGTGTCGATCAACTGCTTTCGTATTCAAGTTTGTGCATCGATGCAGAAAAGTGAAGGAACATTCAGATCCAAAACAGACAGCCACGAATTACCTGATAAAGATGATGCAATTGCAATCGTTTGAAAAGGAAATTGCTTATTTGAAGAATCCTCTTGACAGGGAAATCCCAGTGCTGGTGAAGAATCTTAACGTTTTCATCGATTCTGATGGGATTTTGAGAGTGGATGGTAGAATTGCCAATTCGACAAGATATGACTACAATTTAATCTATCCAATATTGCTTGCAAAACATCACTCTCTTACAAAATTACTGATTATGGATAGCCATAATCGATGCAGGCATTTGGGTATTGGTACGACAGTGACCAAATTGTGGTTATCCGGATACTGGGTCCCACAGGCAAGACAGTCTGTGAAGACTGTGATTTCTAACTGCAATACCTGTAGGAAATTCAACAGCCTAGCCTTCAAATACCCCAAATTGACAAATTTGCCAAAACACCGTGTTAGATTAATCAATCCTTTCCAACACACAGGCATAGACTACACAGGTCACATCTGGGCACAAAGAGATGGAAAGTCTCATAAAATGTATTTATTAATTTTCACATGTATGAACGTGAGGGCTGTTCACATTGAACTTGTACCTGATATGAGCACACAAGCCTTCATTCAAGCCTTGATTCGGTTTTCAAATACCTATGGAGTTCCCAGTCACATATACAGTGACAATGCACGTTCCTTTAATGCAGCCTTAGGTGGTGATGTAATTAAACATCACATAAACAGTAATGAGTTCTGTAACTCATATTCAAGCGCTGGCATTAAACACATAAAAATACCCTTATACTCCCCTTGGGTTGGAAGTACTTGGGAAAGAATGATCAGAGTGATAAAGTCATGCCTATTCAAAACACTTGGCCGATCTAAAATCAGTTATTTTAACCTTCTAACCCTTCTATCAGACATCAAAAGAGCCGTGAACTCTCGACCTCTGACCTACAGATGCTCTACCGATATTGATCTGCTTCCCTTAACACCCAACTGCTTCACTCATCCAAATATAAACTGTGAGCTCTCCTTCCAATCTGACACACCCAGTTTGGTTGAGACAGAACCAATAACTAGGTCTCTCCTTGTGAGTACCTTGGAAAGCAGAGAGGAATTAATATCTAAATTCAAAGAGATGTGGCACGATGAATATTTGCTAAGTCTGAGGGAGAGTTGCAAGGATTTACACGAAATCGAATTTCACAATAAAATAAATATCAACGACGTAATACTCGTCAAGAATCCGGCCAAGTCCAGGCCCTTCTGGAAGCTGGGCAGAGTTATTGAGCTATTTAGTGGCAACGATGGCAAGGTTCGTTCTGCTCGAATAAAAAGAGGTGATGGTGCAGTGGAAACACATAGCCTCAAACATTTATATCCGTTGGAGTTATCACTCACTCATAACCACTTTCCTGACACCCCAGCAGATGAGGAATCTGATGAATTTGCATCCCACCCTATAGAAGAATGTAGGGACCCATCGGAACCTTCAGAAGAAATGGCCAATTACAGGCCTAAAAGGATCAAGAAATCCACATCTAATCCTGAATACATTTATTATTAAAAAAAAAAAAATTTTCCATTGTAAATGGGCCATAATAATGCCCAACACATTAAGGTATATTCTACCTGTTAAATATTTCTATTAAACAGAATATTCTGTACAATTTAATTTATACATTACATTTATTATTAAAAAAAAAAAGAAGAAAATTTGCATTGTAAATGGGCCATAATAATGCCTAACACATTAAGGTATATTCTACCTGTTAAATATTTCTATTAAACAGAATATTCTGTACAATTTAATTTAAACACTTTACGTAGCAATCACAAATATTGTAACTGATTGCCTTTATATAGCATGCAACGATTTCAATTGTCGCATTATTTGTTGTTGTTGGGAGAGTATAAAAAAAGTAGTTACCTCCCTTTGTTCAAACTAATTATATCGACCACTTCTCCTTTCTGAAAGCCCTATTTTGATTGGCTAGGATGAAGCTCCTTGGCCAATCAACAAACATTTAATATAAGCAGAATTCTGGAAAAACAGATTCGCCCTCTTTTTGAATCAATCGTCGGCCTATAGACAACTATGGAAAATCTCTCCTAAATTTGCCGCCGAATTTTGATTGAACTTTTTCAGGGAGCCGTCCAAGACTTTTGGACGATAAAGAACTTTTTATTGGACTTCTAAAGCCGCAAACACAATTAGTTTTGCAAGAACCTTTTCTTTGTAATATTTTCAATTTAATATACATAATTTTCTCCAATTCTTGTGTGAGTTCAGCAATCTTTATTTCTGTATTTCCCACTTCCTACTTCAACAAGACACCAGCTCCCGGCAATCGCCATAAAATTCCTTCAATAGAATAGCATAAACATATAAAGAAATTCCTTCAATAGAATAGCATAAACATATAAAGAAATTCCTTCAATAGAATAGCATAAACATATAAAGAAATTCCTTCAATAGAATAGCATAAACATATAAAGAAATTCCTTCAATAGAATAGCATAAACATACAAAGAAATTCCTTCAATAGAATAGCATAAACATATAAAGAAATTCCTTCAATAGAATAGCATAAACATATAAAGAAATTCCTTCAATAGAATAGCATAAACATATAAAGAAATTCCTTCAATAGAATAGCATAAACATACAAAGAAATTCCTTCAATAGAATAGCATAAACATACAAAGAAATTCCTTCAATAGAATAGCATAAACATATAAAGAAATTCCTTCAATAGAATAGCATAAACATATAAAGAAATTCCTTCAATAGAATAGCATAAACATATAAAGAAATTCCTTCAATAGAATAGCATAAACATACAAAGAAATTCCTTCAATAGAATAGCATAAACATATAAAGAAATTCCTTCAATAGAATAGCATAAACATACAAAGAAATTCCTTCAATAGAATAGCATAAACATACAAAGAAATTCCTTCAATAGAATAGCATAAACATATAAAGAAATTCCTTCAATAGAATGGCATAAACATATAAAGACAATACCTGTAATAAAAATGGAAGAAAATCGGTTAGGTAAGGAAAAATATTTAATTTTCATAATTTTTTACAAACATTATTTTTCGGACATCGTTGAAAAACTGTTAATAGTCTGTAATATCACCTTTCTTCTCAATAACTTTTATCAATCTCTCTTCATAATGATCAAACATATGCACAATAACATCTCTACATGTTTCTATTAGTTGTTTTTTGGCATCTAGTATTTGTTCCCATAGTTGAGCCTCTTTCGTGATTTCAGGTCCATCATAGACAAGTTGCACAAATATTTTCCAAACATTTTCTATTAAATTTAGATCTGAGCTTTTTTGCAGGCCATTCCAAAGTAGTTGTATTCACTTTAGCCATCCATTCTTCATGATGCTGCAATTGTCTTACTGTAGAACGAAATCATTCCCCATCTCTTTTCTTATCTTTGGTAGGGCTTTCTCATCCAGCAACTGTTTGTAGCTTTCACTGTTCTCTCGTTCTTTCAGCTACTTCAATCATATATTTCCATTAGCAAAGATCATACCCCAAACCATCGCTCCTCCTCCTCCCATCTGTCGTTTGTTCAGTACAACAGGCTCACCCCTTCTCGATCAAGTACACCGTCCATTGAGCCCATCAAACATGAAATGCTTCTCATCAGTAAATATAACCTTCTTAAAGTCAACACCATTTAACCACCTTTTAGCATATTCCAGTCTTGCTCCTTTGTGTTTCTTTGTTAGTGTAATTTTTTTCTTAGCCTTGCATACTTCAAACCAATCCTATGCAGCGTTCTTTGTACTATTCAGATGTTTACATCCAATGCACATTTCTCCTTCACTTTTCTTGCTGTAACTTTTTCTCCAGATGTCAAAAGCCGTATCACAGTCCTCTTCATTCTCCTTTCAGTCCTCTTGTCAATTGATCTTTTCCGTCCTTTCTTCTTTTTCCACTCGGAGTTTGTCTTCAGCATGTATTTCACTGTTGATTTCGACAGCTTCAAATCCATGGTGATCCTCCTGATGCTGAGGCCATCTTCCTGCTCTTCCGTGCCAAACAAATGACTTTTTTTTAATGCATTTTACCTCATTAAACTTAATTGTTTTGCCAGTAGAATAGAACAGATAATTGATTCTAATGATGACAACTAAGTATACAAGCAGAAAATTTGCATACAGCAACATATACATGAACATAGCTCTTAAAATAGAATTTTTTGTCATGTCTGAAAAATAGTGTTGTGCAAGTTTTCGCAAAAATCACAAAAAACTAAAATTATCAAAGCCAAACTAAAAAAATGATTACACTAGTAGTGGATTTTCACTCCTCAACTACGTACTTACAATCTCAAAAGTTTTTTGCACTAGTAACCACCTTGAAGTACTTTTTTCTAAGTGTCCGAAAAATATTGTTGGGCCCCTGTAATAGCGGGTGCAAAAAAAGAAAATAATGTCTGAGACCACCTGGTAAATCAAAATTGCGAAATATGAAACGTTGAGCATATGAAACGAAACACGCGTTAAAAGAGAATCGTTTATTGGCATTTATACAGTTTAATCAAAACATTAAAAAATGAAAATATCGAAAAAAAGGTTATATTGTACATATCTGTTTTGGACTGAAGATCTCAAAAAAAATATTTCACTTAATTTGATCGAGTAGTTTTTTTTTTTTTTACAGCAGAAAAACACATTTTCATGACAGCATGTTGAAGGTAGGCATCTTGGAATTTTTTGAACATGCCATGGGGAGATAACTCAATGTAAAGTCCAAACACTCCCTCGCCATCTTTAATACTAGCTTTTCTTCCTAAAAATCGAACCTTTTGCTCGGTATCATAAAAATTGTTTTTTCGCTGTAAAAAAAAACTACTTGATGAAATTAAGTGAAATTTTTTCAGAGAACTTCATTCCATAATGGATACGTACAATTTAAATTTTTTCAATATTTTCATTTTTTAATGTCTTGATTAAACTGTAAAGTACCCGTTTATTTAACTGGAATTTGATTAAAATCAATAAAATAAATAAATTGTAAAACTTGCGGAGAATGTTCTGTTTTATGATTATTGTAAAAATGGAATCGTACTTATATATATAACACAAAAGATTTTTTATGGTGTAGTGGTACTCAGGTCTCATAAGATCCCTTTTTTCACCAGAAATAAAATAAAATAAAATAAAATGTGAAATAAACGGTGTTTATTTACACAAAAATAACAAGTAATAACCAAATCATTTTTTTTTGTGTCTGGATAGACAGTTCTTACAAATGTGAAAGTTATTGAGACTGTTCGTCGTTTTGACAAGAAAAAGCAGAGCATGTCCTTTGTTTTCTCAGCGAGAAAACAGGCTTAATTTTTGTGTGTGCTAGGAGAAATAAAGAAGAAAGTAAAATGTTCTTGCGTGCGGATGAATATCTGCATTATTCGACATGTGTGTGTGTGTGTGTGTGTGTTTGTGTGCGTGTGTGTGTGTGAATAAGCGCTTCTTTGTGTGTATGCATGCATGTGGATGATCGTGTTTTGTTATGCTGGCAAAAAAATACGTAGCAACGGGATCGTTGACATGAATGGAGACGTGAGCGAAGAGTGGTGAACGAAAAGTGAGGAATGCAGATTACGGAGTGCCGAGTGAGAATGAGTGAGTGAGTGAATTCCTTTAAGTATTTGTTGATTGGCTCCCAGGCTATGTGAGAAAAAAGGTTTTGAAAATAAAATTTTTATTTTTTAGCGTTGATTGGTTGAGAAGTGCACTCTTTTGTCATATGGTATGCTTTCAACTACGTTTACCGAACAAAGCGCATTTAAGTTTTGTTTCCCTGCAGAATTTGCGTGGGCGTATTTTAAAAAAATCTTTGCACCTCTGAAATTTATCTTTTATTATTTGTGCGCGTAATTGTGTTTTTATTTATTTATTTGTTATTTTTAGAACAAGAAGTGAATGCATTTTTTTAGGTATGTTTAACTTTGGAAAAGAAATATGTAAAATAAAGTGGTGCTTATGTACTTATGCTACCATGCTATTTTTAAAAATAGTATTTTCAAATTAAATTCAAGTTTTACAATATTTTTTTGCTTATCAAATTGCGGCTATTTTTAAAACGTTGTAAAGTTAATAAAAACACTAAAAGCTTATTCAGAAAGTAAAAATTTACCCTAGCCCCCTTTTTAAACGGGAATAATCACTGGTCACATGAGAGAGTCACAATATTTTTCTCGGTGATGGTCACAAAGTACATGTTCAATATAATAGAACATTAGGTACTTGTGCACTTTTGTCACTATGCTGAAATAACGTTATTATTTTGAAAGCCATTCTTAACATGGGGAGGGTGTTTTGTAAGTATTCTGTGCTGCCACCTAACAATTTAATAATAAAAAAAAAATATTGTGAAGCTTGAATTTAATCTGAAAAAGCTATTTAAAAATAGCGCAGTAGTAAAAGTGCTCAAGCACCAAACATTATAATTGAAAACTGATTCTCAACAATAAAAGTCATTAAAAATAATTTTTCAAAATTTTTTTTTAATCTGAAAGTTAGGTTTTATTAATGAGATTAACGTAAAAAAAAGAAAAAAAATGTAAATTGTGGCATTTAGAGGTGGGGTCAATTTCCTAAATGTCCGCTAAATAATGTTTTCGTTATTTGAAAATTTTATGTTTTGAAAAATCAAAAATTTTAAAATACATGTTACATTAATAAATTATTGTTTGGGTAACTGCTACCTTACGCTACAGCAGAACACTGATTTGTTTTTTTTAGAGGTAATCGAGGTCGCTGACAGCGAATCTGATAATCAAACCCATCGCAAATTTACTGTTCGCATGGTATGAACCCCTGGACCCAGGGATTATTTTGCGCCATTTCACAACCTTCAGTAGTGTTTTCTTATAATGAAGTAACTTATCACATAGCGCATAGTGAAGTGACTTATCACTTCGTGTAGGAATCTTTAGCAGACATTTGAAATAACAAGAAAGTTTAAAAAAAAAAACAATGGGGTTTGTTTTTTTTTTGCATGTGTGTCTTATATAGTTTTTAATGTTTTTTTAATGATCTAAAAATCAAGTTTTCATGAGCGGTTTACAAAAACATTTTTATGTTTTTCGTTCTCTTTTTTTGGGGGGGGGTATTCAATTGTAGAACTTGTGTGGTTTAACACATGCTTCTGCAGTTTAATTAACTGTTTTTCCATGTGTAATGCACCAACATTTATCATTTAATATTTTCCATAAGTAATGTGACTGCATTTACTGTTTAACATTTCACATTGGTGGGGTGGGGGTAATAGTGTTAACAATTGATATACATTGACAAATGAAAAAGATGGATAAAATGTTACGAATGGGGCACCGATTAGCAAATGCAAACTCAACAACAGGATTTGGGAAATGAGATGAGAAAACATAAATTAATGAACAAAATATACAATTTTACAAAAATGTAAAATATATTTTGAAAGACTAAAGTTTGTTGAGAAGTTTTAAACTTCTTGAATAAGAAGTAGACAAAAGCGTCAGAAACTTTGTTTCAAAATTCTGTTGTAGGTGTGTGTGTGTGTGTGTGTGTGTGTGTGTGTGTGTGTTTATCTTTTTGATGGTCATGTTTTAAGTGTAAATGAAATGCATTTATTTGTGATCCTTCCAAAACAACACATTTCATTATCTTGTGAAAGTCTTTTCGCACACACGTGCTTTTTAAAAGTCTTTCTCCTCACACTGGCCATAAGCTAGCACTTTCTCGCCCTCAACTTCACATGTCCGTCTTGTCCGGCACAAACTTGCTTCTCTTGCCCAATCACGTGATGCCCTTTTTCTTTTCCTTTTACTCACCTTCTTCTTCCTGTGACAGCAACGTATGCACACTTGTTTAATTTGCATATGTGCTAAGATGGCTGCTGCTGCTAATATTTTTGCTAGCCAACTATCCTATGGCTGTGGCTGATTTTCACACATGCGCCATACGCCCTATATTACAATTGGTTGAAAAATATTTTCAGTTCACACCTTCTAGTTAAAATTTTCTTCTTTTAGATTTTGAAATGATGATGAAGAGAGCGAATTTCAACAATAGTGACGAAACAAAAGGGTAGCAATTAAAGTCATTTGCCTTTTAGCCTTCATCTGAATCACAGCTCGATGTAAAAATCTGATGATGAAAGAAATGGAAAGGAAAGAAGGAGCAAGAGTAAGGCAAACAAAAAAAGAAATAAAAGATTATTATGCTCATTTGTTTTACACATTGATTTCTAATCAACCACGAGTTGACCCATTTGTTCACTTATGTGCTAAACTCCATGAATCATGCCTTTTTGTCTTTATTTTTTTCCTGCGGTTAATCCTGAATGAACGAACAGCTATGTATTTAGCTTATTTTTTAAAACATATTTCATTATCATGGTCATCATGGGTGATCATTTGGAATTTCCAGGTGCTGTATGTGCTCTCCACTTATCTCGGCATTGATTCCAGTTGTCCTGGACTTCTCCTTGCCACTGGACTCAAACAGTGTCGATTCAGGAGAAGTGTGGTTGGAGATTGTGCAACTCTTGCCTCACAAGGTGTATCCTTTATCTTTTGAGACTGAATGGAGGCATCATTTCATTATATGTCCTTAAAAATGCTATCTGGTCTGGAAGTTGATGATCATTTTATGTTAAATTTATATGCAAAAGTGATCCCCCATTTCTGTATTGTATTTTTTATTTCATTATTTATTTTTGCCATCCACTTACGGCTGTAATTGTTTAAAAAAAATGTAGAACCTTTTTTTTTATGGTAGTGAAGTATGAATTAGTATAGGGTGCAGAGTTCCAGTTTTTATGAAAATTTAAATAAATAAAAATAAAGAAGAATTGAGTGGTGTACAGAGAATTTGATTTTCTTCCTGTTACATAATGGTCTACGCACAGGTGAATCCATGCAGTATTCCCAATTGCCCTTCCCTACTTTTTTTTCATACCAGCAGAGTCTGCCATGGAAGGTCCAGGTCCTCTTCTATTGAGGTGAGGTATGGTCTGGCTTAATCCTAGGAAGTGAACCATCAAGACAGTACCCCTGTGCTTTTAGATGGGGCAGGGAGATATTGCTGATCGCTTGAGACACCTTAACTGGTGAATGTTAATGGGTCTGTTCATGGGTATTTTTATACCAGTCAAAAGGAGCTGGCTTCGTCCATCTTCTATCCTTGTCCTATATGCTTAAATAATTAACAAGCAAACACCCAGCATTTTCAGTTAAATTAATAAATGTAAAACTATTCATTTATTAACCAAATCAAAAATGTCTACTTAGTATTACCAGATCAGGCTTTCTGAAGATACTTTCCTGACCTAAAATGCACAAAACATTGATGTTATTGTTTTTTTTCTTTAAAAAAAATCAATAATGTTCTGCAAAACCGAAATCAACAATTTTCCTCTATAAAACAATCAAACCAAGCACCATGAATAAATATTTGACGATATAAAAAACTCGGAGGATAAAAACCTGTACTAAAATTACTGGATTTGGCATTAAATAACCCAAAATGTGTTGCTATGTTAAGCAACCAAAAGTGTTATCACTTAAATACAAACTTGTGTTTTATGAGCCATCGAGATTCCAGCAAGATTATAAAAAGCAACAAAAATCCCCAAATGAAACAAATGAAGGACTTATAGATGAGAGCTAGTTTCTTTGTTCACAGCATTTCACACCCACCTCCACCTACTTATTCACTAAGTGAGGTGTAACTGTTTAAAGAATAAAAAACTATTCTCACAGACCTTGTTAAATCAGTAAAATAAAAGAAAAACACAAAGAAAATAAAAGGATCATTATAAATGTAAAGGGCAATATTTATTTATAAAAAGAAAAATGTCGTTTGTTGAGGTTGCAGTTTTGTGCATATATGACATGTTTAAAGTTTAATAAAAATATAGTAATATGTTTGAGAAAGTTATTGTATAATTTTATTATAATTTTAAATTTCACACATGCGAAAATAGCAGTATCTCCAATCTGGTTGATGTGAGAGCATCTGTTTCCATTGTGCTGCAAATTTCATGGGAGATTCAGCATAAAAAAGGCGTTGATAATCACTGCTGGCAATGATATAGGTAAAATCCTGTTGGTGGATGAATTGTCCAACGTGTTGGCTGTGGTACGCGCATCTGTAAGAGGACCATGTGTGGCGCTATTTTGCTGTAGTTGGAGTCCGATTTGTAGGGAAGGCGTATTTTATTTAATTTTCGATTTTTGAGGGATTATTGGCATAAATCGCTACTTTATTGTGACCAGTGTCGCTAGTTTATAAGAAGGTCCATGTTGTGTGTCGCTGATTTACTGACTGGAAAAGAAAGATTCGTTTTGTTCTTTTTTCTTTCAGACATTGTTCATTTCTTTTTTTGTAACATTGTTTTCAGTTCACGAATTAATTTTTTTTTTTTTACAAAACTCATAATGAGAAATTTTATGAGAACTGCGAGTAGGTTTTGGTCGTCAGTTAATTTACATGAAAGAAACAACATTTTCTGATGTGTTAGAATTATTAAAAGAAAGTGTTTCTACATATAAGTTTTTTTCGTGGAAAGGTTCAATAATGAAAGGATTTGAGGAGGTGAGCGATTCTGAGTATCGCATGCAGGTTTGATATTACTGATTTTTATGATCAGAATGCAACACGTAGGCTTAATGTGGTTATTTTCTGAGAAAAACAGTCTATAAATTATATAAGTGAATGCATGTGTGTGTGTGTGTGTGTGTGTGTGTGTGTGTGTGTGTGTGCATATCATAAGAACAGGAGTTCGAAATAAAATTGTTTAAAGGAAGATTTAAATTCTCGTTTGATGTGGTAACTTTCCATGATGTGAGTTAAAGTTCATGTGCATTGTGCGTAATATCAAGATAGAAGGATTTAAAGTCTCCTAGTGATGGAATTATCCTGAACACATGCTGTTCTTGAAAAATTGAAGAGGAAACTGATTTGATTTTTGTAGGCAAATCTTTATATACAGGCCTTCTCGAACGTTCCAGCCTTGTTACTGTATTTCTATGCAAGGAAGCGTAACATAGTTCCTTTTGTTTTATGTATGCGTATGGTTACGACGTCATCTACCTACACGTTCTTCATATACATAGGCGTTGAAGCAGTGATTGCTATGAAATGTTTCGGCTGGGGATTTATTTTGGCAAGGCATAGTGCTTGCTAGATATATAATGGATATTTTGGAAAAAAATTTAGTTATTCGTTCTGTCCTAAGCTATCTAGTAAAGAACAGATATTTGCAGAGTGAGTTGATGTGCAATCATACGGAAATTATGTAGAATCTCATTTTTACTTTTCTTCTTTCAACGTAAAATTTTACTAAACCGAATAAAAAATAAAAACGAAAAAAAGAAGTGTGGTAAATGCAACTAGTTTAGGGAATAGACCCCCCCCCCCCGATACTCCACACCCATACCGTTTTTGGCCTTGTGCCACATTAAGAATTTTTTTATATTTATATCAATTTTTATGTAAAATCTTATTGTAAAATTGTAAATTTTTTAATAATAATAATAATAATAATATATATATATATATATATATATATATATATATATATATATATATATATATATATACACACACACACACACACACAAGCTTTAAAAATCTTTGCACCCCCCAAAAATGCAGCTAGTTATCTGCCCTTGTTTTGGTTTAAACTGTGTGACCCAGCACAAGATGATGGCGCTTCCGTCTGGGGTCACTTTATACGCAAATTTATTCTCTTCTGCGTAGAGGAACGAAAAGAAGCCAAAAATAAAGAAGAAGACGAGGAGGAGGTTGCCCATGGCTCAGCAGGCCCCTAAAATGCCGTCGTATCCGAGGTCTGCTGGCTGGATAAAACCCGGTTCCGGGGCGAGCGGGACCCAACCCGGCGGCTCGCAACAACACAGCACAGCCAAATATGGGAACCTACGTCTTTCCTCATCGTCCATCACGTTGGAGAGAACTATCAACCTGTAAGTTGAAAGTTAAACAAAACTGAAATCCGAAGAAATTATGTTTTATGAAACTAATTTAACTTTTAAAGCATCTTCAACTTTTAATATTTTATTTTTCACTAAAATTTATATTTTTTTCTTTGCGTATTAAAGAACGAATTTTCGCGCGGTTTCAAAATCCAAATTCACGTTTTGTCGAATGAATGAACAAACCATCGTACACCCAATTTTACCTAAAATCGCTTTTGATTTTTGGAGAACTGTTATTTTGTCCTTTAATAGTAGGAAAAAAGGCTAATAGCTGGTTAAAGTTACTTCTGCAGATCAACCATATGAAATAATGTTATTTAGAAACACATTTTTTCCCTTTTTTTTTTTTTTTTTTTTTCAAATTTCTTTAGGGAAGGGAGGCGTTGTTAACTTTGAATTTTCACCTAACAATTTAATAAACAACAGATACCATAAAAATTGAATTTAATTTGAAGATCCTATCGCAAAAATAACAAAAAAACAAAAACAGCACAGTCCATAAACTGGAGAAATACCGGTTATATTACGGTACTCAAAATTCCTGTGCCATGGGTGCCGATATTGGTTCAATAAAATCCGATTACGAGTTAGAATACTCGAAAGACTATGATACAAAATGAAACTCTGGTTTCTGAAACGGAAAACTAAAAGTACTGATTTACGTTGCATTTATTTTGTTATTGAAATATTTACATTGTTGCATTGTATTTTTATTTTATAAAATTGAATTTAATTCAATTGCTTTGTAGTGTTATTAAATTTGAATCCCGAAAACAAACTGCCCATGTGATAGAAACAAATAAAATTTTTTTGGGCTGTTTCAAGAACGGGAGTTTAATTTTTATTTTGTTCGGCTGTTATAACTCGTTACCGAATTTCGTCAAGTGTTATTGTGCATTTTTTTTTTTTTTCTAAACTAAAGGAAAATCTAAATAAACATGCATTAGAGACCTATCGAATAACGAAATCTTTATTCTCATCAAAACCTGAATGAACATGTTTTCAGACCAAATATTGAAAAAAAAAAAAAAAAAAAAAAAAAAAAAAAATTATATAAACAAAAGAGAAAAGGGAGATAACTCTAAAAATTATGAAACTTATCTTTTGGACAAACATTCGTATTTTATTCTAAATAATTTTTCTAAATATTTTGATTTAACGTAATTATTCTTATAAAAAATAAGAATTTATCCTTCTCTGTAGAATATTTTATATTTAAAGTTTCCTGAATAATTAATCTTTTCTTCATTATTTCTTTTTTCCGCTTCACTATTAAAGCGGGAAACAAATTCGAATAGTCATTCCACATTTTTTCTCAAACATGCATGGTAGATTTTTAAATTTTATTATAGGAACAAAAAATAAATGAAAGATTTGATTTCTAAATTGTTTCATTTTTTTTGTTTGTGTTACTATACACAGATTTGAAAAAGTATTCAAAAATCAAATATATAACAAAAGGCAAGATAAGTTACTCCTCCTCTACCTATCTGCAAAAGTTTTTAGTGGTTTTACCCACGTTAAAACGTGAAATCTTTCGAAAATCGTCGTACAGTCTTTATCGATATATTTGAAAAAGCAAAATGGCTGCGTTCTCGCTGTTGAATACTAACAAGTACTACCACTCTGGGTCAGAGTGGACCTGGGAGCAATGGCAATTAAAGGGTGGCTCCACACTCTCCATAGCCCGCAAGCTGCGTATGTAGGTACGTGAAAGAAAAATTCAAAGTTAACATATCTCAAAATGGAACAGCTCAATAGAAAGAGTATGCAGAGAGCATTCTAATGATACTTGAACCATCTCTGTAGGACAAATAATAAGAAAGTTACAACAATTCTAAAGCTGAAATTTGAGGCTTATTTTTGACAATAGAATCAATGGATTTCCTTAACAAAGTTGTGACCGATATCAAGATTTTTCACAGTTATTTTGTCATAACTTTCTTATTTCTTGTCCGATTTCAAAAAGACAAATATCAGTGGAGAGCTTATTGAATGGAGAACAAGAAAAATATATTTTGAAAGTTTATGAATGAATTATTTACAAGATTAAGAGGTGAAGGGGGATGCGGGGGCGGAAGATGCAGTCAATTACTAAGGCAATATTACATCCCCGCATATGAAATCTGCTGCTAATGCTGATTTTTTTATGTCAAAATCCTCGGCATCTTCCTCGTAGCTTTCTCCCTCACCCCAGTATCCAATTATATAAACTCCCCCACTCCTCTTTAAGAATTTCTCCACTTTCCCGTTATAGACGGTCTTCTCCAAAGTTTCCGCATCAAACCAGATATGACATATGGAGAGTCCAACAATTCTTCCACTTAGGATGTCCTTCGTCCTCTTCCTAGCTTCCTCCTCCATCTCAGGAAATTCAGTGCTTAGATCTAGAACTGGTTTCCTTAGTTTTGCCTCGATTTTGCTTCTTTGAAATGTCACTTTCTTCTGCCGCTTTGTGACCAACCGTTTACTTATTTCTCTCTTCGTCTCCTCAGACTTCTTTCTTTTTGCCAGGCGGGTTTTCCGACCCATTGATATTGCAAGAGAAATCAGCCTGTCCTTCTTTTCTTGTGGAAGACTGTCAAGGTAGTCCACAACACCATTTTTCTGTGCTCGAATTCTACAGGAGATGTAACAGAGTGTTGCATTGGGGGCGTGGTCTTTCAAAGCACTGAACATTCCCATCACCTGTTCTGCATCAATATTGTTTAGCCTGGCTGATTCTGTCTCTTTCTTCAGGGTCTCGGTTATGTCCAGACTGAAGTACCTGCTGTACTGCTTCTCCAGCACCGTCACAGCCGCAGTGAGGCAAACTGTCATCATCTTCTTGAAGATCGGAAGATCTACAGGCGTCTGCTGAAGTTTGTAAAGCATATTGTCCAACTTCAGATCCCTGCCAAACAAGTCCTTTGTCGCAGTCAGAGTTTCTTCAGGCTTCAGAACTAGAGCTTTCACTTCGGCCAAGACATTCCTGACCTCTCCAATGGCATCTAAATGGCTGATATCAGACGCGGCGGCAGTGTAGAAGCGGCTCATCCATGGTCCCGAGAGGAGTATTCCAAGCAGGCCGAGGACCTGGAGTTCAACTTTGGTGACTGGTTCTTTAAAATCATGTGCGATGGCAGTCTGGAGGCCGCCACAAGAAACCAAACCTTCTTCAAAGAATTTTATAAAGAACTTACTATGTTCCACAAGCCTGCCACATATCAAGAACATGATATGCAGCCTGTTACCACGATATCGCGGAATCAATCCCTTAGGGAGACCAGCATCCCTAAGTGCTGCAGTGAACCCTTTGGGGTCTCCTCGACCATCCTTATAACGGAATTTATTGATTGCTAACATAAGCTGACTGGCTATGCAATCGGTTCCGAACAGCTGCTTACTCAAGTCCTTGGGTTCAACTGCCTTGAGGCTTGATCTCATTGAACTTGCTATTGTATCCAGAGGATGTAGATTACAGTTCAGCTCGTTGAGTTTTGTCCCCCAGGCATTCTCCAGTCGCTGGATAGTCGCATGGTTCACAGCAGCACGGTCTGTCATGGTGTTGGTTATGCGCTTGATAATTTCTTCACGCGTTTCACTGAAGTCCATGCCATAAAACCTGCAGTAGACATCACTGATGTTGTCGAATGTCTCTGTAATGTGCAGCTCATAATCTTCAGCAGTTCCTCCTGCCAACTGGTCTAGGGCCAGAACACGACTTGCCTCTTTGTTGGTCACATGCACAGCGTTCACGTGTATGCCCTCCTGTGTCGTAGCATCAAAACCAATTGTCAAGTGCTTCCCTTCCAGGACCATTTCAGCAGCCTGAAAGTCTGAAACAATGCCGAGTTCTCTGGCCATTATCTCAACCGTGTTCCTGTGTGGAATTCTTTCTACTAAAATTCCAGATCTCTTTGCATATTGCTTAATGAGAATTGGGATGTTATTCATAGGGACATGATTCACTATAGAGTCATATACAAACATCCTCATGTCCATCGAGTATGATCGCCCTTCTTTCAACAAACTAGTGTCCATTTCGCCAGCTTTCAACGCATCTACCTCTTCCTCAAGGATAAACTTTTCGTTCTCCATACTCTGGATGGTTTCATTTTTTTCAGTGAGTTCATCCCTCAGTATTTTTATTTCCTTTGTACTCGACACACATCCACTGCAGGAAGATGCCTTAAGACGTTGTACATTGCGCCGCATTTTATTTAACTCCTCCTTTGTTTTTTCCAATTCTTGTACCAAAGAATCCTGTCTGAATTTTGCTTTGATATCGCGAATCTTATTATCTTTCACGGTAAGCTTCAGTTTGAGGCGATTGATATCCTGATTGAGGTACTTTATTTTGTTGATCCGCGGAAAGTCAATTTTCGATTTCATTTCACTGAGTTTCTTTCGATGAGTTTCTTTCATAGCGGAGTGCGATAACGAAAGATAATCCAGCCTCTTCTTTAGGCGACGTGGGGTGAGGTTGTGTTTTATCCGAAGAGATGAGCGGACCGTAAGAGTTTTCTTGTCAGGGGTAGCAGGTGCTGGCTCTTCAGTGGAAACGTCTAAAGGCATACTGACTGGCTCTTCAGTTGAAACTTCATTGAGATGGAGGTGCTCTTGACCTGAAATAGAAATAGGAATCTTCAATGACTTTGACTGGACCTTGACATATTTCATTTATAAAGTTAATAAATCGAGAGACTTTTAAAAACACTACTTACAGATACTGCTTGATGAAACAGGTGTGGATGACACTGCCTCCATGGGCTGGGGCTTGACTAAAGTATAGGCTTCACTGCACATCTTTGAATACTTGTTCATGCCTTTATTGGAACTGACATCTTTTATTTTCTTGGCTCTATTCAATAGGGACTGAACTTGAGCGTACGTAATCGAGCAAGGAAACTTTTCGATGACAGTGTCTATAGTCTTTCTGATTGATCTATCATTGACGGTGTGAATGAAGAGCAGGTGTCCATTCTTTAAATTGTCCACGTCGTCGGGCAAAGCAGCAAAATTATCAGCTAGATACTGCCGCATCTTGCCCACTTTCTCTCGCAAAGCCTGTTGCTGCTTCTTTGGTGGCATCTTTCATTCAGCAATAATGCAACTTTGAATACAAAACCAACAAAATATTAATCATTAAACCAAAAATAATCCATTTTATAGACTTTATTTCAAATGTTAACAAAGAATGTGAACAAGCACATGGCTACTTGTGACCTCTTCCACTGGGCTAGCCTTCATATTTTTTTTTTTAAATGTGAAAAAAAAGAATACCTAGATAAATATTTCAGTCCTTTCCCACTTATTTTACAGAGATTCTATGTCATTAAATATTTTTATTGTTTTGTTTTCACCTGTAAAAAAAAACCTACCGGATTAAATTAAATGATTTTTTCTGTATAAATACTTTATCCCATGACGAGTACGTACGATGTATATTTTATTTAATATTTCTATTTTTTAATGTCATGAATAAACTGCAGAAGCACTAGCAGTATCAGAATTTTTGTAGGAATTTTTGACACCCCTAACACGAAACTGCGAATACAATATAAAAATCTCGTAATTTCTCTGTTAAAAGTGGGTTATTTATTTTCTTTATGGATTATACTTCCAAAATAAACTATTACAGTTGTTTTAAAAGTAATAGAAATATTTTTTTTTTTAAAAACAGTAATGAATTTTCCGAACTCAATAATTTTCAATTTTTAAACTTTAAAAATCTATCAAAATTTTTCTATTGATTCTATTTTTACGATATTTTCAGGGTCAATGTGAAATTTTATGTTCTTTCCAATAAACCGAATATAATATTTTAGACAAACGTTTTTTTTTTAATTCACGCCCCCCCCCCCCCCCCCCAAGTGTCATCCATTTTCAACTTTCTCTTAAAAAGTAAATAATTAATTTATGTCGGAGAGTTTTATATATCACAAATTGAAGAGAAAAGGTCAATAAATAATATATTCAAATTTAAAACAAAAAAAAATCCCTTTTTTAGAAATTTACCTGTAAAGTAAGAAGTTTAAAACCTTATTTTATAAGAACACATTGTTTTTTTTGTCTTTTTTTTTTTTTAATGAAACCTTGGTCCTTGCTCCTTTAATTGAAAAAAAAAATTAGGGCTTGAATTACATTTTTCGAGGAGTTATAAGGTTGGAAAGACAGGGGGTCGAATAATTCACGCCTCTCATCTTGAAATGTCTATTAAAAAGTAAATAATTAATTTATGTCGGAGAGTTTTATATATCAAAAATTGAAGAGAAAAGGTCAATAAATAATATATTCAAATTTAAAACAAAAAAAAAAATCCCTTTTTTAGAAATTTACCTGTAAAGTCCGAAGTTTAAAACCTTTTTTAAAAAAAAAAAAAAAACATTGTTTTTTTTTGTTGTTTTTTTTAATAAAACCTTGGTCCTTGCTCCTTTAATTGAAAATAAAAATTAGGGCTTGAATTACATTTTTCGAGGAGTTATAAGCTTGGAAAGATGGGGTGGAATTATTCACTATTTTCACGAAATTTCTGACACTGCTACAGAAGCACCGTTTTTTTTATATCTCATCATACAAACACCAATAAATATAATTTTTTTTTACATTTCTCATGAACTTTTAGCATATAAATTATTAAAATTTCTTTTAGCATATAATTAAAATTTCGGGTTTGTATTACTGTACACACATTCGAAAAAGTTGTCAAAAAAACAAATATATAACTAATAAATGTTATCAAAGGCAAGATAAGTTACTTTTCTCCCTAACTGGATATATTTTTCGTGTTTTTATTCAATGTAACATGTTTATTCAGCTCGAATACAGTGTTCATCGATGTATTGGAAAATTCAAAATGGCGCCCGACACTCTCTTTAACACGGTAAGTTCAAGAAAAGATGTTATAAATAATAAACTAGACAAAATACTGTTAGAAATTCGCTCATTATATGTTACCGTGACATAAGTTGACATATATTCGGTGTTTTTTTAATAGTATTTTGTCTAGTTTATTATTTATAACACCTTTTCCCAAACTTACCGTGTTTAAGAGAGAGTGGCCGCCATTTTGAATTTTCCAATACATCGGTAAGCACTTTTCGAGCTGAATAAACACGTTACATTGAATAAAAACAAAAAATGTATCCAGTTTGGTAGAAAAGTAACTTATCTTGCCTTTGATAACATTTATTTGTTATATATTTGTTTTTTGACAACTTTTTCGAATGTGTACAGTACAAACCCAAAATTTCTTTTAAATTATTAAAACTTTTAGAATTTAAAGTTTGCAAAATGTGCATGATAAAAAATATATTCATGAAAGTTTTATTTTTTAATTTTACAATTACTCTTGTATTTTTTTTTTAATTGTAAATTTGTTTATTAGTTTATTATAGAAAAAAAAAGCAAAGTAACAAAATGGAAGAAAAAAAAAACAGCTCGATAAAATGATAAAATAGAAAAAAATACATTTTGCCGGGGAGAAATGTTTAAGTTTAAAGAAAGTAAAATAATTTAAATCTTAAAAGTTCATTATGCTGAAATAAATTTTAATAATTTAAAAGAATTTTTTTTAGCCAGCCGTAGTTTGGCGTCATTGCCGTTGTTGGAAAATATTTGTAAACAAAGTGCGTAGGTTAACGATATGGCGTTAGTGAAATTTTGAAAATTTTCGTAACGGCTTCACATTTTAGGTAAACTCAAAACCAATGAAGGTAAAGTCATATAGGCTTCATATTTCGCACAAATAAGGTTTAATATCTATATTAACGAATATATATAGTTTCAAAACTATTATAACTTACCTTCAGGTCTAATAATGATGATTTAAATGACACTAAACTTCACTTCAAAAATTTTTACACTTCTACTGAGCGTATAGAAATAGTTCAAATACCAGCATGTAGCGAAACATGTGTGCTACCTCATCAGTATCGCTGCGGTGTAGTTAACCCCCCGGATATAGGTGGTAGGGGCAAATTTATGACACATACCTCAGCGCACAGAATTACGGCTTACTCAAGTTACCAATGCCACTTAACCCTCGCAAAAGCCTTGTCATTTTCACATACCTAGCGTATGTATGTGGTCAGTTGCCTTTCCGAGGATAAGGCAGGTTTCAACAATAATTCACAGGAGAACAGTTTATGTCAAAGACGAGACGTCGAAATGTAGCGAGTTGTTAGACAAACCCGACTCTTCATATGAAGAGGGTATTTAAGGTAAACAAGGAGGTCACGTGATGTGACGAAGTCCTTTTATTTCCTTCTTTCCTCTTCCTCCGTGTTGTACGGGTATGATCCGAATTTACGCACTTGTTTGAGCTAATTTATAATATATAATTTTCTTCCAAGAACTTCGGACGTCTTCGGATCCGTGACGGACGACGCGTATAAGTAATTTCCTCGGGAGTTACTTCCAGGGGGTTTTCTTGGGTTGGATCTTTATGGTCTATACTGTCATCTTGTGTGTTTTCTGTGTCACTGTGCTTGGAAGAGTCTGATTGTTCATCTATTGATGATTCGGATTCGACATGTATGGGACTATCTATTTCGTATTCACTTTCGGTATTGTTTTGATCAATGGTGTGGTAGTTAGGGTGTTGTTCAACTTTGATAATGTCAGACCTTCACTTTATATCTTTTTCCCTGAAATTGTTTATCTGTAAACTTTTGTACAGTACAATACTGATCTTCAACTTCCATCACCATATATTTGTTGCGAGCATTGGTTTTAACTCTATCTTGGTATAGATAGACGATCTCTCCAACTTTAGTATCGGTTTTTATTTCGGTAGTTCTGCCTCGGCCCTTATATTTAGCTGAGGATTCATGTCTTTTTAATCTATTTCGGTGTTTCTCTTCAATCAGGCTTTTGTATTCTATTAGTAGTTTTTCTCCTGTGATTTGGTCTCTCATTGTCCAAATTTCTAGTGAAGAGTAGCCATTTTCTCTGAATCTGCTGTTCATATTGGAAATTATTATGGCCAATTCAGTGTCTGTTATTTTGCCACCATTTGGTTTCAATTTGCATAGTTCTGTATGGAATTCTGATATTGAACGTTCACTAATAGGGTTTTTGTTAATGTTCTTTATTTCTCCAACCTCTATTTTGATATGGAACGATTCCAGTGAACTATCGGTGAGTAGGGCTTGAAATCCCGAAGCGCCATCGACCCTGATTTTTACTTCATCTCCTGACGGGGGACGGAATCTTGATATGGTGGTGATTAGGCCATCCTTAAGAGATTGACTGTTCTCCGATAGTAATAATGTTGCCTGTGTCAAGGAAGAAACATTTTCTCGAACTAATAATATCAGTTGTCCTTCGCGTTTGATGACATCATTAGCGTACCAGCTCCCAATTTTGTCAGGTGGTTTTGTTGACGATTGATTTTTGAACTGACTTGGTACCTGCTTTAGTGATACGCAAGTGTGGCAACTATTTACTGTGCGATTGATGGCTTTATTTGTATCCAGTGCATAGAATCCCATATTAAAGATTTGTTTTAACTGATGTTTGCTGGCGTGTTGGAGTTGTAAATGTAGAGCGACCAAAAGTCCATCTAATACCCCTTGGCGAATGACGATTCTTTGTCTAGCAGGCCGTAAGGCTTCTTCCCGCATAACTATGATTAACCCATCTGCAGGGGCTGATGAGTTTACAATGTTGTAAATACCTTTTAATTGTGGTTAACCCTTTCTTCTTTTTAGATGGAGTTCTGCCATCGCGTAGTAGCCGATATACTTGTTGTAAGTCTGGACAGTCTTGTTGAGCTTGAATCCACGTATTGCGAGTCATGTATGGGATAGGACAGTGACCAGCTAGTATGTCTTTTACGGTGACTTCTCTAACCACGGATTCCTCTAGGGCACTGATGAATTTACAGATTTGGCATTTTCCTTCGCAATGGATAGGATTTCGGCTGGCGTAATCCGATATATTATTTTTACCTGGTAAATGGGATAATTTGACAGGATATCGAGATATGACACTGAGGAACGTCGTGACTCTGGAGCTTGCGGAGAATGCGCCGCGTTGGAGTTTTTCATATGCTTGTACACAGGGTCGGCTATCCGTGAGTACTTTGGTGATGTTTTCTGATTGAATTATATATGGGCTGAAGTGTTTGATAGCCGACGCTATGCCCAGAGCTTCCAACTCACAAGCTAGCCAACCTGCTTGGTTGGATGTTTTACGAGCGTTGAATAGACCTGCGAGGTGGGGTTTGTTTCCTCTTAATACGAAAAGGGATGCCGCTAAGCCGGCAGAGGTTGTAGCTGCGTCCGTGATTATCTGTAGTTGGTCCTCTCTTCTAGGTAAGGTTAGGATTTTGGCTTGTTTAAGGTGTTCTTTGGCTTTGAGGAATGTGTCTTCCAGATCTGATGTCCATTTGATTCTGTCGTTTGACGAGCCCATTGCGCAGACTTTATCTAGAGGTGCTAAAAAATCTGAATGTTTAGGTATAACTTTACTTAGGAATTTGTAAGATCCTATGAATGATCTCATTTCTTTGATGGTTTCAGGGAGATTGCAGGCAGCCAAGGTATTTGGACGATGACTTGTAGCTTTGAGGGTTCCATTGGTCCATCGCCAACCCAGAATGTCTGTCGATGTTGGACAGCAAACCGTTTTAGATGGGGATAACTTCAAGTTATTCTTATGTAGTGTTTGTAATACTTCTTCCCATACGTTGTTAAGTTCCCGGGGTGTGTTGGCCCCGACATATAGGTCATCAGCCAATTTTACCACCGATCCTTTTATCATTAGATCGCCTAGGACTTTGGACATTAATTGTTCTAAAGCTGATTCAGAGCCTGGAAGACCCATCACCGCTCTGGTATAAACATATACACCACGGAATGGTGTACAGATGCCGACATATTTCATTGATGATTTGGCCAAGGGTATTTGAAAGTATGCTTGACTTAAGTCAGTTTTAATTAAGAATTTAAACTGAGCAATATGTCTTATGATGTCATCTACTTTGGGCATGAGAGCAGGTTGTGGTTTGGTGTACTGGCTCAGTTCAGTGAATGCAGTCACTAACCGGAAGCCTCCTGAAGGTTTGGTAACAAGGAATGAAGGGTTTACATATTCCGTTGTGATGTTTATGTCTTCTGGGCGTACGAAGACACCTTGTTCGTATAGTTCATCAATCTTGGTTTGGAGTCGCTCTAGATTTGTCCGGTTATATAATGGAATGCGTCCCTTTCTTTGTGGTGGTAGAGATACGGCAACATTAATCCTGTGTTGGAAATTTCCTGATCTTCCATTGTAGCATCCGATTACCGGTGAAAATACCTGATTATATTTCTTATTTGTCGTGAAGAAGATGGTCTTTTCTTCCTGGCTAAGGATGTTCGAGGGGTCCACAGAAATTTCTGCTGACCTGTCCGTTTGTTTGGAATCATTGGTAAGAATTATTGGAGTCGGTTTCAAAGTATCACTGGATAGTGATAATTGGGTCGTGTGGCGTATCTGACATACTTGCTCATGGCGTTTGATGAGTATGGGTATGGTGGACTTGTTGGTGAGCGTTATTATATCATGATCCGGTTTCACTAGCTCACATTGGATCCATTCATCCTGATTGTTATTGCATCTAGGTTCTACTGAAACTATTTTATCCTGGTATTCAGGTGGTATCGATAAGGCAACGCTGGAACCAGGTAGTAGGCAGGTCTGTCGTGGGACGCGCAATATAGTTGCTGCTTTAACATTAGCGTGTCTTTTTATATGGAGGTATTTGAAATCACAGCAATCACAGAGGTAAACGTGGTTGGTGTTTGCGCGAAGGTAAACGTCATTCCTGTTCATAAATGGCATGCCACCCAGAATGGCACAGTTCAGGTCCTTAACTACAAGTCCGTCGAAGCGAAAGCAGTGGGCTTGATTTGTGATTGGACACCTTCTCGAAACATTGAAGTGTACTTCCCCTTCTATTTCCATGGGGGAGACACCGTCCGCCATGTTAGCTTTGTGGATGGTGGGCAGGATATTTAGTTTTAGACGTCTCGCCTCGCCTCGCTTTTCCTAATTAAATTAGTTTCCGCACCGGTGTCCAGTATAATGATCGAGTTTTCTTTGTTTGTTTCTACTTCCATACACGGTGATGATACAATATCTACCTTGTTGATTTTGGGGTTCTGAGGTTGTTTAACTCGGACCATCCTACTGTTGGGTTCGTGGTACTCGAAGTCTTCGTCTTCTTCTTCAGATTCCGATAAGATTTCAATATCAGTAATTTTAGATCGAAGAAATCTTCTATCTGATGTTGGCATAAAAGGGCAGTTTTGGAAGTAGTGAGTCTCTGCACCTGGTCTGTTTGCTGCATCGCAGAGGCAACATTTCGGTCTTTTTGTCAGGCGACCTCTCTGGTTTCCAGATCTTCTACTTCTGTTGATGGAAGAGTATGCTATATTCCCTTCTCTGTCCCCTATTTCTTGTAATAGGGATGGTATAGCATCACTGATCTCCGCCCTAATAGAATATAGAGTGGAGTCCCTTAGAGTGATCGCGAATCTTTGTTTAACAATGGATGGTAGTTCTCGATGGATTGCATCAAGCCAGATCATCACCATGATGTTCTGTAATGTAGGGGTTAGGCATTCATCGTTTTCTAATTTTGATCCGCAATGTTTAATGGCTGAAGATTTTGTAATCAAGCTGTCTTCCATAAATGAGTAGCATCTTTCCCAGAGAGCCTCTCTTGTTTCATTGGCGCCACATTTAAATTTAAACATGTTCATTATGGTCGTACCGGATTTACGACAATCATAGTATTGACGGAGTCTATCAAAGATTTCGTCAATACTTTGCGCCTCTTCTTTTACGAAGGTACTACTAACAACAGGGGCATGGATGCTTATAAAGCCGAGTAGTACTTTTAGGTTAATGGCTTTTTTTTCCGCCGAGAATCTTTTCCCATTAACCTCTTGTTCATCGGTTATGAAGCCTCTGTGGGGGATGCCACTTGCGACACTGCACCAGGTTTTTAGGTCCTCCAAATAGCGTTCGAATTTATCTTCATTTGAGATATGGTATAATAACTGCTCACACCAGGCTTCGAGCGAGCCTCTTGATTCGTGTTCAGTGAGGATTCTTTGTTTAGTGCTGAAGGCAGACATCCTTTTATTTTAATTTTAATTTAAAAGTTTCCAAATTAATCACTGTGAAATTGAACAAGTTGAAAAAATAGCCGTAGAAAACTTTAATCAAAGATCAGGGTGGAGACTTTTTTTTTTTTACTCACTCAAAGGTGTGTTGTTATAAGAACAACAACATATAATTAAATCGACTATTGTAAAAATTCAATTTCTTTTAGAAAAAATAAACGAAAAATAAAAGTTAAAATTTCTAATAATCTTTGCTGTAATATGAGTGAGAGTAAAAATTTTTTTTTTTTTTTTTTTTTTTTTTTTTGTTACTTTCGTCCTTTCAATAGTTTAAAAGTTTAGTAAAGAAAACTTTTGAATTAACAAATGGCATCCGTTATTTTCTATCAATATCTGAAAGAAAATAAAAGTGAAGAAACAGTCTGATTAAATTAATTCTTTAAGCTTTAAGGTAAGATTCGTTCGGCAAGAACATACGTATGTATGTTATGTTACTAATAGAAATGTGGTGTGTGTTTTTTTTTTTTTTTTTTTTTTTTGTAGAAATGTCAAGGGGGGAAAAGTGTAAAAATTCAATTTCTTTTAGAAAAAATAAACGAAAATAAAAGTTCAGATTTCTAATAATCTTTGCTGTAATATGAGTGAGAGTAAAAATTGTTTTTTTTTTTTTTTTTTTTTTTTTTGTTGTTGTTACTTTCGTCCTTTCAATAGTTTAAAAGTTTAGCAAAGAAACTTTTGAATTAACAAATGGCATCCGTTATTTTCTATCAATATCTGAAAGAAAATAAAAGTGAAGAAACAGTCTGATTAAATTAATTCTTTAAGCTTAAGGTAAGATTCGTGCGACAAGAACATACGTATGTATGTTATGTTACTAATAGAAATGTGGTGTGTTTTTTTTTTTTTTTTTTTTTTTTGTAGAAAGTCTTACCGTACACCGACCCCTAGTCAATGGGCACTTATTTGCTTCCGTTTGTAAAACGTATTATTGAGGGAGGCTGAATTCTTTTGAATTTTTGGCCGCTGCCACCACGTATGTATGTGGTCAGATGCCTTTCCGGGGATAAGGCAGGTTTCAACAATAATTCACAGGAGAACAGTTTATGCCAGAGACGAGACGTCGAAGTGTAGCGAGTTGTTAGACAAACCCGACTCTTCATATGAAGAGGGTATTTAAGGTAAACAAGGAGGTCACGTGATGTGACGCTGGGGCCTCACCATCAGATATAGTTTGTCATATCCAGGACCTGCAGATAGGTAGATGAGTAACTTATAACATTTATTTGTTGTATACTAACATGGGTGTCCGGTGTTGCCCAGGTGTTTAGCGGTGTGTTGAGCAAAAAAAAAAAAAAAAAAAAGGTGGTAATAGGAAGGCAGGCTCGAACCCGTACCGTGAAGAAGGAAAAGAATGTGAAAAAAAAACGCGAGGTCTTTGCTGTTATGACCACCGTCAAACCGGAAGTGACGTAGGTTTAAATTAAGACTAGAATCGAAAAGAGGGGGATGACTTTTGAAAATATTGGCGAAAAAAGCGACCCTTCCCTGTAGAAAAGTACCCAGTTGAGGGTGAAGAAATTAATGTTTTTAGCCAATTTTTCGGTATTTGTCGTCTGCACTATCGAGTTTCAAAACGATACTGATCTTGTGAAAATCCGTCGCCCCTGTCGAAAGTTTTAGGCAGACATGCAAACATGCATACATTTATATATTGGTAGCTAAAATTTTCAACCCAAACTGATTAAAAAGCTTGCCCTATCTCTGAATACCCTTTATGTAAAATTTCAAATGTTTAGACCAGGAATTGTTTGAGTAATTTGCTAGAGACTGCAGAGGTCAATTTTTTTTTTTAACTTTGACCCCTTAACATTTCCTGTTTTTTGGCTCAAATTAAGTTAGATCCATGTCCAAGAAACCTATATCTAAAATTTCAATTTATACCAAAAATTGGCGGAGTTTGGTAGAGTTCTCAAAGGTCAAATTGTTGAACTTTGACCCCTTAACAGCCAAATTTCTGGCCGAAAACAGATTACAAAGACTTTCCCAAATCTCAATACCCTATATATCAAATTTCGAGTCTGTAGACTGAAAATTGATAGTTATTGTGTAGGGAAATGTACACACACACACACACACACTTTCCCTTTTATAGATATATAGATTTGAATTTTTTTTCGAATCTGTGTATAGTAACACAAACCTTTTTTTTTTTTTTTTTTTTTTTATATCAAAGTAATTTACTTCAACTGATGCACATAGGATCCGTTGTTTAATAACTATTAATTTTTTTTGTTTTCAAGTCCGAAGTCTTATTTTTGTTTTTTAAACAAATAATCCCGTTTTTGGCACATTGTTGATGGCCACAGATTTGTCATGTTACCTGTGTCCATATGAAACTGACTGATAAACTACAGCAAACTGAAACGAAATTATTTTATGATTTCATTCGTAGCACGTGGGACGCAACTTATCATAGATGATGATGTATTATATTGGTGTGTGGGTCATTCCATGTCAAATCGTTCAGAAATATGGAATTTTGAAACCCATATCCAGATCTTGCTATAGTTTGCACTGCAGATAGACAATATAGGAACTCAGAAATCCTGAAAATTTGAGCACATAACTCCAAGCGGTTTCCGATTTAGAGCATTTTGTTTTGGTATTAGTTGCATGATTCGATACCTGGGCAACAATTTTGTGATGTCAATTTTTTTAATATTTTCTAATTGAAAGATAGTATGATCCTAAAAATTCACCCAGGTAAGTTTTTTTTGACCCAAGGAATAAAAAAATGGCATCAGATTTTCTCGAAAATGAAGCCTTATAAAGATATTAAGGGCTTTTGGATTTTTCCATATGTGCCCCAAAATTGAATGAAAAAAAGGGTGTAGCTGGCATGGTAACGCATTACTTTTTTTCATATATATATATATAATTTTTTTAGACACAATAACTTGTTTCTGGACCAAAAATGGTTATAAGTTCTTGTTTCGTTCAGTTGCGCGTACAGCTGTTGTCTACACCCATGCAATGTCCGTACACAAAACTAAAAACTTGTCTTGTTTCACTGATGTAGCCGGAAGCACCTCACATGAAAGATTTTTTTTTTTTTTCATCCGATCGGATTAGGAAGAAAGCGAATTTCAAAAATATTTTTTCTGACGGCTTTCATTGGAGCTGGTTTGAAACCTATAAAAAGGGCACTTTGTGCCAAAACCAGTCAGTCGAAGTCAGCATGTGGTTCTTTTGTGTCTGACGTTAAACAACCTTTTTATTGTTAGGGGTTGGGAAACATCACGACTGTGATACCAGGCATCGGTGAATGTCAACCAGTTATGATTACAGATTTTTGTGAACAAAGAGAAACACATGGTTCTTTTCTGGAGGGAAAAGAAAATCATTAATTGCTTAAGTGCGCATGTGCGTATTCATTACATATGAAAACAGCAGTTTGAAATAATTTGCTTAAAAGCGTTAATTCTTGTTTGATAGGTGAACTTTTCATGCTGAGAATTTAGGTGCGTGAGGCATGTTGATGATTTAACGTCCCACAAGATGGAGTCGGGGCAGTGATGATGTTTACTCGTAGAACTGCATTCTGGATTGATTTGATTTCGCAGTTAAAAGCTTATATAGAACATTCCAGACTATTTGTTATGTCACTGTGTGTGAAACGTAATGTAATTCCTCTATTGTGTGTGTGTGTGTGTGTGTGTGTGGATAAACTTGCATGTACTTGATACGCATGCATGTTTTTTTATTATCAATTATTTGTTACAGCTGGATTTTATGTTTTGGCAAAAAAAAAAAAAAAAGGGTTGAAGGGCGATACTCCAAGGTGAATAGGCAACAGTCCGGGTTGCAAAAAATAAATACTCTTTAAGTGACCTGCCCAACAGGGTTTGGTAACTAGTATCAAAATGTTTGCAGGAGCAAACTTCAAATGGTCAGTTGCCTAGTCTGGTCGTGACTATAACAAAATCTCGACCAAGAAGAGAATGATTTTTTTTACACAGGCATCACCACATTATCAAGGCCAAGAGGCCACTCGAGGATAAGGGGTTAAAGAGTGTACAGTAGAAATTGGATAATATAGTAATCATTAGTAATGGAAATTCGGTAAATTTGTTAACTTATAAGGAACGGCTCATCAAGAACTTGTTTATGTTAGACTTGAAGACAACCATATTGTAGTCAGCCGGAAAGCAGAAGACAATTCCACAGGTGTGCAGTTCTAAGAAAGAAGCTTTGTTCATGGAATCTACATTTAGGTTTAGGCACAGATAAAGAGTAGGGGGAATTATTGATAGTGTTTTCAGCTAGACAAGTGTTTCTTGTGAAAGTTTGGTGAGGGGGTACCATAGACTGAAGCTCAGTCGAACACTTTCCATGAAAATAGAACCTGTTTTGTTTTTAAATTACTTCCACCCCTTTGACCATCAATACCGTTTGCCCTGCTTCATTCATGTTGGTTCGTTTATCCCCAGTCGGTTGGCCTCGCCCAACGCAAGCTTCGCTCCGCTTTATTTTAAAAAATTTTTTTACACACTCCCAACAAAAAGAACAAAAAAAAAACTCTGGTGAGAAAAAAACTATATATAATAAACTTATGTTCATTCCAAAACCAGAATAAAAAGAAACTGCAAAATATTTTGTTGGTTCTTTAAGTGAGCCCTGAAGTAAGCCCCAGATGGAGCACCCCCACCAACTCCTCCAATAGCTTGGTGTGTAGGTAATAGAAGTACACCAAGGTATTTTCAGTCAAACAAGATGGCCTAAATCCAACAACAAAGTCTCCGAAATTCCATTACTAACGATTACTATATTGTCCAATTTCTACTGTATACTCTTTAACCCATATCCTCGAGTGGCCTCTTGACCTTGATAAGTGGTGATGCCTGTGTAAAAAAAAAAAAAAAAAAAAAAAAAAAAAAAATTTTTTTTTAAATAATGATGAATACTTATGTTCGTAAGTTAGTTGAACGTTTTGTTTACAGATAAACTCATTGAGTTACTAGAGGATTCAACATTATAAAATTTGGCAAAATAAAATGAAGTAGGAATTTGTTAAATGCTAAAGAAGGTAGAACCAGAAAGTTTAACATAGAAGAAAATTATATTTTTCATATAAGACTAGCTTTTGGCTACTACTGCAAAGAATTCCTCTCATTTTGGATGTCGATTTGTTTCATCCCATGTGAATTTATTTATTTTTATTTTTTTTTTTTTTAGCCAACCATTCTCGATTGATTTGGTTCTGTCTTTTTTTTTTTTAAGAGAAAATTCCAAATGTTCCAACTTGGAAAAACAAGAAATACCATTAATTCATGTTGACAATTTATTAAAAAAAAATTTACTTCCTCCACCAAGGATAGACATCTTTTCATTATTTTTGACACAGAAAAAATATAAACAATAACAGAACAAATTCTAATTTGTTTAGAATTGGAAGCAAGGATTATTCTCAGTTTGTGTAAAAAAAAAAAAAAAAAAAAAAAAAAAAATTTTTTTTTTTTTTTTTTTAAAGATTTTTCAATGTTAATTACTTTTAAACGAGCATATTTTTTACTCTTGAAAATATTGTTTATGATTTTAAAGGGTGGACAATTGGTTTAAAGTTCTGCCATAATTTTTTTTTTCTTATGGATGGTCTGTTAAATTTATATAGAAAAGTGATCCCCCACTCTAAAATGTTAAATTTTTTTTTTTTTTTTTTTTTTTTTTACAAAGGCATCACCACATTATCAAGGCCCAGAGGCCACTCAAGGATAAGGGTTAAAGAGTGTACAGTAGAAGTTGGTCAATATAGTAATCATTAGTAATGAAAATTTGGTAAATTTAATAACTTATATTTTTTTTATTGTATTTTTTTTTCTCCAAATTTCTCCTTTCAAATTATTTATAAAAGCCGTTTAAACATATTAGACAAAAAAAAAAAGTTTTTTTTTGGGGGGGGGGGGATGGGTTAACCGATGCTGGATCATGTAAAAATTTACCAAACTTTTTATGCATGAATCGAAAGAAGTGACAACTGCATATAAACATGAGAATTTTTGTGTGCCAAGATGCACAAAAAAAAATCTGTAAACAAAACGTTCAACTAACTTACGAACATAAGTATTCATCATTATTTAAAAAAATTTTTTTTTTTTACATAGGCATCACCACTTATCAAGGTCAAGAGGCCACTCGAGGATATGGGTTAAAGAGTATACAGTAGTAATCGTTAGTAATGGAAATTTAACTTATATGGAACGGTTCATCAAAAACTTGTTTACGTTAGACTTGATGACAACCATATTGCTGGAAAGCAGGAAAACTGAAGTGTGCAGTTCTAAGAAAGAAGCTTTGCTCATCGAATCAGTTTAGATTTAGGTACAGATAAAGAGTAGAGGAAATCAGTGATAGTTTTCTGCTAGACGAATGTTTCTGTGAAAGTTTGGTGAGGGAGGTGGGACCATAGATTGGAGCTCAGCCGAGCACTTGCGATGAAAATAACGATAACGAAGAGACAAACTCGCAACATCTCTTCTGTTGCATAGAAGAGAAAAGACATCCCTTATGAGGCTACGAAGTCTATTTTGAACTCTATCAAGGCAGGATAAGTCCTTTCTACCAACTCCTGCCCAAATGTGGCAACAGTACCCCATCCTGGGATGTACCTGGCTCTTATATAGATAGAGAATTGCAGCAGCAGTGATCGATCTACTGGATCGATAGAAGGATCCCACCATTTTTCCAGTGGCCTTGGCAACGGATTTAATGTATATGTTCCATTTAAGATCAGGAGTGAAGGTCAAGCCTAGAAGCTTGTCAAAACATGAGGCCTTGCCAAGACTAGAGCCATTCATTTCAATTGATGCCAGATGGGGATCAGAACATTGATGATGTAAAGATAAAAGCTTGGTTTTAGATGCATTAAAAGTAACGAACCACCTCTTTCCCCATTGTACCACGTGCTCAAGAGCAGAGAGAGAATCTGAGAGAACTTGGTTGTTTACTGTCTTAGATGTGCTACCATAGATGGTAGTGTCATCAGCATAAATGTCTACAAATGATGTATGTGATTTGGAAGATCATTAATGTAGATCAGGAAGAGAGTTGGGCCAAGGATGGACCCCTGAGGAACTCCAGCATTAATACTGAGAGCTTCTGATTTCTGCCCATCAACCACTACTTGAACCTATCAGAGAGAAATGATTTAATAATTGAGAAGACATTTCCAGCTATACCGTAACTGGAGATCTTGTGAAGAAAACCTTTATGCCATACTCTATCAAAGGCCTTTGATATGTCAAGAGCAATTGCCCTAGAAAGGTAGCCTCAGTCGAGAGATTCGCTAATCCTATGAGATATAACTGTAAGCACATCTGTTGTAAATCTAGCAGAACGGAAACCATATTGTGTGTCACTAAGGTTATTTTTGCTGAGATGGTTGATTACTTCTCTATTTAACAGATTCTAGCAACTTACTCATGACGCACAGGAGACTTAGTGGCCTGTACTGAGAGGGAGATGAGCCATCACCTGAATTCTTAAATACAGGGCATACTGATGAGATTTTCCAGGGTGATGGGAAGCAATTCTACTCAAGACAACGTTTAAACGGTTTTGTAAGTATGGGTGCTAGTTCTGGTTGAAGTCTTTTGAGTACTAGAATTGGAATACCGTCGGGGCCGGTTGCTTTACTGGAATCAAGGTTTTTAATTAGCTTGGCAACATCACGTACAGATATTTATATATCACATAGCGTGTTTTCTGATACAGGAGGAAATATTGGAGGTTGACATGTTTTCTGATACAGGAGGAAATATTGGGGGTTGGCGGCCTTGGTCACAAAAGGTAGTTAGCTGCAAAGTTCTTGGCAAAGAGTTTGGCTTTGTCTGATGCTGACGAGATTACCTCAGGTCCATTGATGATAGTTGGGATAGAGCACATGCTTCTGTTCAGGATCCTGTTTGCTATTTGCCAAAACTGGTGGGAACCAAGCAGCTGCTCAAGCTACTTGTGACTTGACGGACTGAGCATACAACTCTCTTGCGTTCTTTATTACTTTCTTACAGTTGTTGCTGGCAGTCCTGAAAGCAGCTTTAGTCTCAGTAGATCTATTACATTGGAAGCAATAGAAGTGATTTCTGTGCGCAATGGCAGCAGCACATTCTAGAGAGAACCACGGCTGACTGTTAGGTTTTTGCTGGAATTTTTTCAAGGGTATGAAATGGTCTATACCTACAGGTTTAATACTATAGAGGACACATCCTTTTTAAACAGGGAAATGTACGGAAGCTATCCCAGTCAACCATAGAGTATCTATATACTGTACAATGGAGAGGTACATCTGAGGATTTATTACAATTCATTTTTGTCTTAACTGATACAACAGAGTAGTCGGAAGATTCAAGTGGAGACACAACGGAAGCTGAACACAGTTCAGGGCAAGTTGTGAGAAAAAGGTCTGGGAGACTTGCATACTGGCTGTCAGTATTGGTCACACGAATGGGTTCGTGAACAATCTGAGTGAGGTCATAAACAATGGAGAGATCATGACAGAATCTCCCTCTCATCATAGGTCTTGTTTGAGTGAGTTAACCATTCCACATTGTGAACATTAAAGTCTCCACAGATATGAATATTAGCTGAAGGATAAGCAGATAGGACGTGGTCAATTTTCTCGGATATGCTTTTAAAGATAGTAATTCCGCTGTTGTGCAGGTGAGAGAGCAAATATAAATGCAGTAGTTTGAGCAAGTGCAACCCGGAAGCACATTTTATTTTTGTTATTTAGAAAACATAAGTTTTAATTATGGAAAGGAAAAGAATATTTTTAAAACTACTAATGATTACTATGATATTGTCCAATTGACTACTGTGTACTTATTAACCCTTGTCCTCGAGTGCCCCCTGGGCCTTGATAAGTATTTAGAGGTAAAAAACTTGATTCATAAAATGAATTACGTTTTGTTCCCTCTTTTCTCACCCTCACTTCGGGTCTTTCTCTTGCTAAAAGCCATGTATTTCTTTTCACTTATTTATGTCTAGGACTAAACAGTTTTAAAGTTTTTATTACACTCTCAACACAATCCTCTATCTCTAAATACATCCTAAAATGGAGTACTGTTGCCACATCTTGGGAGAAGCCTTAAGAGTTCAAAACCGGCTCTAAAACGTAGTAGGTGACCCTCTTTTCTCTTCCTTCCACAGAAGAGATGTTGCAAGCCTAGCTCTGCTCTATTATTTTCATGGCAAGTATTCAGCTATGGGCATCTCCACTCCCTCCTCACCACAAACTTTAACAAAAACCACTCGTCTAGCCTCAACTACTATTAACCCCCCCCCACTCTCTGTGTGTAAATGTAAACGTAAATTCCATGAACAAAGCTTCTTTCTTAAAATTTTCCATCTGTGGAACTCTGTTCTGCTGACTACCACATTTAAATCAAATCTAAACAAGTTCTTGTTGATCTGTCCCTTTAGAATTGTCCAATTCTACCCAATTTCCACCAATAATGATCACTATGCCGTCATCTTGGTGACCACTCTACACTCAGTAACCCTTATCTTCGAGTAGCCTTCAGGCATTGATAGGTGGTGACACCCTTGTAAACAACAAAAAATAAAAAATAACAAAAAACAAACCTCAAAAACTCTGAGCATACTTCAAACAAAAACTGATTTCAACTAATTTAAAAGAAAAAAAAAAAAAATGAAAACACCAGTTGATGCTTTTAGAAATTACCACCCTTTGTTCCTCCTCCGTCCACCACCAAAAAAAAAATGTTACTTTTGAAGAGATTGTGTGGATACCCTACAGAACTTGAAGAGGGGAAATAATTTAGGGTGAAGGATCAGTTTTGCATATGAATTTAACGCAAAATGATCCCCCCACCCCCCACCCTGTCTGCATTTTAGGGCAGTTAACCATTTTTTTTCTCTGGAATAAAATATAAAAATAATGCTAAAATTAATGCAGATGAGGAAAAGTCGTACATTTTAATACTAATGGAAATTTGGTAAACAAAAGGTATATCATTACATTACTTCTATAGTCTTTTGATGTTCAATTCAGATGGCACATAGTGTAGTATCTGTTTTATGATAATACTTCAAGGTTAAGATATATTTGCATATTAATATAGAATTTGAAAAGATAAATTTCCCTTTGATGTAACAGTCACATTCTGCATTTTCTTTTGTTTCTCAGATACCCGTTAACCAACTATACATTTGGTACGAAGGAACCACTGTATGAGAAGGATGGTTCCGTCCCCGCACGATTCCAGAGGATGAGAGAAGAATTTGAGAAGATTGGAATGAGAAGATCTGTGGAAGGTGTTTTGATTGTTCACGAACATGGCCTTCCGCATGTCCTTCTTTTGCAGTTAGGAACCACGTTTTTCAAACTGTGAGTTTTTGCTTTATGCAACATTTTCCCCAGGATATGTTGCATCCTCCTCCTCTGACTTTGGTTTTTAATTTTTATTTCAAAGAAATTCTGGTTTAACAGTTTAAAAAAAAAAAAAAAAAAATTTCTTTAGATTGTTTTTTTTTTAATCTATGGGAGATGATTATGCTAAGGTATAAGTATAGCCTCCCTCCTACACCACATACATACTCTTTCTGAATCTTAGCTAGGCCCTGGATCCCCCTGTCCCAGATTTATACTCTTAATGTAGGAGTGTACTTTTATTTTCCTCGAATGATCACTTAAAAAATGCATTTTTTCTTTTTCATGGCCAAAAAACAGTATAAAATAAAAAATTTTAAAATTATTTGTGGATCACAAACAACTTATGCAAAAATGAATTTATTTATTGCGGACTATTATCCTCATCTTTCTTAGTTGTTGTTTCATGACGTTTCAGCCAACTATTCCTCTGGCCTTCGTTAGGTGGTAACCGCGACGGGATAGGAACCCCGAATCTCCTAACTGCATTCTCAGCAATTACTGCCATCCATATCGTCTCACCACGTTTTTGGCCAAGTAAGCCTCTGGCGGGCTTTGGGTAGGATTGAAACCGCTATCTTCAGACAAGTCTCACCTGACCAAAAATGTGGTGAGACGACAACTATGGAAGGCAGTAATTGCAGTCAGAAGATTCAGAGTTCCTATTCGTCGCGGTTACCACGCCAGAGAAATAGTTTGCCGAAACGTTGTGAAACAACTAATAAAAGATGAGGATAATTGTCCACAATAAATAAATTAATAATACTCATCTCAATGAATTTCAATTAAAATAAAATATGTCTCACCTGGAACCAGAGAGATTCAACATCTTTATCCACTGTGCCACCCAATGAAGGCCAGAGAAATAGTTGGCTAAAACATTGTGAAACAACAATTAGGATGAGGATACGTCTGCAATATTTAAATAAACAAATAATACTCATCTTAATGAATTCCAGTTAAATAATATATACAAAAGTTGTTTGACTTGGTAGTATTTGATGCAATTTAGGACAATATTGTATCTTACAAAACTGTGATATATGTGCGTATCTATAAAAGTGAAATTTTCTGTGTATTTACATTTTCCTACCAAACTACTGTCAATTTTCAGTCTACAGACTCAAGATTTGAAATAAGGGGTATTCAGATTTGGGAAAATCTTTTTAATTGGTTTTCGGCCAGAAATTTGGCTGTTAAGGGGTCAAAGTTCAATGATTTGACCTTTGAAAACTCTACCAAACTCCTCCACCAATTATGGGTCTAAACACTTGAAATTTTAGATGTAGGTTACTTGGACATGGATCAAACTTTTTAATTTGATTTGAGCCCAAAAGAAATGTTAAGGGTTAAAATTGGGGTCAAATTAAAAATTTGACCTCTGCGGTCTCTACCAAATTACTCGGCGATTTTTTTTTTTTTTTTTTGTATAAACATTTGAAATTTTACATAAAGTGTATTCAGACATATATCAAGCTTTTTAATCAGTTTTTGGGTGAAAATTTGGCTGCCAAGAAGTCAGTTGAAAGAGTTAACCGTTGCAGACTCTGCCAATTTTGGGTCTAAACACTTGAAATTTTAGATGTAGGTTACCTGGACATGAGTCAAACTTGTATATATATATATATATGCACATAAAGTTATGAACAGTACATAGGGCCCCAGCGAAACTGGGCTGAACTGCTAGTGGTAAATAAGAGTGAAAATGAAGCATTATTTAAGACTGAACATATTAATTTGCATATTTTCCTTACATGTTCAGCTAAACATTTTAAATTCTTTAAGTTTGAACTTTTTAAAAAATATTTTTTTTTCTTGTTGGTTAACTTTTGAAGTATTAAAAGTTTATATATATATTAGCATTACAAGCGTATGCTGTATTTTCGTGAACATCGGTAATATTACATATCTAATGTGCTTCAACAAGTCCTTTTTTTTTTTTTGTCAATTTTTAAAAGAATTACATTGATGGAAAGAGAATAGAATAAGCATTCCAATGATGTTAATTTATTTTTTATGCATTCAATGTTATGCTCCAAGTTAAAAATGAAATAACGGTAAAAAATGGCGACAACAAAAAGGGAAACTGTTTTTTCAATGTTTACAGTTCATATGTTGTGTTTGGATACACATGCGTGGGGTCAAATTTGATTGGTTATGACTGAAATTTTACAGGCTATATAAACATAGAAGTTCATCTCTATTGGACTTTGATTTATATTTTTACGACCACAGGAAGCAAAATTACGATCGAGCAAAGTTGAAAAAGAATATTTCAAAATTGATAAATAAATTGGATTTTATCATCCATTTTCATATAGATAAATTGGATTTTATCATCCATTTTCATATAGATAAATTGGATTTTATCATCCATTTTCATATAGATAAATTGGATTTTATCATCCATTTTCATATAGATAATAGTTTCAGAATTATTTTCATGTATAATGTGTAAGTATTTGATAATTATTGTGCGGAAATTTCTTTAAAATATTATCTTTTATAGAAATTTAAATCCACCTAAGGGGGAAAACGGCTTGCTATGCGCTGACTTTAGTCAGTGCATTAACAAGTTTCATTTGTATTCTCTTAAAAATAAAAAAAACTTTTCTGCTTTCAAAACGAAAGCAAAAAAAAAATCAGTTTCATTTTTTATTCTGAGTTTGTCAATTTAAAAAAATTATTTTCAAGTTTTTCAAATTTGGTTTCCAAACAATACTATTTTGTTGTTTTTAACGTTTTTAGTACACATGTACTAAAAGTCTTAAAAAAAACAAAATGTATTAAGTACATACGTTTCTGTTATCATGGTATTTATAACTTCTTACTTGTACTTAAGGTAGAACTGTTTTTTAGTAGTAAAACAAAAGAAACATTACAATAAAAGGTACTTGTGCACTTATGCTACCATGCTGAAATAACATTTAGAAACCCATTCTTAACATGGGGAGGTCCTAACTATGACATTAAACTATATCTAATGGTGAGGCCCCAGTTTGTGGGCTTTAGGGAGTGTGGAGCCACCCTTTAGGTGCCATTGCTCCCAGGTCCACTCTGACCCGGAGTGGTAGTACCTGTTAGGGTTCCAACTATGGGTTAAATAGAAACCGACTTGGAAAAAAAAAATATTCTGTTAAAAAATTTTTATTCAAAATCACTGGATTCGGCATTAAATAACCTGAAAAGGATTGATATACTGTAAAACAACCAACATGGAGAAGGAAGGGTGTTTTGTTAACTATTCTGTACTTTCACCTAACAATTAAATAAAATATATTGTGAAACTTGAATTTATTTTTAACTCATTGTCAAGACCATTTAAAAAAATTTTTTTTTTTACTGAGGATATCTAAATAATAATTAGGCGGTTCGATAATGAATTTCATTGTGATGCATTTTGTAAATTTTTACCTTGTTTCCACCTTAACATTTTTCTTTAAAATGACTACCTTTTAAGGTTTTTGGGTATGCTGAAAACGGATATTGCATTTAAATTTTCCACAAATAAGTAGCTTTCTGAATATTAAGCAATGTCACTTCTTACGTTATTGCTAGTGGCCATCTTGGTACGTGCGTTTGCGCATAGTTTCTTGTGGGTTACGTTTGCGTGCTCATGCGTACCAAGATGGCCACCAGCGATAACATAAATGACATTGCTTAATACCCGGAAAACTACTTATTTGCAGAAAATTTAAATGCAATATTCGTTTTCAGCATACCCTAAAGCCTGTAAAAGTAATCATTTTAAATGTTAAGGTGGATTTGATTTTTAGTTCAGCACTGACAATGCCTGTTTCTGCCCCCTCCCCCTCCTCCTACAAACCTCCCTCATTTACAATGAATCTTGTCTGTCCTTGAGTTAGAGATGCAAGGTATTCAGTATGTTAAAAATAGTTTTCTCTTAATTGCTATACTCCTTTAAAAATATGTTTATCATCTTGTATATCTTTCCTTTCAATGAATTTGCATAGAATAAATGAATGGCTGGGGGTAACATTTCTTGATTCTTATACAATAGTTGTAGCAATTCATGTCCTATAGTCGTATGAAGATCCAAGATTGAATTAGGAACCATATGTTTTTACACTCTCTCTTCTCATCCCCCATTATCATCTGGTTTTCGTTAAGATGCTATGAGTGTCTTGGACTCTAGGGTGGGCAACATTTAGCATTTGCTTTCTATACGATTCAATCTAAAGCATTGATATCAGTCATGTTACAGTCAAGTCACTTTGTATGCACTCAAGCCAGATTTTTCCTTGGTCTTCCACACACTCATGCTTGGGATATTCATGAGTTACTGAATTGATGTAGAAGGTGACATGCTCTACATAGCCAAACCCTCTGAGTGTGTAAGGCATACAAAATCTCACCAATACCAAACTTCTGAAGGATTCTCTTATCTAGTTACTGCCATACGCCTGATCAGGGCCCAGTTATGCAACAGAAGCCGTTGCAAATTGGAAGTGTTTGGGTTATACTTCAGTCTAAAATAAATTAGAATTAAAAATATTAATAATGGATTTAGAGTTCAGAGCAGGAGTGCACAGGTCCTCAATCATTTCCAAGCAACACTTGGAATTCTTACTAGTAATAATAATAAATAAAAAAATTGAATGTTTAAATTTATTTCAGTTTTCAATTCTTAAGCAGAGATGTGAGTTTAGCAGAATCCTGTTTTGCTTTAAACAAGTAAAAAGTTTATTTCTGTTAAATTGCTGGTTTATCTCTTTTTTTTTCTATTTGTTTATATTTTATTTCTATTTTTCTTGCTTTATCTTTTTTCATATTTTTCTCTGTTCTTCCTTTGTCTTGTCTTCCTTTTTATGATTTTTCTCTGAAAACTGAAATGTTTTAATGCTTTATGATTGGGTAGGGAAATTATGGAATTTTTGTTTGATTTCATCAAAGAATGACTTCCTGTCACATTACCCTTGAATTTCTTAATTTTGATTTTCATTTGAAATTGATTGGAGTTGTGGGGAGTTTTTTTGCCTTGTTCACATAAAGGGGAAATAATGCCCTTCCCTTTCTTCCCATGGTGGGAAATTCATCTCAATTTCACTTTTTCTTTTTTGTAATAAAATTAGAGCTAAAAATTAATTTTTACAAATTGGTGATTTTAATGCCTTTATATTTTTAAGATAAAATTGTTTGTATTCTAGAAAGAACATTCTTTTGTGACCATGTAAAGATTTCAAAATTGTTAAAATTTCCCAAGACAAACAGAATGTATTGTAAGTATAAGACACTTCTATAAATGTAAAAACTTTTTTTTCTTTTTTTTTTAAATAGCTTTTTATTGTTTGTATTTTCTAAAATTAGAGTGATCGTGAAGGTACTACATTAAGAAAATAACAGACTATTATGCATAAATTTATGCATTTAGTTTTATTTTAACTGCACAGAATAAACAATATACCATATTCTTCAAAAAATACATTTTAAGTATTTTAATATAAAACCTAATTTTAAATTAAGATGAGGGAGAAGACATTCAAATTAGATAAAAAAAAAAAAAAAAAAAAGGAAAAATAAAATTATAAGGAAGGTTCTGGTCACACAAAAAAGAGCAGTTGATACAAATTCTTTTGGTAAAAAGATATCAAACAAAATCGTTAGGAATTTTGATGGCGCCAGAAAGATCTACAGAACTAACACTGAAAGATATTTGCTATCATACATTTTGTTTTTTACAGGTGATTAAATGTAAACAGTTTGTGAAAAAAAACAAAACCAAAAAAAAAAAACTGATTTAAAGCAAGGGATCAGTTACCTACTTCCTGTCCAGAGATGTGAAAACGATATTTAATATTTTGACGTTTTTTGACTTCCATGTAATAGTAAAATAATAGAAACTTCCGCAGTTGAATGATCATGCTGAAATAACATTTTTTTTAGAAACTCTTTAACATAGGGAGTAGCGTCTTTAACTATTCTGTACGTTCATGTAACAATTTAATAAACAAAACGTATCATAAAAATTGAATCAAACTTGAAAATCCTATCTCCAAAAAAATTAGCATGGTCCGTAAATTGCAGGTGTACCAAACAATACCGACCAAACTTTGTTGCAGTGTTTCTTGATCATTAATAAACAAAAATATTTGAAATAGAACTTCAAACAAGGAATTGCACACATTTTCTTTTTTAACTTGTGTATTACTAACTCCAGAAGTGACTTTGTTGTTCTAAGAAATTGGCTGTTATTATCATACTTTAGACTATTCTTTACTCTAACCCTTGACAACTGTGCTAGTAAAAGTGGAATATTTTCATTTTGATCAATTGAATTAATTTCATACATGCTATATTTCAAGTAAATTCAACTTTACACAAATAAATGCACCATTTTTAAAATTTTTATTTTTTATTACTGAGATGTTGCAATTTACATATTGGTTTTGAAAATAAAAATTTAATTAACTTGTTTTTAATTCAATTATTGCTTTGATTTTAATATAATAAATAGTTCTGTTTTGCAATATTTTTTTTGTTTCTTAGAAAAATATTTAGCATTTATGATCAAATGTTCCTTTCTTTTTAAGGACTTTCAACAAGCTATGATCTATTTCTAAATTGCAAGTGAAAAGGGAAATTGATGTTCTTTTCTTTATGGTTATATTTCAAAGATGAATTTGTACTTGGCATTGCCTAGCATTAAACATAACATTAATTCCTTTTTAAAAAAAAATAAAAATAAAAAAAAATGGAAAGAAACTGAGACATACATGCGAGTATTGTTTTTTTAAGCAGTTCACTTGTAAGTAAAAAAAAAAAAAAAAATACTTGAGATCGAAACCAAAACCTAAAGACAGTGAGTCAAATATGATAACCATTAGGCCAGCTTGCCACAATCTTAAAAAGTGTTTTCAAACTTTTTCTTAACATAAGGAAACTGTCATATGAACAATTTGCGCAGTCGTGAAACAGTTGACAGATAAAAATACTATGCCCCCCCCCCAATACCAATTTTTCAATTTTGACCCCTTAGCAGCCCCTTTTTCTGGATGAGAACTAATTAAAATTTTCCACATGTCTGAATATCTTATATACCAAATTTCAAGTCTGTAGATCAAAAATTTGAGTATAGTTTGAGAGTTGGCCTTACACACACACATTCTCACTTTTATAGATAACTTACCAATATATGAATGAGACTTTTTTTTCATGTTTGCAACAAAATTATGAATAAAATGTTTATTTTAAGTTAATGTTTTGAGTATTTCAAGTCACAAACTTTGCGAAGCAATAGTGAGTTGGCAAAACTAGTTATTAAAAGAAAAAAAAATTCATATTTTGATTATATGTCCTGATCAATTATCGCCTACATGTTTCTTTTTAAAGTCGGTTTTTCACTGAGATGCCTTGTTTTAAAAGGTATGTGGTTTTAATAGTTCATTTAAAGTAATTTTTGAAATGTCTTTATTTCTATTTTGTCTTCAGGCCAGGTGGAGAGCTTAACCCAAATGAGGACCAAGTAGATGGACTGAAGAGGCTGTTGACTGAAGTAAGAAGTTTTTCCATTTCTTTCAGATGTCACAGAAAACTACTGGTTTCGGTGCTGATAATGCCAAACAATTTCTAAACAGCAATTTTTAAAAGATTCGGGAAGTTTCTGAATGTGACTAGGTTTACAACTAAGGCAATTTTTAGATGTTGAGAATTATTTACTTTCTGATTTGTTTTGCTTGGTTGGCAATTCTTGTCATTTATGGCAAAGTGGTTAAAAAAATTAATCTCCCAGGCTGTATCTTTTTCTTTGAATTGGAAAGTGAAAACAAACAAATAAAAAAAATCAATGTGAGGCTCTATCTGGCATTCCTACTTGTTTACAGGAGTATCAAGTTAGAACTGAGATCAACTTTTATTACTATCCTCTGCATGCTTAGTGGTGGGTAATGCTTAGCATTGCCGACCATCACATTAAACCATATTATGCCTGCTTGCAAACTCCTCATGAACCAACTTATATTTAAAAAAAAAAAAAAAAAAAAAATTACCTAGTATTCTATTTTTGTCTCCCTTCCCACCCCTCCTAATAACCTGAAAACAAAATCTGAATCTATGATTGCTGCCTAAGAAAAAGATAACACTGTAGTATTTCTTTTTTTGGTCAGTTTATTTTCATGTTTTGTTCTGTAGATTTTTACTTGAATTTGGGTTTGATTTCAGCCTTGAGGTGGCCTCAAAAGCAGTCACAGCCCTTCATCACTGATTCTGGACTGAGGCCCCCAAAGGTTCTGATAATTCTGGCTTTCAGTTCATCCTTCATGTTGTATGTTGCAACTCCATATGTTATAGTGGCTTGTCCGATTGCACCTCGCACAAAGAAATCCAGTTCTGTGAGTCAGGAGGCCAGATGTTTTTCTAACCTTTGAATCTCGGGGCTGGAAAAAAAAAAACTATGCGGAGGTCAACTGAAAACCTGCTTCAAAACATTGAAACAGGATATAGAGCTGATCCTGTACCCTCGCCTGTATGGGGTTTGCTGCTGGAATCATGATTGACTCATATCTGCTATTGTGCATACTAGTGCATGTGGTTAGCATGTGCTCGGGATCCAGTAAATTTTCTGGGTGGAGCCGACCCAATTGCTCTAAAGAATGCCAAAATGAATACAAGAGGCCAGATGTCAGGTAAAATGTCTTTGACGAATCTCTCAGTCTTGCTGCCTTTCTGGAGCCATCTGGGGTTGATCCAGGGTTTCATTATCCCCTAGTGTTCAACCTGATGCCTTCCGGGAAGAAATCTGATGGCAATGTTCTTTTAAATACTGACAACACTTATGACTATAGTTGCTGCTGGAAATTTTGCCATCATAATTCTGAATATGACTTTGCATGAGGCAGCAAGCAACCTCTGGAAATTGATTATTTGGTTTTCGCAGAAATTTTTCTTCTCCAAGAGAACCACAGCATGACTGTTTCCAGTAAATATTTCAACTTGTTTGCATGCTTGAGTCGTCTTTAACAGAACTTGTTCTTTTCTAATCTCATATGCTATGTAGCAAATGCCATTCTTCACTAACAGCTTAATGAACTTTTCATGCTTTTCTCCATTGCAAAGGCACACCTCGAATTGTTGGATTATTGTTGATTTCAATAACTTTGACAAATTCTGATATTCTGATAATGTCTGTTGCTCATGCATTTTTCTCTCTGAGGTTGCCTCTTACTTCCAAAATCTTTGAATGTTTTTTAATGACATTTTCCATCGCCCGCTTGCAGATGCTAGGAAGTTTGAAATCTCTTTACTTATTCTTCTGGATTTGATTCCAAGAAAAACTCTTTTGCAAATATGAATGTTCAAAATCGTCTATAATCAATTCTGAAAACAAAAATTCACATGTCAATTTTCATGAAGATCAATTTGACAACAAAAGTAAAAAAGATGCATAAAATTAAGCTAAAAAGTGCAAAGAAATATCATTATTTTATAGAATGTGAAAGTTTTAGCAGATATACAATTGAATATATTATTATAAAATGGAGAAAAAAGGATTTAAAGCAAAGGAACAGACTTGAAAATAAAATATTAATACATACTCATGCTGGATTTAATACATCTCATCTCCTTGAAGAAACATGTTGCTTTAACAGTCAATTGACCGACAATCTCAAACTTCAATTGAAACCAGTTCATCATTGATCAACTGCAAAATATATTTTTGATATTGCTTATTCTAAAACCGTGTATTTTTTTTTTTTAAATATAGATAAGAAAGTTGAATGTCTAATAGAATGTATATATTTTTATCAATGTTATAATTAAAAGAAAAAACATTTTTGATGTTCTTTGAAATATTTATAGAGAAGTTATTCTAGAAGTCTAATGATATCCTTGCATATTTGTGGGTTATCTGTTGCTATTTAATTAAATTTTTCACAAATAAAGATTAGAATCATTATGTACTCCAATTTCTCAAAAGTTATGTAGGGTAGTGTACAATGTGTTGTGATATCCATGTGTTTGTGGAAGAGGGGTATCAGTTGTTTTCAGGAAGCCTGATCATTAAGGATGCAGTCTATCAGTAGCCAATGTATCAGGAGTAAGTGCAGATAAATCCACACTTTAGTAATTCTGAATCTGAAAAAATGTTTCTGCGAGTCATAGGAGCTGGACTGTTTTCCGTTTTTATAGGTATGTCTGTGTGTTAAACATTTGGTTTCACCATTTTTCCTAAAATGTACTAAGACTTGAAGATTATTTATATACTTATCAAAAAAAGACAAATGTTACACTTTTTCAAACAAATTTCTGAAGCTTTGAAAAAAAAAGTAGGCTTTTTTTTTTTTTTTTTTTTTTTTTTTTTTTTTTTTTTTGTCACCTGTTACACCATATTTGATAGATAAAGATTCATAGGCACACAGATCTTATGATAATTGATACACCGTTCATCAACTCTCAACACTAAGTTAAAGGTAGCAGTCAAGAATATTGTTTAAAATTTGGAAAATTAAATTTTAAATTAGTGACAGATAATCCACAAGTATAAAATATCCTTTTAGTTTCCTTAAAGCAAAAATAATTGAAATGTCAAATTAGAAGTTCTGTTTCATTTCTGTTGATTTTGGACACTTAATTGTTCCTATTTACTTGCCTCTCCACTAGGGCAGAGTTAGACACAAAGTTGGTTTTTAATGTGGGGAAAATCCAGCCCCCCCCACCCCCACCAGGGGGGGGACTTTGGATTGAAATAAAAAATGAAAATTACCTCAGTCTAGAGTGACTTCTCCTTCATTAATTGATAATAGAAAAGATGGATTAAGTACAGTATCACAACAGATATTACATTTTGCTCCTAGCCAAAAGGCGAAGATACTCTGAACTAAATTATGCATATATGGCTGAAATGAATAAAATAATAAAACTGAGTGGAGTTAGATCCTGTTTAAAATATGAAATCTCAAAAATTATCTCCCTTCTACTGTATCACATCAATTTTAGCTTTTTGGGGAGTTAATTTGTGGATAATTTCATTTTATACTCAACAACATTGTAGTTATTAATTTAGCTTTTTTTTCTATTCAGTATTTATGATATAAATAGTAAAATAAGTCAAAAAATGATCAGTCCTATTACTTATGAACCAACAATACAATTCTGTCCATTCAAAAATTTGGCTGCAGAGAAAAAGAATTGACTTAAAAGAAGAAAACTTTGCAGTTTGAAAATCAACCAATTTTACTCTAAATCAAGAGAAAGATTGATTCCCTCATAATTGTTAAAACATGTTCTCCAGTTATTTCTAAATTTATACAATTATGAAACCAGTTGATGTCTTGTTTTTTCTTGAATAAATGTAATTTTGAATTTTATAATTATATTGAATTATCTTTTTAATATTTAAAATAATAATATTGCATAAGAAAATGGAAGTTTTTTAAATACCCCATTTTTTTACTATGGTACATCTCATTTATACATGTAGCATAAATTATATTAAGTTTTTCAGTTGTTCAAAATTTAAAATACTTGAGATTTATATTCAATTCCTACTTAGTTTTTGTTTTTTATATATTGAATTATTTTGATCTTAATTTAATAGTGTAAAAGAAAATGAAATTTTAAAAATCTAAATCGCAATTCATTTTTTTTTTTTTTATTTATAAAAGTGAAATAAAAAAAAATGTCTTTGTGCAACTACCAAAGACCAACAACTTGTTAACCAGAAAGCATTGCATTTGTCATGAGAAAAGTTTCTTTAGGATTTGTTTAAGGGAAAGGGACCCAAACCCTTTCCTGGCTTTTAGATTATTATAGTGCTGAAACCTTTGCTTTCACATCTCTAACAGATGGTTAGGATCAGGCAGCAGAAAGCTATATTACAAACCAGCAGGAGCACTTTCCCACTGCTCTTCTAAATAATAATAAAAAAAAGTATGCAATATAGAAAACATTAACCAGTTATAGATAAAATATTCTTTCATAAGATGCTGTTATTGGTTTACATTTTATTTTCTTTTGTATATAGCTGCCATCTTAAGTATATAGGATCTTATATATAATAGGCATCCTCAAAATGAGATACTAAAAAATATTCCTGTTGCTTTTATTGTCCCCCCCCATTTGTAAACAAACTATGCATTGTGTATGTTTTGAATTGAAATTCTGTCTTTGTATGTATTTAAGTAATGTTTTATGATATTTATGTATTTTAATAAAAAATAGATGTAGTTCTTCATTTGATTTAATCAGAAATTTATGAAAATTTTTGCAATTAAAATATATTTGATTAAATGAAAACTCAATAGGGAATTAAAATATTTTTTAAAAGTTTTCTTGTTTTCAATAATTATCCCTTCCTAATCCTAGACTAGGATTAGTTTGATTAAAAATTTTTTAGTAAGATTATACTTCTAAAGCAAGAATAGGTCTAAGGTTCTTAAAACTTGAGCTGGAATTGTCTGTAAGGACCTGTGGCACAACGGATAAGTGCTAAATTAAATGGCTATGGAAATTGAAGGTTTAATCCTCAGTACAGGCGATACCAAGGATATAATTACAAATTAAGTGCTTGATCATGGTTGAGAACAAGTATCTATGAATAAAATAAAGGGTTATGTTCAAATTTTTGAGTGGTAAGATGTACCTGAAGATCAATTTACATCATCTGAAACGTTAAAAATAATTTCAAGTTGAGAACAGTAGTCCAAATAATTTAAATATGATTTATCAATCCTCATGTAAAAAAAATTCAAAACATAATTTCATTTTTGTGTCTTGTTTTATTTATTTGCTATATTTCTTTAAATAAGATTTTGAAAGTAAGATTTAATTATTACAGCATAATATAGTTATTAAATTATAATGGATATAAAACTAAATTCTTTTCATGTTTTAATTTCTGTAAAATTATTAGATGTAAATAGCTTCAATCTTTTTAATACATTGGAATTTGCTGAGAAATAACTTTTTTTATTCAACAGTTTAAATACTTCCAAAATTCCTTTATTTAAAAAAAAATAAAAAAGCAAATTACTTAGTAATTTGCTTTTTTTATTTAAAAAAAAAAAAATTATCAACTATTGATAAAAGATTAAAATTTTGTGTGTTTATGGAGAAAGCAAAATGCATTCTGGTGGATTTAATTTCATGGTTTATTTTTTAAAATAAGATTAAAAAATTTTATTTCGCACTATTGTGCTTTTAATTTTAGTAAATATTCAATAATGAGATACAAATAATACAGTGTGTAGTTACTCGCGTTTCTATGGATGCAAGAAATCAAAAAATGAAGCTGTCTTTTAATGTGATTTAATATACATTAAAAACAAAATAATTTAATATACATTAAAAACAGAAGTATAACTTCATTTTTATTCTGATAAACATAGTGAAGCCTCATAAACTTATAAAAAAAAAAAAAAAAAAAAATGGCTGAAAATTAACCAAACCTAAACTCTGAACCTTCTAGTATTTTTAGTATCTTGTTCTGGGGTGCTTATATTAATAGATACTTGTTAGAGAATTGATGTTTTTTCTGACTATTAACAATGTAAATCCTGGAAAAATGCAGTTTCCTTTTAAATCTGAAAGTTTAAAATTTTGTTGGAGATAAAATCTTGTTTATGATAAATGTTTTCCTGAAGTGTAAAAAAAAAAAAAAAAATATTTGAGATAAAAATGGAAGTAAACAAATATGAAAATGCTTTTGGTTTGAATATTTGAAATTTGGTGGGCAAAAAATTAAATTTATACTGCTTTTTTTCTAAAAAAATTATTTTTGTTTGGTTTAATGTTGTGCATAAAAACTGCAGTTAAACTTAAATTTTAAGGAGAAATCTGTAATACGATTAAGGAAGGTTTTGGGTTATGATTAATTCAGTTTCATTTATTTGCTCTAGATCTTTTATTTAACCTATTTATGCATGTTTGTTAGAGTTTTCTTTAAATGTACTTCAGAAATGACTTAAGTTCAATTACTTAAATATAGACAGGATGTTCCAAAGTTCAACATCTATTCTGATTGATTTTGGGACACCCTATATGTATATTTGCATACATTTAAGCAAGCCTTGTTAAAAATAAAAGTTTCTGCTTAATTATATTTTTTTCAATTTTTTACGATCATTTCGATTTAAAATTCCGAAAATTAAACTCGACCTACAATTAATATTGCTGATGAAACCTATATTTTAAAATGCTTAACATATTACAATTTTATCCTGTGATGCTAATTCTGACATCAGAGGATTTTAAATTCTTAATATATCTCCTGTACGGTCGGAAAACGATTTCAAACAAGTTTCATAGCCACTTTTGAAATTCTGTTTTCTCCAACTTTTTTGTTCATTTACTTTTTCCATTGATAACAAATCAAAGAAGAATCAAACATTTGTGATACATGTAGAACTTATATATTAATTTTATTGATTTTAACACAAAAGATAGAAAAATATAAAGAAGAAATTAAGCAATTTTGTTATTTTACAAGGTTGTTTTTAAATGAAAAAAATGCTGCTTAAATATACACAATTCAATTTTCATACATTGTAAGCCATACTAACATAGGATAACATAGAAATGACTGTAAAAGTGTATCTTCTAGTTTTAATTAGGTAAGCAATATGCAATAATGTTACTTGTACAGTTTAATCAAAACATTAAAAAAAAAAATGAAAATATCGAAAAAAGGTTATATTGTACGTATCTGTTATGGAATAAAGTTCTCAAAAAAAATTTCACTTAATTTCATCGTTTTTTTTTTTAAATTTTATTTATTTATTTTTTTCATAGGGAAAAAAACAATTTATGATACTGAGCAAAAGGTTCGATTTTTAGAAAGAAAAGCTAGTATTAAAGATGTGGAGAAAGTGTCTGTACTTTAAACTGAGTTATCTCCCCGTGGCGTGTTAAAAAAAAATTCAAAGATTGCTATCTTCAACATGCTGGCACAAATGTTTTCCTGCTGTAAAAAAACCAAAAAAAAAACCCCAAAAAACAAACTACTCTATCAAATTAAGTGAAATTTTTTATCGGATACATACAATATAACATTTTTTCAATATGTTCATTTTTTTTTAATGTCTTGATTAAATGTACAAGTACCGCAATAATTAATATACATGTGCAACACTGATTATCTGGCAGCTCTTAATTTGAGCAAAATCATGAGAGGGAACTAAGTAATCTCTTGCCAGACAAAATTATTGGGTAGACAAAAGACATCTCTGTAGCGAGCACCAGAAATTTGTTTACGCTACAACTATTGATAAGAGCCATGTTTTATTTGAACACCTTTTAATCCTAGTTGTAGCTTCGCAGGGAAATTAAAGTGCTAGCCAATCAGTTTATTTCCATCAAAGAAAAAATTGAAATCTCTTGCAATTTCTATTGGTTAAAGATATGGGAGGTCTATAGGTATGGTTTAAGCGTATATTGATGAATTGATGGTCCGATAATGTTCTGGAACATCGGTGTTGCACTTGTGTTTGGATTTTGTTGTTTTTGTTAATTGTTTTCAGAAACGATTCCTGTGATATTGTGTATTTACTGAAAGAAATGATTTCAATGGAACCCTTTTTGGTACGCAAATATTATAGTTTGATGTTAGGCTTTGTGCCTGGAGCTGATTAAGGCCATGCTCAATTATTAAATGCATAAATAGGTTAAATGCAGTTGCAATAGTAATTCTTATTGTCATATTTGTGATGCCTTGATAAAATTTTAATATGTGAATGATGATTATAAATTACTATTTGATTGGTTTAAATTCTGCAGCAGTTTTATCTTAACGTTATTTACAGTTAATATTTGTGTTCACAATATTATGTAACAATATATTTTTTAACTGAACTCTTGAAAAATCAAACATGGATTTTATTTTTATAACTTTGGCGTTTTTACATTTTTTTTTATTTTTTTTTTTTTTTATTTTTTTTTTAAATTGAAAGTAATTTGAAGGCAATTTATATTTTCTTGATTTGAATGTCTAAGATGATGATGCCAGTAAGCTTGACTAAAAATTGAATGCTGTAACGTTTTCTTTCTTCTGATGCATCAGTGTGCGTCTGCATATCTCTTAATGTCACCATCTCTCTCTCTCTTCCCTGTGAAGTGGCTTCCAATGAAGGGATCTGCAATACAGCCGTACAATGAAACTGCGGACGAGACCAGGGAAATCACGGCTAAAAAAAAAGTGCGTGTCTGACAACTATCCATTTTAACCAATATAAAATTTCATTTCATAAGCATCTACCCATAAAACCGTTTGTGTATTCATAAAAAAAAACATAACTATGGATATGCACACATCTCTTAAATTTTTATTGCTTGTTAAAAATACTAAAAAAATATTCTGGCAAAGGAGGGGAAAATACCTGTACATATGCAAATATTTCATTTTCATCATTCACAATTTATTCATTCATATAAGTTTTTTTTAAACATTTTTTTCATTTTGATTATATGCAACCATTTCATTTTCAAAAAGAAAAATATTTGCACAGGCAAGCTTTTAATTTTTCTTTATTCAATTCTTTGTCAGTTTCAAACTCCATATTTAGATGCTTTTACTTTCCTATTTGAAATGATTTATAAAAAAAAAAAAAACTTTCATTGTTTAATGAGAATTTAGGTTGGAATAAATATTGTTTATTAATGAAACATTGGCATAATCAGTATCAAACATTATTTTACAGAAATGTCATCTCAAAAGCTGTGTAACTATTTAATGTTACCCCATAATATTAGAATAAGAACCATATGAACAAATAAAATCAATTTAGTTAAACCATGTTCGATAACTTCTCCAGAATAGTGTTTAATCAACTTTAATAGTTACAAATAAGCACCAAATAATCATTTAGTATAAATTATTTTGGTATTCTAATAAGAATACCAAAATAATTTATACTAAATAATTATTTGGTGCTTATTTTCATTGATGCTCAATTGAAAAATGGCAGTTCAAAATAGAATAACTTGAATATAATTACTTACCAATAAAAAAATATTAGTGTATACCAAAATTAGGAAAATAAGTGAGTCCAACCAGCATGTCTTGAATTATCTCCCTTTTTCTAAAATAGATATCATTCATAGTAAATTATTTCTTATTAAAAGAATGTACTATGTAATTATCCATTAATTGAGTAAAAAGAGACATGCTCAATTATCACTGTAGTAATATAGAAAATAATAAATTTTACTAGTTATGCAATATTTAAATTATTAAATAAACTAAGCATCTATATGATAATCCACCATTTAGCTCTTTCTGCAACATTAAATACTGGTATTATTGACTGCACTGCCTGAAAGAATTCATTCCTTCAAATCGGCATTTTCTGAAATAATAATATTCCATGAGAACGAGTGATATAAGCTAATTCACGTTTCATTTCATGTATCTATTGTTACTAAACCTGCACATTTTAGGTTATTATGATGGACATCATATCTAACCTATTAAAAAAATATAACCATTATTGAGAATATATATTTAGTGATTGATGTAAGGTGACGGTGTGAAATTACTTTCACTAGTTAGTGTCCATTCAGCAGCAAATGAAGCCTATATGTAACCGATTCATCTGATGAGTGACTCATTCAGTACAAGACAGAATACATCTATTCGTTCACAAGACTTGATTTACCTTATGTGTTTTCAATATTGCCAGTAACGAATGCAGCAGTTTATTTTTGTTCTGTTTATATTTATTTTCTTTTTGTGTATGAATTAAAACTTCCTTGATAAATGAACTAGCAGAGCTATCTGGCATTGCTCGGGGTGGGGTGGGGGGTGTAACATAACTTCTATTCCTCACACTTTCTCCCATTTTCCCCTCCCTCTTTCTTAGCTTGGCTCATTTTTCTCTCTGGACATGCACAACTCAATAATAAGGGAAATAACTTTATGAAAAAAAAAATCACTTATTTTAGTAGAAGTATTGCTCTTATCTTTAAATTCTGATAGACTAACAAAAGAAAAATCCAAATAATTGGTTTCTTTTTTTTTTTTCCTGAACTAAAAGGTATCTGAAAACAAAACAAAATGGGGTTCAATAAATATACATTCATATGGCATGAGATTTTTGAGTGGTTTGATTTTATTGATGGCATTGGTTTCCCTGATTCTTCCTAGAATTGGGTACTTTAAAAGAAACCACGTCAAAGTTGGGGCATCCATTAGTGGAAGTAATGCTATGGAACCAACAGGATTAGAGTATAGCACAACCAGGTTGACAATCCATATTGATATCCACTTCACCACAGTGACCTTTCATATTCACTTTTATCAAAATAACAACAATCAGCTTTTCGTTTTTATTCATAATAGGAAAGCATTTTTGTAAAATGAGAAAACAAATTGAAAGCTTTCCTGTGCAAAATTTCCAGTTTTATTTTTATAAATTTCTACATTTTTTTTTTTAAAAACAAAATGCAAATCTTATATTTTATACATCTGTAGTTGTTATTTCTTTTTTATAATCCGTAATTTACATTGTGATTTTTGTTTTTAAATTTATATTAATCTAATTATTTTGAAAGGGTTTTAAAATATAAAATCTTTTTTATGTTGGACACTATTATAAACTTTTAATATCTCATTTGTAAATAATACTGTTTTCTTAAAACAATTGCTCACCCATCATTATTTTGTTTTCCTTTTTGACCTTCCCCACCCCCCATTTCTTTATTCATTTTGTTTTTATTAACAAAACTAACTGATCTTTTATGGATGTTCATTTAAAAAAAAAATATCCTTTTTTTTCCCCCCCTCTTTTTAATTTTTTGCCAATCTAATGTTTTTATATTTTTGTAAAGCTAGTGTTGGTCCATTTTATAGTTTTATTGGTACATTTTAGTTTTTAAAATTTTAAAATGGATTTTGCTCAGCTTTTTTTAGTTTTTTTTTTTTTTATAAATCTTAAAATTTTGTAAGCTGTTTTTCTAATAAATATATATATATATATATATTCATTCACAAATATCCAAAATAAAAACCATTGAATTTTATGCGGTTGTTAATAGTGTTCAATAAAGAGCAAAATATTTTATTCAATTTAGCTAAACAAAATTACCATTTGTCACACCAATAAATCATTTCAATTTAAAGATTTCATCAGCCTCCTGACTTGATTGAAGTCAGTCTAATGTAATCTATTTAAATTGAAATGATAGATTTATTGTCACGACCAATGGTAATTTTGTTTATCTAAATTGAATATGTGTATGTATATTACCTAATAAAGTTAACTTTTTTTATTTTTTTTTATTTATTTATTCTCTGACATTGATATTAAAAGCATATTTTCTACTTAAAAATTATTAAAACAAATTTAATATACCCACTTGTTGATATTTAAACGACTACTTAAGGGTTAACTAGTTTGCAAATTCCTTTGAAAAATGAGTGTTAATTATTTTTTATGATTTCTTATTAGTTTATTGGTTTCATTTCACTATTGCGCTGAATTTATGCATAGTTTCTACATTCTGCATAATTGCTTAAAATTTAAGATGAAAACATTCCATCATATGAAAATATATCTTGTTGAATATAAGTGCTAAACTCTGCATATTTTTTTTTTTTTTTTTTTTTGTCCACTATGGCGGGTTAACTTTCTTGCATTTTCTGTGAAAGAATAGAGAAATTCCTCAATGTATTAACGTTTTCAACTCTCATGGTCTATCTTCAGGTACTGTTCATTGGTGAATTGACTGATCAGATAATGTACCTATAAATATTTGAGACTGCTGTCCCTACCTCCAAACCTAGTCTGGTGGTTGATGTTCAGTATTTTTGCTTGAATGAGCAATGCTTCAATAATAGATAGGTGCAGGTTGCAATAAGAGACTGCCAGAATGGTCATGTAAAGAGTTTTCGAAATTCTTGGGTGTCTTAGGTGCAGTTAAGTGTTGCTGGATTGCGCTTAAAGGACAGGTGGCCACTGAGGCGGCAAAATTGTGGTACAAGTCATGCCGATATGTACTTTCTTTGGAGACATATTCTCCTAATTTACTATAAAATAAAAAGTAAAACCACAAACTTTTTAATAAAAATGTGAATAGACTCTGACTGCATAGTTGCAAAAAATCATCTATCGCTAGCAGGCATGTTTTGTTGTTAATAGTTGGATTTCTTGGAATATATAAATCACAACAAAAATATTAAAATCACATTTTAAAGAAAAATTTGCAAATCCAGTCAGAAGTTTTATTTTGATAGATGTAATAGAAATTTACTAATTTAAAAACTATGACTGTTAGATTAAGTAGCAGTTTGTGCCTTTTCCAGTGATGAATTGTACGTTTTCTGGTATCTCTATCACTATCTCAACTATATGAAAGGAACGATCTGTGTGTCTGAGTTTGTTCCCTAGGGACTCCAAAATTTTTATAAAATTTCACACTAAAGTTCATTATGTGCTTGGCAGTGTTCTTAGCTAAGTTTTGTATTGGAATGTCTTCGATAAGTACCGATAATAGAAATAATCTGGTCAAAAACGCCTATTCCTTTATTGATCAAAGTTAACACCTTACACAACCTAACATCACAAGTGCATTTGAGAAATTTTATTACCACACAAGCAGAAAGTTCTGGCATATAAAATAAACATTAGGTTCTTTGCTATGACAGGGGCATGTTTGAAATGAATATTTCTGTTTAGAGCACAATTGAAGTATGATACCAAACTTTTGCATTTTAAACTTTAATTCAAGGCATTATATGTCAAAAAAAAAAAATTATAAATAGCAGGTTCTCTACAGTGCAATGTAGACTACATGGTGTTGTGAACTAAGTCACTGCGAGAAGCATGTGAGCTTCCTCCATGTGCATCGCGATGGGTCCCAACTAAAGCAGGCAATTGATCAATTGTATTAAAAAATGAGCAATTTCACTGATTTGCATGACAATAAAAATATGGGAATGTAAAACATTCATTGATCATCATTCAATTCCAGGCAACGCCGGGTCACCCTGCTAGTATATATATATATATATATATATATATATAAAATGTGGTGTCTGATTAAACATAACTGAGTTTCTTTTTTTTTTCCAATTTTGCTGATAATCTTTTCTCCGAGCGGTATTGTTTTGGCTGTTAGGTAATATAGTATGGTGCCCAGTGGTTGTTTGGCCATATTCTCTAGCGCTTTCCATTGGTACTTCTGATCATCCTCAGGAGTGGTTGTAGTTGTTGTTCTTTATCGAAGCTTGGGTGTATTTATAGTTAATTTTATTTTATTTTGGTTATATAGGTAGGTGTAAGGTGGGAAGGGGTGAATTATTTTTAATTTTGATTTCTTTTTTTTTTATTTTGCATTCTATTTATTAATTATTGAACACAGTATAGTCGTCCCAATCTTAAAGTGATTTGGTTAATAAGGGACTCGAAAAAAAAAAACACAAAAAAAACTAACGTAAAGCAAACGAACGATGAAAACAGAAAAAAACGAACACGTGAAAAATGGCTTAAATAAGCCTGTTTCGATATTAAAACTTAAAAAATCGGTGGGTACTCGGGTGTTTTTGGGTGTGTGGTCGGGGGTGGATAAGCGAAGTAAAAAAAACAAAAAAAAACAAAAACGAACGTTACGTGAAATGGGCTTAAATAACACTGGTTCAATATTTAAATTTAAAAAATCAAAAAGAAAAAAAAAGACATCTCACACCACGATTCGAACCCAAAACGTTTATATAAGGAATCAACATGTTAACCAACTGACCTAACGCGACGTACATGAAATTTAATCAGTTTTTCAACTATTTAAAGTAAATCAGGTCATGACGTCATCTAACGCATGCGTAGAACCGGTTGTTGTCACGAGAGGACCGTTTTTATTGACGCCTCCCTGTCGAAAATTGTCGATTTTGGGGAGAAAAAATGAACGTTCTTGGCCAATTTTTCGATATTTTTCGAGCGAAGGATGGAGCTTCAATATGATACCGAGTTTGTGAATTTTTATTGTGTCTGTTGAAAGTTTTTAGCAGACAAACACATACGTTTTTCGCTTTTATATATATAGAAGATAGAAGATAATGCCTTGAATTAAAGTTTAAAATGCAAAAGTCAAGTATCATAATTCAGTTCATTTCAAATGCTTGTCAAAGAACCTAATGTTAATTTTATACACTGGGCCTTTCTTGTTGTTAATAAAAAAATAATAAAAAGAGCTTTGTATGTGAGAACTTGTTCCCTATGGACTCTTAAACAGCTGGGCTGATTTTAAAAAAATTTCACACAAATGTATTTCATGTGCCTGGCAGTGTTCTTAGATAGTTTTTTTTTTTTTTAATCTGAATATCTTTGATAAGTATTGATAAACCATATAATCGGAAGTCACAGTTAATTTTGACACCTAATACAACCTAACATCACAAGTGCATTTGAGAAGTTTTATTATCACACATGCAGAAAGGTCTGGCATATACAATCAACGCTGTTCTTTAATATGTCAGTAGTGTTCAAAATGAATGTTTCTGTTTAAAGCACAATTGAACCATGATACTTGACTTTTGCATTTTAAACTTTAATTCAGGCCATTATATAAAATCGATGGTAGGTTCTCAACAGTGTAATTTTAAATACATTGTCTTGTGAATTAAGTCACTTTGGGGAAGCATGTGAAGCTTCCTCCCGGTGCAGTGCAGACAATCATTTTGATTGAAAAATTGGCAATTTCACCGATTTCAATGACAGTAAAATATAGACGGTTGAAACATTCATCGAATCTCAAGCAACATCAGGTTGCCCGACTAGTAAAAAAAAAAAAAAAAAAAAAAAAAAAAAATCTATAAATATAAAAGCGAAAATGTGTGTATGTCTGTAAAAGGCTTTTTCGCTGGACTTCTCGGTCGGCTCATTCCTTAAAACTTTTTATATCATGTCTAAATCATAATATCTACCAGTGAACAACGGGGATCGCCTGTCTATTTAATTTGCTTGACTTTAAAAAGATAAATATTCTTCAGTTTTTGATCGCCGCATGTGCATAAAGCTTTTTCGTATAATAAAAGCGAAACTAATTCTGGCAGCATTTTTCCGGTCGTGATCGCCGGAAACGTCCGAAGCAATCGGCTTTGATCAGTGTGAAATTTTCTCCTATATCAGACAATTGCTATTCAATTTGGACAATCCCCTTTTTATGGGGAGCTGGTTTTCCCCACAACATCTGGGGAAACAAAAAAAAAAAAAAAATCCTGCCCCCGCAGTAAATAAAATACTGCCCCGCAGTCAAAGTTGACCTCCTTGAGTATGGGCACCTGCCAAATTGTAATACTTAAATTCAAACATGCTATCGTTAATATTTCGTGGTGGCCCAGTGGTTAACGTTGCACTTTTTTATTTTTTTTATTAAAACCACACACACTTCCAAACACCCGGGCAATGCCGGGTACCCCCGCTAGTATATATATATATAAATCAAACAGTAGAATTTAAAAAATTTATATTTTTTTTTTTCTCTGAAGTTTTATAGAAAATATTAGTAATACTTATCTAAATTACATATGCTTAAATTACATGTATATTAAGAAAATTAAAAACCAACAAACTATTCATCTTGGCTTATGCATTCAGGATCTCAACTAGTATCTCTATAGCATAAGCTGAAGCCAAATTTAGAGTGTGTACTCTGACCTTAATATTTCCACTTGGATGACTATATCTTTTTTTTAGGTATTTAAAAAAAAAAAAAAAGAAATAAACACAAAAATACTTGATGAGAGAAATAATGGATACATTATCTCAACTTATATTCACTGAAATACTAAAAATGGAGATTCTTGGAGCAGATTTAATTTAATTTAATGTTTTTTTTTATTTTATTTATTTATTTTTTTAAATCTGAAAAATAAATTAAATTTTAGACTAAGTAGATCAGTTTTATTGAAACTAACTAACTTGGGTGTGTTATTTAAATTATTTTGGTTAAAATTTCACATATTCCATCCCACATTGTCAACGGAAAAATAAAAATTCTAGCTTTTTGACTTTTTTTTACTATAAAAACTGTATTGCAAGATGATCAACTACTTTTTAAGCAGAAAGCATTATTGGACACTCAATTTTGACCACATTGGATGAACTGTAATTTTTATATTTCTGAAATGATTGCCATTTTTTTTTTGTTTTGTTTATAAGTAGTAGTAGTATATTTAAAATTTCTTTTTCATATTGAAGATTCAGTAAGAAAAAAAAATTCCAAGGTATTGATATCTAATTCAAAAATCTAATAAAAGAAATATAATCTCATTTTTATTCAATTTTGTTTTTTTTTAGATTGTATTAAGCTGACATTTACTCAAATATGGCAATTGATTGAAATCATAATTTCTGTTTTTTATCCTCAAATGAACTTCCAAATATTTGCCTTAAAACTATTTAATTTTGTTATTCGTGTATGGACTTCATTACTAAGGGAGATAACTTTTGCATACAAAATAGTTTTATTTGAACTTATGTTGGATTTAAATGTTTTAAAATAGACATTTGATTTGTTTTTTTTGTATGATTTGGTTAATAACTGATTTTCATATTTGAACTCAAGACAGTGACCAATTTTCATACATACACATATTGTATATCTTATCAAGACAACCTCTGTGAATTTGAACATGCAATGTAAGGGATGACTGCAAGTCAGTGCTGAATGTGCTACACATTGGAGATCTTTCTGGTAGCTGTTTTTATTTTGAAGTTTTCTTTTTTTCTAGACTAGTTGCTTTATAAATATTTCAGTTCGGTCTACTCTATTACTTCCTTTTTAAGTGTTAGTGTAGAAGGGGGAAAGATGTGGACATTACTGTGACCTATCTGCATTCTAATCTTGGTTTAAATTAACCACTATACCACATCTAAGTATGAAATACATGAAAAATCTAAAAATAAATTTTGTGGGGTATGTACTCTTTTGAACTGTATACAGAGAGATATTGACTTGTGGAGTGTTTACTTTGTAGTGCGCTACCTTGGTAATGAGACTTCTGTATATTCTGTTTTGTTCTCAATACAAATACCTTTTTATAACCCGTCTCTCTTCCTTAGTGACTTTCTGGGCTACAATAATACAATACTGTTGTTTTATTTTTTAATTAATAGAATACTGTTAATAGATGTGAAATATCAATAAGCAATTTGCTGATTATTTCTTTCGTTGATTATATAAATTTGTATTCCCAAGGTAGCATTTTTTTTTTTCTGAGTGGGCTCTTTTCAACAGTTAAAAATAATTTATTGGTTTTAAAATAATAGAAAATTATACAATTCTTAATCTTAAGTATACTTAAATTTACTGGTATTTGTTTTAAGTAATTTAATAAATTTCTCAATACAGTATAAAATAACCTTAGTGACACTCAATATGGTTTCCGTTCTGCTAGATCTACAGCAGATGTGCTTACAGTTATATCTCATAGGATTAGCAAATCTCTCGATGGAGGCAACCTTTCTAGGGCAATTGCTCGACATATCTAAGGCCTTTGATAGGGTATGGCATAAAGGTTTACTTCACAAGATCTCTAGCTATGGTATAGCTGGAAATGTCATTTCTCTCTGATAGGTTCAGAAGAGTAGTAGTTGAGGGGCAAAAATCAGAAGCTCACAGTATTAATGCTGATGTCCCACAGGGGTCCATCCTGGGCCCAAACCTTTTCTTGATCTACATTAATGATCTTCCAAATCACATCCTTACATCATTTGTAGACGTTTATGCTGATGACACTACCATTTATGGTAGCACATCTAAGGCAGTAAACGACCAAATTCTCTCTGATTCTCTCTCCTCTGATCTTGAGCACGTGGTACAATGGGGAAAGGAGTGGCTGGTTACTTTTAATGCATCTAAAACCAAGCTTCTCTCTTTGCATCATCAACATTCTGATCCACATCTGGCATCAATTGAAATGAATGGCTCTTGTCTTCAGGAGGCCTCAAGTTTTGACAAGCTTCTTGGCTTGACCATTATTCCTGATCTTAAATGGAACACGTACATCAAATCTGTTGCCAAGGCCGCTGGAAAAATGGTGGGATCTTTCTATCAATCCGGTAGATATCTCACTGCTGATGCAATTCTCTATCTATATAAGAGCCAGGTACGTCCAAGGATGGAATACTGTTGCCACATCTGGGCAGGAGCTGCTAGAAAGAACTTGTTCTGTCTTGATAGTTCAAAATAGACTTCGTAGCCTCGTAGGAGATGTCCTTTTCTCTTGCCTACAACCTCTATCTCACAGAAGAGATGTTGCGAGTTTGTCTCTGATGTATCGTTATTTTCATGGAATGTGTTCAACTGAGCTTCAGTCTATGGTGCCCCCTTGCCAAACTTTTACAAGAAACACTTGTCTAGCTGAAAACACTTTCAATAATTCCCCCCACTCTTTATCTGTGCCTAAACCTAAATGTAGATTCCATGAACAAAGCTTCTTTCTTAGAACTGCACGCCTGTGGAATTGTCTTCGGTTTTCCTGCTTTCCGGTTGAGTACAATATGGTTGTCTTCAAGTCTAACGTAAATAAGTTCTTGATGAGCCGTTCCATATAAGTTAACAAATTTACCGGATTTTCATTACTAATGATTACTATATTTTCCAATTTCTACTGTACACTCTTTAACCCTTATCCTTGAATGGCCTCTTGGCCTTGATAATGTGGTGATGCCTGTGTAAAAAAAAAAAAAAATACAATGGTTTATTGATTAGAACTAGCTTTCTACAATACAGCATTTGTTATGTATATATGCACATACACACTAAATTCATTAAAACTTCAAATGAGTTTTTAATGAGTCTTTGACTTTATAATAAATACTAGTCTGATTTTTTTTTTTTTCTTTTTTTTTGGCAAAATAAATTAATAATCCTCTTAACAATATGCCCCTTTTGCCAAATTTTTTTTATTTGACTTTTCTTATTTCTGCATTTATTATTAAGTTTGATTCTTGTTTTCCTCTTATAATTATTTAATAAAATATTTCTAATGTTGACATTCCATCTTTCTCTACATGTATGTGTGTGCATATATATATATATATATTTTTTTTCTTATGTCTATATATATATTTTTTTCTCATGTCTCTCTCTCTCTCTCTCTCTCTATATATATATATATATATATATATATATGTATATATAAAAAAATAAAACATTGAATATGAAGTTCTTTTCCTTCTGAAAGAATTTTGGTAACTTAATTTGGATGCTTTACAATGTTTCTAAGTCCTCAGTAAGTTATTTATTTTTTTTTAAGATTGAAACAGCTTTTTCAATGGTTTATATTATAAGAAAGATCATACTTTTTATTTATTTTTTTTTTAACATTTAAAATTTTTTTTTTAAAAGAACATGTAATTTTAAAAATTTTATTTCTTTTATAGAAATATTTTTATAGATATGCATATTTTGTTTTGGTAAGCACTTTTAAAATTATTTCTGTTTTAGAAATAATTTAAATGTCAATTTTAATATTGTCTTAACTGCATCAGACTTGAGGGCTTTTTTTTTTTTCTTTTTTCTTTTTTCTTTTTTTTTTTCTTTTTTTTTTTTCTTTTTCTTTTTTCTTTTTCTTTTTTCCTTTTTTTTTCCATTTTTTTTCTTTTTAGGGGCTCTGTCTCCCTCCCTTCATTAAACTTTTGAACTGCATCTAGAGTATTAATAGATGAATAATCTTGCATACAAACAATACAAAGAATATTGCTGGCATCAGTATTTGTAATTTACCAGGGATTGTCAAAACAAAAAAAAATATTGGCATATTATAAACATTTTTATGATGGCATCAATTTGACCTAATTTCGCTCTAATTTATTTACCTAAATCTAGTGCTGTGTGAAGTCCCAAATAACAGAATCTGTTGCAAATATTGACAATGCAATGTTAAGTTTGGCAAGAATTGGACTATCAACTTGATGTGTGTCATGTGAATAATGGTGTTCACATTGAACATCTTTGAACATTCCATGAAAAACTTGAGATTACAAGCCTTTTGAATATACCAGATGCATTTTTATATCCTTAATAGACCTCGAGATATTCAATGTCAAAATGTGCCCAAGACTTTTGGAACATGCTGTATTATATTATCTATTATATAAAGGAGATCTGTCTGTGTGTTTGTATGTCTACTAAAAACATTCATTTGCACCCAACCGGGTTGAAACCATCTGAAAAAGCAATGTCTCTGAATAATATGTAAAAATTAGAAAAAGATTGATTCTGTGGTGGTAAACTGGACTTTTTTTTTTTTTTTTTTTTTTTTTAAAGGGGGGGGTAAGTTTTTGCATCATGATTTTTGCAAGTCATGTACGTGTATCGAACTGAAACTGTTTAAAAACGTTATTTTGCAGCGTCATGATGTCACAAGCAGTGAAAACTGTAACAGCTAGCGTGTTTGCCAGTAACTTTTTTCCTCTTTCGCGTTTCAGGTTCGAATCTAGCTGTCGTGGTTTCTTGCTGCTATTTTGATTGAAAGAAAAGTTTTGATTCATTTATTTTATTTTTTAAGGGGGGTTGGCGTCCTGCGCACAGGCAACAAAAAAGTTATACTGAAATATCTGATGGGGAGGTTGTTGTTCTTTTTGGGAGGGGGGGGCAATTCTGTTCTTTTATTTTTGAAATTGTGGGGGTGCTCAATATCCTTAGTGTAGCAGCTGTGTCCAAACCGAACTTCATGTCCACTCAGGGAATGCTGGGTAATGTAAATTTTTATTTCATAAATTGTACAGAAAAAGATCAGCCTTTCCTTCTCCCAGGCAAACTAGGGTTAAATGTTAACTAATTTTATTAACATAGAGCTTATCAGAAGGTGGTTACTCCATTTTTGACTTATTTTTTATTTGAATTAAAAAATTTTTTTTTTTTTTTTATATATAATTACATGTTTGTTTGGTATGAACATAACATTTTTGTTCAATTGCATTCACTATAAATGTCCATGAATTTTAATTTTCAACAATCTTTTTGGTTTTAAAACGATTTTTGTTCATAAATATTTCTATTTAACTTTAAATCAGAAAACAAACTTCATTAATTAATATATATATATAATCAATTTTGTAATTTCTTACTATATTTGGCTTTCTGATGATGCCATTAAAAGCAGTAATGTACAAGCATTGATTATTTTTTATTTTTAGAGTAGAATAGGGGGTCAGTCTTGCAAAAATTTTTGCCCTTGAGAAAAACAAAAAACTGTAACCAAATTTATGTTTGAACAATAGTTTTGTTCTCTCTATCTCTCTCATATATAATCATATAATTCCAGTTGATTTAATATTAAACAAAGATTTGCATTTAAAAAATATTTTAATTTTCTAACTTTAAAACTATTAGAATCCAATCTGTCAGGGTTTTATTCTCTATCAGAGAAAGATTATTATTGTAGTCAGTTTCTTAAATCTATTCAACACATGCTAGCATGTAAAACTGACATTTAAACTGAATATGATGATAATTATCTTTAATTTGCATTAATTTCTCACGTGAACCATCTCTATCACCTTCCTCTCTTGCTGTATATTGTGACTAATTTTGGATTTATCTGTTTTTATGTTTAACTGGCTTTGCAAACCCACTTTTTTGTGATTCAAACAATTTAATCAGAGTTGAGTGGGTAATCAATGGATAACTATTTCTTTCAGAAAGTTAAAAAAAAAAAAGAAAAGAAAGTCTAAACTGCTTGTAACTTTTTGTTTTCTGCATTGCTAAAAAAATTTATTTTATCTTTGCTTTTCAATTGGATTAATCTTTCTGTACTGTAATGTTGTATTTACTATGAGAAACCATATTTGTTTTAGTATTTTTAATTTCCCAAGTTATAATATTAAAGAACAAATCTTTACAGACTGATTTAAAAATGCAATCGGTTTATGTATTTAATTTTTTTAAAAATATTTTTAAGATTCACAATATTGTCTGTAATCTTGGTTTCTGGATTGAGATTGTCCTTGGATTGTAAGGCCAGACATAAACTAATAAAGGCCAACAGGAATGACATTATCTATTTGTCTATTCCTAATGGTGTACATTGTCTTGTGTTGAGCCCATAATTTTGAGCTGATTTTCCATGGCCAGTTTACCTTTATATCTTTCATAATCTAATGACTAATGATACACTAAGTAGTAATACACACTGACCAAAAAAACGCTTTGGATATTTACAGATTTCAAGGTAGTTCTACTAAAATAGCCATATTTTTCAAACCAAAGCACTTCAAGTCTTCAAATTACTACTGTTTTGTTTGGAAATGAATATACTTTCAAATGAATTAATAAATATGAATGTACATTATATATTTTAAGAGTTTTAAGCAAATAAAGTGATAAAAATGTGAACGTCATAAAATGGTGTTTTCGATAAGGTTTTATAATGACCCTCCCTGTTTTCTAAAGGCCCATACCATGATTGTATGAAGAATTTCGTTATGAAATTTGGAAACCAATCAGAAGAGATGTTAATCTTAATACTGTCAAGTGTCCGAAATATTTTTGACCATTTTTTTTTGTTGTGTTAAAAATAAGACTTTAATATGACGAGTATCGAACATTTTGAAAAAAAATGTCATCGGACACCCACTAGTAAATAAATCATTCTTTTTACTATCTTTATCAATTAAAAGTATTATTTTATGTTGAGTAGGACCACGGTAATTGATAATAATTTAAAAGGACCTACCTGAAAAAAATGTTTATTTTTCAAGTTTGGTCAAATTAAGTTAGTATTAGTAGCAGCAGCAGCAGCAGCACTGCAGCAGTTGTAGTATTAGTCATAGCACAGTATAAACAACATGTGTTCTTTAATTATTATTCACGAAGGAATTAAGAAAAACATGAAAATATGAATATAAATGTTCTGATATGTTTAATTAGAGCTATTTTGTTATCAGAATAACATTAGTTTAGAACTATTCGAGTTTTCAGAATGTATAATAACAACAATCCCAACCAATTCGGCATTATGAATCCATTATAATTTCTCACATTTCTGGTCAAATTTAAAAACATGGTTAAAAAAACAAAATAAACTTTTGTAGATATATAGCTTGCATGCACTTTTATTCATTGCATTAGTTTTGAACAGCGAATTAAAACAATGTTTTACTGCGAACAGCCACAAATCTTTTTTTCAAAATCAAAAGATGTATGAAAATCTCGTTTGTATTACTATACACATAGATTTGAAAAAGTTGTCAAAAAACAAATATATAAAAAATAAATGTTATCAAAGGCAAGATAAGTTACTTTTCTACCTAACTGGATGTTTTTAGTGTTTATATTTAATGTAACATGTTTATTCAGCACGAAAACATAGTGTTTACCGATGTATTCGAAAATTTAAAATGGCGGCCGACTCTCTCTTTGAGGCGGTAAATTTGGGAAAAGGAGTTATAAATAAAAAAAAGACAAAATACTATTAGAAACTCGCTCAATATATATTACCGTGACATAGGCGGATATATATTCGGCAGGTTTTTTAACAGTATTTTGTCTAGTTTTTTATTTTTAACTCATTTTCCCAAACTTACCGTGTGAAAGGTAGTCGGACTCCATTTTTAACTTTCCAATACATCGGTAAGCACTGTTTTTCGAGCTGAACAAACATGTTACATTAAATATAAACATGCTTTCCATAACATTTATTTGTTATAATTTAATTTTTTTTTTAATTTTTTGGACAACTTTTTCGTACCTCTATGGCAAGTAATACAAACGCACAAATAGTGTTGACTGTTGAGCATTTCCTGAGAACAAGACAAATGTCAGTTAGTTGACACTTAAATATTTGAAGTCTTGATAATGACTTAAAAATAAATAGTAAAACAAAATACTGTTAGCAACCCACCTAGTTGTGTGGCAAGTCTCCTCCTAAAACACTCTTTAACCCTAACAATAACACTAAGTTCGAGTGCCCCCCCCCAACAAAATACCTCTGTAAGCCACATACAAGCGTCTAAAACAAACAAACAAAAAATAGATCCTTCCTTAAAGAAAAATGCACATAGAAAATAAATTGGTTTACTGTCCTAAAATGCTGGAAATGGTGAATTATTTTACATTAAATTTTTGTGAAACTAACCGCCCCCCCCCTCTAATATTGTTTTTGTTTCTGTCAAGTCTACAGTATGTTCACACATAATTTTCCTTAGCCCTACAATTAATTCAAAGTCCGAATGGCAACCCTCCCCATATTCTCATTGCATAGAAACCCTCTTAAAAACCACACATAATTGTCTTAAAAATAAAACAGGATTTATCTCCCATAAAAAAAACCCCAGTTAACTGCCCTAAAATGCTAGAATGACCTGTAATGGGGAATTATTACATTAAATTTACATTTAAATATTTAATTTTTGCATTAAATTCTAAAAAATTCTAAAATAATTTATCTTTCATTAAAGTTTTTCATGGCATTTCATACATAATTGCCTAAAAAGGTAGAATCACATTTTGGAGGGGTGGTCAGAAGGGGTTGGGTGGGGTTAAACAGAAGGTGTTAATCTACAATAATACCCAAGAAATATTGACATATATTCATTTTTAAATGGTCCTATGTTTAGATTTAAGTTTTTTGTACATAAAGCACGTTACAATTCAACTTTGAGTTCTCCAACTTTTCTGTTTATGGATACATGGCATTTTTAAGGAATTGCAGCATATTTATGCACATTTACTGCAGATTATTTGGAAACCGTGAACTTTTGGAGATTTTCAGTCACATATTCAGATTCCTTGTACAAAAATACACTTATATGGTAAATTTCATTGCTTAGTCTTGTGTTTTAACAAAGATATGACATTTTTACTGAAAAAGTAGTGTAAAAAATGTGATGAAACGCATATGGTCTTAAAGAGGGGAAAATATCCAAATGTGTGAGGCACAAAAAGTCATAACTTCCTTAATTTTAATCAGATTTTAAAAATTTAAAAAGATTCTTTCTTAGCTCATCAAGCTCTTTCTATGTATACCAATATTGAAATATTTTAAACTATTTCAATTTTTTCATGTGTATTGCTACACTAAGTATAATTTTAGTATGTCTGTAGGATATGAAATTCAATTTTAATAGTGGATACTTGGTGATGCTTTATTGATCATTTCAAATTAAGATATTAAATAGATAAGTAAAAATTTCTTTTTTTTTCTTAATAAAATTCAATTTGACGATTTTATCCTCTATCATTATTTCCCTTGATCAGATGTTCAATGTTTTCTGTCAGCCTGTACTCTTAGTCTTCAAGCTTGGTGGTCTTGATGATCAATTCTGTTGAAATTCTATTGTCAAAGATATTTTTGATGACTTGTATCCAAATTTTCTTCCATCATTTTTCTTTCCCTCAATTTTCCACTAACATCTCTGCATTTTTTGCCAAAGAATCATTTCTTTTAATTCAACCGAACCAACAAAGCTGTATTCAATTACTCTTACAATAAATCATTCGTAATTTGACCATTAAATAACCCTAAGATAGTCAGTATTCCATAAAGGGCAAACCAATAGCAATTAATGTCTTTTAATATTAAAAGATAAATCTATTTGTTTTCTCATTAATTGCTGGGTTGTTTACAGCTGTGTTTTTGATCTAATGGATAGCATTTGAACTGGAATCTGAGATGCTCAGTTCAAATTGTATTGTTTAACATTAAAGAGTTGATGCCACAAGAAACTTTTTTATCTTTTAATATTAAAAGTTTAATTAGTTTTTGGGAGTTGATGCGATTGTTTATGCTAAGAAAATATTTTTTAACTAAAATGATGATTTAGCTAAATGATGATACAGTGCAAGGTAGAAACCCTTCAACAGACCTGAAAAAACATAAAAAAAAAAAAAAAAACTTTAAAAAATTTCTATTATTATATACCATTCTCTGTAATCTTGGCTCCTGGACAAAGATTGTTCTCAGATCGTAAGGCCAGACATAAACTAATAAAAATCCAAAGGGTATGACATATAGTGATAAAGTTCTTACCTATTTGTCTTATTTCCAATGGTGTGCTCTTGTGCTGGGTCCATAATTTCAGGCTGTCTGTATTTCATGGGCTGCTAATCTCCTACTTTAAGTAATCTGATGGCTTCATCTACTTGGGTATTGAACTTAGTGAAAAGAGGGTGTACCGAGAAAGAGTGAAACCCGACAAATACAAAAGAGGCAATTTAAGTATTTTTTATTTATGGTTGAAAAAATACTACTGGAAATTAAAACAAAAAAATGTTGACATATTTTGCTTAAAGTAATTGGACATCATGAGATATTTACTCGAAACTAAATCAAATATATCTGCCCTTTGCATTGTTAGCAGGTTGACTGTCCTAACTGTTCTCTGCTAACACCACAATCTAGAGTCTCTGCCATCTGTTCTGTTACAGCAATACCTTCCATGATTTTGACATGTAGACATTTAATACATTTTTCATGTTAGAGAATACTTTAGCAAAACTTGTCAAATTTAAATTTAATTTTTCATAACCAGATTCTTTCATTCTTTGAGACTTTATTTCATATTGCAATTATATCTTTTAGCAGTTGTCCACCCCATATTGTCTGAGATGTATTGCTAATCAGAAGTTTTTTAAGGAATAATTTAAAATCTCTACTATTATATAAAGGTCACTTTGTGCGAGTTTCTTCCTTATAGGCTCCAAAACGACTGAGCCTTCTTAGATATGTTTTGTACAAAAATTCATCTGATAAGTCTAAAAAAATCGAAAAGATCTGATCCTAAAAAAATCTATCTTTTTTATAGATAAAAAGAATTTTTACAGGGTAATATTTTACGTTACACCAGCAAGGGAGATAATAAAATCTCAAATCATTTCTTAAAAAACATTATCGACATCTAGAATTATAGTTCAGTTGTAGAGCATTTGACTACAGATCAAATGATCCTCTGTTCAAGCCTGGTTGTACCTCAACATTTTATTTAACTTTTTTCTTATTAATGAATTCAATGTACGATAAAAGATGTACCATTAAAGTCACAGCAAATCAGTTCTTTGTTTCATATTTTAAAACTAATCATTAATCAGAAGTGACTTTCCAGGGCATTCATTATCAGCTGATATTTATTTTGTGAATTAGTTCACAGGGCAAATTAATCCATTATAATATATAATATTCAACAGAGGATTGATTCTATAATAATACATACACAATCTGCATGAATTAAAATATCATGTTTATACGTATTGTATGACCAGGCAATGCTGAGCGTCCAGCTAGTATGATTATATTTAAAATTTTTGCCTTGTAAAAAACAAAAGCAAAAAACATTTGTAATATGATTGGTTTGGTTTGATTTTACAACATATCAACTCTTTTTGGGTTATTTAATACCAAGTCTGGTCATTTTGATAAGTTTTTATGCTTCGAGTTCTTTATATCTTGAAATATTTATTCATGGTATTTGGTTTGGTTGTTTTGTAGAGGAAAATTGGTTTTGGCTTTGCAGAACATGATTAAGTTTTGCAAAGGGAAAAGAAAAATCAATAACATCACTGTTTGGTGCAGGAAGCTGGTATCTTTAAACGGTCTAATTTGGTAGCACCTGTTTTATAAGTCAAGCATTGTCAAAAAAAAAAACTTAAACTATAAAGATGTTAAAGGTTTTTATAGCAACTGTAAAATAGATGGCTTTAACAAACTGAAACCAATTAGAATTTAAAAAAAGCTAATCATTTAAAATCTAAAAAATATCAAAGTAATTAAATTTTAAAACATTTTTTAACGTGATATTCTTTTGTTTTGTAACAATTAGTATACGTTTTATTTTTATATTTAAAATTTAATCAAGTTTAACTTTGTCATTAATTGCTAAATTGTTTGTGTTAGGAAAAAAATTAACTTTTGCCAAATGATGATATGGTGCAAGAGAGAAGCTTTTCAACAGACCTGGAAACAATTTTTTTTTTCTTCCCATTGTCTGTAATCTTGGTTCCTGGACTGAGATTGTCCTTGGATCGTAAGGCCAGACATAAACTAAAGAAACCCCATAGGAAATGACAAGTACTGATAAAGTTATTACCTATTTGTCTATTTCCAGTGGTGTACACTGTCTTGTGTTGGGTCCCTTATACCAGGCTGTTTTTATTTCATGGGCTGCTGATCTCGTATCTTTAGTAATCTGATGGCTTCATTTACTACAATATACTAAATAAGTTTTAAAAAAATGTTGATTTTGAAATAAAAATTATTTTTGATGAATTTAATTCTATTTAGTAGATATTTGTTCATTTCTTAAGCATTATATTTTCTCTTTGATGAGAGTATCAATTGTGGAAAAAGTATATCTGGATATCTGAGCTATCGAGGTTGTCTGGAAGTTTGGTTATGTTGGTGATAACATTGGAGCACAGGATGGAGCAAGTGCTAGTATGATTGCAAGAATCGGGAGTGAATGGTTTTAAAACTGTTTAAACGTTGTCTTAAGGAGAATGTAATTACAGATCATATAATGAATAACTAACAAAAGTATATTCCAAATTTTATGTTGACCATCTTACAATTTATTCCTTTAATTCAGTTGGCATTTACACAACTGAATTAAAGGAATAAGTTGTAAGATGGTTAACATTTGAAATATAGACTTTTATCATTTATTCATTATATAAATTATTTACACATTGACTGTTATATTTATCTTGATTGTTATGCCAATGTTTTGACAGTTTTTGATTGGAAGTGCCTTTTCTCTGTAATCTTCTGCAAATTTTCAATTGAAGTCTTTAATCAACAAGGTTGTGCTTACATTCTGTGTTTAGACCTTTATCTACCCTAGTGATTCATTTGATATTGCTGAAAGCATTTTTACATAAAACTTATATGCAAAAGACATCTAGGTGATTTAAATTTACTGCAAAAATATACAAGTGGCATGTGTTGAACTTTTTAAGAACTGGAAATGATTTGAAATAAAAAAGATATACAGAAGAAAATGTCAAAACTATTGATTGCATTAAAACATCCTTTCATTAAATGAGTAAAAATAAAAAATTAAGAGCATCAAGCAATTATTAAAGATTTTTTATATTTAATGCAAATTCTAATATAATGTTAATTATGTAACTAGCAGTGTGCTATTTAAAAAATGTTATCAACCCCGGTGTTAAATAGTTAACTTGATTAAACATTTTTCTTCTTGTATTTTTGATAATACATCAAAATGTTGAAACTTTTTATTTTCATGTTGAACTTGGAATTTTTTTTCCTATGTTTACATTTCTGGCAAAATTTTTACCCACCATTAAAAAATGTCAAATTTTTAAAATGTTTCAAAATTTTGAAAATACAATTTTGTATTGACATAAATTAATCTGGTAAATAAGTTTTGAGTCACACAAATAAGTTACTAGAAAATTGGTAAATATTAATTCAGGGGAATGAATTGATTATGGCAGAAATTAGAAAGACATAAAACACGTTTAGTTAGATATGAAAGCAGCAGCTCACTGCTTGCTTGTTGACAGACTGTGACATGGGTCTTACAAATAAGGTATGTATGACCTGTCGGAATTTTGTATGTTGCTTACATCAATAAAGCTTTAATATAGTTGTACATGTTTTCTTCTGTATGCTGTCTTGTGTATACTAATGACTAAGAGATTACCAATAAACAACAAACAGCAGTGTGCAAAAATGTTAAAACAACTGTTCAACAATCTGTAACGGTCTCAGATTGTAAGACCTTAAGTAATCTGCATTATGGTTTCATTTTCAAATTGTTTTTCCATCTTGCTAAAATATCCACCTCCTTAGTTTTAAAGGTGTCTTAACGCAACAATGGCTAATGAACTGCTGAGATTACTTATGTTTTGGTATACACTGATATTAACTATTTGTTTAAAATTGTATCTATTTTACTGAATCTATACATTTGTGAATTATAGAGATGAGAGCAGATTGAACTCTTATTAAAGAGATAACTGTTACCTCTTGACATAAAGCATGCCCTCCTCCCCAATTGAACTCTTGGCAGTTGGTAGCATAAACAGATAAAAAAAACAAAACATTTTCACTTTCATGATGAGTGTGATAGTGCTAAGGTAAGATTTCCAGACTGCTGATTTACTGAACTGAATTTTGGCTTGAAACATTGTATTTAGCCACACTGAATAGTTGTATGATGAAAGAGTAATCTGTGGATGATTATATAACAATAAATATTTAAAATAGACTTACTGCAATTTTACAGAAAATCTAATCTTCTAAAGTATATTTCTCTTCAGCATTATACATACATGGATATGAATGTGGCTTTTTATTTTTTATTTTTTTTTTTTTTAAATGTAATGGTTAAATTATTTTTTCCCACAATTCTTTATAATGCAACAAAAATGATGTTGAAACTTTATATTTTATGTGTAGACTTTTGAGATCTTTGTATGTCTCACAATCTTTCAAATTTTTTGCCCATATCTACAAAAATGTATGTTAAAACAAAATAAAGATTAATTGAAATATTTTGTTTTTACTCAAAATAAACTTGTTGCAACACATTAATAATTCAAGAAGAATTACGTTTTTTTTTTTAAGAATTTGACTTTTAGTGAGACAATGAATTGATATAACAAATTAGATGAAGACTTGAAACCATAAGAAAAATTTTTTAATTGCCAGAATTCTTGAAACACTGTTTAGAAATTTGGGAAATGTAATTAAGGATTTGGTTTATAGGTAAGTCAGTGGACATTGGACAATTAATCTGGTAAATAAAGGAGGTTTAAATCGGTCACTAAAGTTATTAGAAATTGGATGAAGTATGGAATAAAGATCCTGGAAGTCGAGATACTCAAACTGGTTGACTGCCAATATGCATGTCATTTGTAAACAAACATGCACAACCTGAGTTGTTTAATTTTATGATGCTTTTTTTTTAAATTTATTTTTTTAAACAAAACATTTTAATAACTGAATGTAGAGGTCATGACTTTTTAAATGAGAATTTTGGATGGTCCTCTTTGTCTTTGGTGAGTGAAGGAGAAATCCTTTTAGACCTAGACAATTTTTATGCATCAAATATTAAATCTTTAGTTTTCGTTACAAAACTTAAACAAATGAAAGATTGCAGAGATCCGATGATAAATTTTTTCTGTAAGCAAAAGTATAAACAAATGAAATAACAAATATATGAATTTTAGAAAACTTTTTTATAACTTTTATTTAAAAAAATATTTTATTTACTTGCTTAAAGTAGTCTTTTATTTCACAGAAATTCCTTTACTTCAGGAATTTAAGTGAGATCTGCAACCGCGCATTGATTTTATACATCATTTAGGACGACTCTAATAGCTTTTTATTGTCTGCGTATGGACTTGATTTATTTCCCAAACGTGAATGGTTTACAGTATAGTGAGAAAATACCAAGTCTTTCTATCATGCTATATGATTTTTCACTCATCTATAATATAAATCTCACCTGTCTGTTTAAATGTATGTATGTTTGTGTCTTGCAAAAACTTTCGACAGAGGCAACAGATTTTCATGAGATCGGTATCGTTTTGAAGTTCGACCCTTTGGACGACAAATATCGAAAAATTGGCCAAAAACATTAATTCTTTCACCCTCAACTAAGCACTTTTCTACATGGAGGGGTCACTTTTTTTGCCAATATTTTCGAAAGTCATCGCCTCTTTGATTATCTAACCTTAATTTAAACCTACGTTACTTCCGGTTTGGCAACAAATAACGTGTTACGTTTTTTTATTTTCACTTTTCCTCCTTTATGGTATGGGTTGGAGCCTGCCTGCCTAATACCACTTTTTTTTTCTCAACACACACCTACAAATACTTGGGCTTCGCTGGGCACCTAGGCTAGTTGTATATATGAGAGTAAAAAAAAAACAAAAGAAAATCGTAGAGAATGAATTCCTTTTAAAACAAGAAATTATTCGGACACCATATCTGCGTTCATTTATTAATAAGTTTTGTTAAAAAAGGATCCCCCATTCCCAATAAAAATGCACCCTACATAAAAACAATATATTCCCTAACTTTTCTTTTAAATCTTTCCTTAATATTTAAAATTAATGAAACAAACAACTCGAGTTGTGTGTTTGCTTATAAATGACACATGCGTTGGCAGTCAACCATTGTTGATTGAAATGTGTGCCGTTTGAATCCCTCAGCTTCCGGGGTCTTTCTTCCATACTTCATCCCATACTTCATCCTAGAAATTCAGTAATCCTTGATGCAAAAGAACAAATGATGTAAATCTGACACAAGGGTTAGAGCGAAATAGAAATGTGCAAAAGTTCCAACAATTTTTTACTCTAGACTTTTGCATATTTAGAAATTGTCATTTATTTTGAAGTTATTTGGATTTTAGATTTGTTTTTATGAAATTTTTTTGTTTTACCTTTTTAGTATCTGCTATCAATAAAAGTGAAATTTAATATTTTTCTTTTGTAAAACCATTTTTATTAGTTAGATTTTAATCAAATTTATGGAAGTTAAAATCTCTAATAATTTTAATCCAAATAAACTCACCCGTTATCAAATTTTTCATTTTTAAAAAAATGTTCATTTTTTATTGAGTTTGTATTTTTTATATCTAAATGAATAAATGCTAGACGTTATTTCATTTATCACTCTTGTATTGTCATCAAAATGAGTTACTATTATTTTAATACAATATGCTGTTTGGAGATACTGTATATCATGGATGAATGGCTCAAAAACAGGATTTTAAATGTTCCAATATGCATAAATTAATGTTTTGTGTTATTCATTTGTAATTTTAGTGCCCTTTTTTTTCTCATATATATGCAACATTTTTGTCACTATTAAAGTGATTTAATAGAAAAGGGCAAATTAGTAAACCTTTCTTAAATTATTTAAATTTTCAGGGAAATTTAATGTAAGCTATATAACTATAATATGTAAGGTGACCATGATTTTTGTTGAATTCAATTAAAAAATTTCAAGTTAGGAAATGCACATCATTGCTCAGGCAAATTCATTTCTTTTTGTTTCTTGGTAGTGTCTTATTTAAATAAATTTGTATCAAAATTATTTTTATCTAGTTTTATTTTATGTTAAACGTATGAATGAAGTTATTTAACATTTTGGTTTCATGTAACAAACTTTTGAAGCAGTAGCAAGCTGGCAATCCATTTAGTTTAAAATTTTTAGTAGTTACAGAATGCATTGATTGCGTTTGACATGTGCATTTAAAGTTTAAGGAAGTTTTTTTGGTGTTATCGGAACATTCTGTTCATTAAATCTTAGCTGTTGTGCTCTTCGGTATTCAGTTGCCTTTTGTTATTGCCAATATTTGACAGAATTTCAAATATTGTATTATAATTTACTGGGATAGTCCTCATATTCTATTTTCTATATTTTTTGCATTTTCTATTGACTAATTTTATTCTAAAAGGCATAACCATTTTTTTTTAAACATGATGACCTTACTTTTATTCAACTGTGGTACGATTTTGTGCCAATTTAGGAGGCCCACTCTCCCAAACTTTACTTTCTTGAGGAGGAGTTTGTTAATCGCCTGAGACACCCCTACAGACGAATGCTGACTGGGTTGCTTGTAAGCGGAGTGCACATCTCTTGTCTCTTGTGCGCTAGCTTTTCAGTCATAACTCAAAACCTTTTAGATTGTTTGATATGATAAAAATTCTAACTAAAAAAAAACCTTTCACTAATCTTCATGTAGAATTTTCTCCATTCTTTTAAAATATTTTTCAACAATTAAAATAAATTAAATATATGGTACAAAACAATTTAGATGTGTTAAAAAAATAATTAAAAAAAAAAAAAAGGCTGAAGATTGTCAGAACTTTTTTTTTTTTTTTTTGCCATGTCAGCACATGTAGCTGATAATTTTCTATTTTCAAGGAGATGATCTAACATGTCTGATTTGAGTTGCTGCCTCAGTCAATATGATGCAAAACTCAAAATTGATGACAACGACAATACATCACTGAAAAATGTATTTCACAATTGGTAAATCATGATTTTTGCTATTAAATCCATCTTTTAAGTATTGATGTGTGAAATAAGTTGAATAATTTTCTTTGTTTTCGCATTACTCAACTAACATAATGATTTCACTCTGTATTGACAAAGGTTTGAATGATGGTTTAGGAAAATTTACAGGGTTTTCTATTTTAATTATGATTGGTTAAAGACGGCATTTAAAGAAATGTACAACACATCTGTATTATACTTGAGGTGTCTATCTGGAGATGCAATCGGTAGCAAATCCCTATACAGAAAATTTTCCCTAGGAATTCACTGGTGGTACTAGTGCTACATGGGTTTTCTGACAGCTTGCTTTTTAAAAATTTAGACAAAATCACATGAACAAACTTCATAATCTTGCTGCAGCCAGACTAGTTTATTGGTTGACTAATAGATGACTGAAATGCACCATCAATTTGTTTGTTTACATGACACCTGCTGGTGGTAGTCACCTTTTATTTTGATATATTTTTGTTTAAATTTTACTCTAAATTATATATTGAAATTCAAGTGGTAGCTGAAGTAAATGTAAATACCTGTTTATTTCCATCAAAGAAACCTCTGTATCTATGGGTACCAAAAACATCGGTATTGCACTGTATCTTGTATAAGGGTAAAAACAAAAACTTAATAGTGAGGAAACAAATGGTAAGAAATCCCTGTTACAAGATTAAAAAACTTGTCTAATGTAACATTTTACAAAGAATCCAGTGAAAGTAATTATTTAATTTGGATTTCTGTGAATTTTTTGATCAAATATTAGAATCATGGATTTTTAACTTTTAAGATTTTCAAATATTTAAAATTATAAATTTATACATTTTTTTTCTGCTTTTTAATTAATGAATCATTGCTTATCAAGACTAAAAGCTACTTGAGGATAAGCTGATTGTCAGTTGAATAATGGTACATATTATGGAAAGATTGAAAATAAGTGGAATATAAAATTTGATGACTTCTGAAGATGGTTTATAAAGTTTTTATTGATAGATTTGGAGATGACCATGAAAACAACATTGCAGAGATGTTTTGTTTTAATCTTTTGATATATAACAGCCACTTTAATCCCTGGGTAATAGTGCCTCTACTAATTATAAATTGTACGAGACTGTTTTATTTTCTGTGGAGATGTAGAGAAAGTGTTTCAGAATAATTTTTAATTTCATGATTATTAAATTAATCTTCTACTAATCCTTAGGTTAATGTTAAGATCATATTGCTATGTGTGTATGTTTGATAAAAAAAAAAATGATACAAGAAAAATTCACAACAGAATTCTTTTTAAAAAAACTGACATATTTGATGATGCCTATAGTTACTTGTACAACTTCATATTGTATTTTTAAACTAAAGTTTTTAGTGTTTGCCATTAGTTTTTTCTATCATGGATTTTATATATTTGCTTTTTTTTTTTTTTTTTTCTTTCAATTATCATTTCTATTTCTTCAGTCTTGATTTTGTAAAAAAATTTGGATTTTTCAAACTAGGGTAAAATTTATAATTCTAAAAATATCTGAATTAATGAAATTTGTCAATATGAAAAGAAAAATGCAATATCTAATTCTCACATAGTTTTCACATTTTTCCTCATCTATTTTTTTTAAACATGATCATCTGCACTCCCAAATCATCTAAATATAAACCTTTCACTTTAATATTTTCTTAGTAATTCAACTGCTTTCATTCACTGACTCACTCGTTTTTCTTTCCTTTTTATTTCTAACTATTTAGTATTTAATTTCTTTTTTAAATGTTTTTTTTTATCAACCTACAAATCTTTATTTCCTTACACAACTTTACTTTAAAAATTCCCTTTTTTATCTGTTATTCTTTATAATCATGTTTTTCTTTTTTCCTCTTTATTTTATTTATTTATTTTTTTCAGACACTTGGGCGTCAAGATGGTGCACCCATGGACTGGATCATAGAGGATACAATTGGTAATTGGTGGAGGCCAAACTTTGAACCTCCTCAGGTAGTAAGCTCTTTATTTTTTTTTCTCTCTATTTTTTTAGCTTCAATATTTTTTATAGGGTAACTTCCCCACCCAAAATGTTATGCATGGAAGTGTTAATAAAATTTGCAATTTTATCTCCTATTCAACTATTGCAAAACTTCAGTTTATGCTCAACTTGTCCAAGTTTCACTCATGAATGTGCAACAGATTTTGGACACTATTCAATAATAAAAGCACACCTGCATATGATGTACAAAATTGTTGATAACTAATACATTTCTCTCTTGGCATTCTTCTGATTTTGGCTGTGATGGTTTTCTTCAGTTCACAAATACTTCTGGAATTGTTTTGGTAGACATTATGCTTAGGATAACCCTTCTTATAAAAATTGGTGTGTGTGTATATGGGCTGGGGTTAAGGTCCAGTGATTTTGATAAATGCCTTTTTCCACTACAAGTAGATTGCGTTTTTTTTTTTTTCTCCAGAAACTCATCTGTTGATTGGTGTGAAATGACACTTTCACACCATCACACTGTTGTTTTCAGTTAGTTGCTTGATGGATGTTCTGTGCAGTCTCTGCAGTGAATTATATTCTTGTTTTGTCATTTGCAAAAGAACATCGTTGACGATTTTACCCATAATCCTTCAGTAATGACCAGTAAATCTGGTTGTTCTCTCTTTGATCAAGGTTGAGATTTGAGGAAGGTTAAAGTTACTCTTTTTGTAAGATGCTACCTCAAGAAGATATTTCTAGTCGTTTGTAAAAATCTACTTGCAACTTTTATATACCAGAACTGATAATCTTGTGTAATATTTGGATTATTGTTCTCATCTTGACTGTTAATTTCACAACTTTTTGACCGATGTAACTTCCGACCTTCTTCTGGTACATCTTATTGAACTCTGAAATCTGCACAGAATTTCAACCTGAACCTTGTAGGAACCCACAGCTCTGTAGTGTAACGAATAAAGTACTTGGTAAAGTTCAGATGTGGCACTCTTCTGCAGATTGAAGGTTAAATCGTCAGTACAAGCAATAATTAGAATATAATTGAAAATTACTTAGGAATTCTACCTGTTTTTTTTATTTTTTTTATTTTTTATTTTTTTATTTTTTTTTACATGGAGGTCAGCACTTATCAAGGCCCGGAAGCCACTCGGTGATAAGGGTTATTGCGTGTACAGTAATCAATGGGATAGTATCGTAGTAATCGTTAGTATTGGAGATTTGATAAAGTGTCTTACTTAAGGGGGCGGTTTGTCAGGAATTTATGTTGGACTTGAAGACATCCAAGTTGTAGTCAAGTGAGAAACAGGCAGATGGAAGAGAGTTCCACAGTCGTGCACTTCTAAGAAATAAGCTCTGCTCATGGAATCTGCGCTTGGATTTAGGCACAGATAAAGAGTGGGAAAAATTTAATGACTAATAGAACATGCAACTTCGGTGGATTAAATAAAGGATTTCATTCAAAATTCCATGTAAATTTGAGTTTGGCAAGATACACATAAAGAAAGTCTGAAGTTACATTGTTCAAAACTTGCTCAAGATGAAAATAGTAGTCCAGATAATAATGTATCATCAATCCTCATCTCAAAAATGCATTTAATCTTGGTGGGAATTTCTTTCACCTTTATCCAGTCCAGCAGATGCTTTGTTGATTCATACTATAAGTTTGCATTCTGTGCAATTGTCCTGTGCAACTTTACCGCCAAGATGGGTTAAATTGTTGACCTTCTTGAGATGTCCTGTATAGGAAAGAGATATTTCCATGTTTAGGAGAATGTACTGTTTTACTTGTGTTCACAAAAGCTCAATGAAATTTTTATGTAAGCACCATAAATGTTTTGTCTTTGTGAATAAAGTATAATTATTACGTTTTTTTTTTCTTTTCAGTATCCTTATGTTCCAGCCCACATTACAAAACCCAAGGAACACAAGAGACTCTTTTTAGTCCAGCTTCCTGAGAAAGGTAACTATTTTTGTAAATGCTTGTTACTGCTAGTGGTTAAAATAATATTTTGTTATTCTATTCATTAAAATCTTCAGTTTAAATAATGGCTGTTATGTAAGTTATGAATCGTGTACATACTAGGAGTTGTAACAATTCGTATACTTTTTTTTTTATATTTAAAGTTTAATCAAGTTTAACTTTGTCATTAATTGCTAAATTGTTTGTGTTAGGAAAAAAATTAACTTTCGCCAAATGATGATATTGTGCAAGAGAGAAGCCTTTCAACAGACCTGGAAACAGTTTTTTTTTCTTCCCATTGTCTGTAATCTTGGTTCCTGGACTGAGATTGTCCTTGGATCGTAAGGCCAGACATAAACTAAAAAAAAACCCATAGGAAATGACAAGTACTGATAAAGTTATTACCTATTTGTCTATTTCCAGTGGTGTACACTGTCTTGTGTTGGGTCCCTTATACCAGGCTGTTTTTATTTCATGGGCTGCTGATCTCGTATCTTTAGTAATCTGATGGCTTCATTTACTACAATATACTAAATAAGTTTTAAAAAAATGTTGATTTTGAAATAAAAATTATTTTTGATGAATTTAATTCTATTTAATAGATATTTGTTCATTTCTTAAGCATTACATTTTCTCTTTGATGAGAGTATCACTTGTGGAAAAAGTATATCTGGATATCTGAGCTATCGAGGTTGTCTGGAAGTTGGAGCACAGGATGGAGCAAGTGCTAGTATGATTGCAAGAATCAGGAGTGAATGATTTTAAGTTGAGGAAACATCCTTGTCATTACTAATCTGCAAAATATTACCGCTGTTGACTAAGGCATACATACGGAATGTGATTTCTGGAAATGAAACCTGGTTAGTGAGAGTTGAGGACATGCACAGAAGAGTTTTTATGATAGAGGTAACTGCATGAAGTTGGAGATTTAAAAATAATGGATTGCTGGATTGGATCAGAAAGTAAATGTTTTATGTAATAATCTAACTAATATGTTGATATGACAATTAAGTAGATAACATTGCTTTTAATTGAAATTCTATTTTCGATATTATACCGAACAAGCACCATATTTCTGTCACACTACTTGCATTCCATTACAAAGGGTTCCTCCAGCTTTGAAAGATAAGAACTATAAAAAGATTTTACAGTTTTATTACTTTCTTTGATATCAAACACTGTTGATTTATTTAAATTTTTTTAATTTTTATTAATCAGCTATGTGTTTGTGTTTGAAATTCAAGACATTTAAGAGTTTAATGTCTCAAACTTATTTTAGTCTTTCTTTCTCTATATTAGACTTACAGTTGAAGTGATATTTCTACCATGAAATATTTTTAAGTTGAATGAAAATCAAATGGCCTACTAATTATTGAAAAGTAATGTTGGTAAGGTTTTTAGCTTTACACCCTATGCACCTCTCCATATTATATTTTGTGTTTATTTAAAAATTAAAATATTTGCATTGCCTTTCAGCATAGTATCTCCAAAAAAATATAGGAATATTCCAATTTGTTGCTGTGACCAACATGGTATGAAATACAAACGATTCATGGTATTTCATAATTGGTTTCTGACAGGACAACATAACTTTAATGTTTGTGTGAATTTTTCGGAAATCTTAAAATATACTTTGGGTATAGAATATTTCAAACTTGAGTTGTGTATTATGTGAAATTAAGTATTTGTTTGTGAATGTGTAGAAAGATAAATGGGAAAAGCATAGAAGACAAACAATATAATGAACTTATATAATGAAAGTTTTCATATTTTATCTGTTATCAAGACTTCATAGTTGACCATGCAATAGCAAAGTTAGAACCTGCAGATATTGTTGGAGTAGTGCAGGATAGTACAAATGTATTTCGAAAGTCTAGATTTTTTTCCAGGAAAGGAAAAGAGATGCTGTAGTGACAGAAATTCAGAAAGAAGTTAGCACAAACTATTTATAATAAAATAAAATGTGATCGACAAGGACAGTACTCACAATGTGAGGAGTGTATTGTAGAGCAATAAATTGGATGGAAAGAAATATGGGCCTGACAGCGGGCAAGGACATTGTGCTTGATTAGATCTGTGTATGATGCAGTGCCATCATCTGCCAATCTTGTTGGAGAATGTGATAATTATAGATGTCTGTGGGAAGAAAGAATTTATTTAAAAATTTTTTTTTTTTACAAAAGGCTCACCACTTATCAACACCTGAAGGCCACTCGAGGATAAGGGTTAATGAGTGTACTGTAGTCAATAGGACAATATTGTAGTAATCATTAGTGGAAATTTTGTAAATTGTATTACTTAAAGGAATGGCTCATCAAGAACTTATTTATGTTGGACTTGAAAACGACCATATTGTAGTCGGTTGGAAAGCAGGGAAACAGAAGAGTTCCACAAGTGTACAACACGAATAAAGCTTTGTTCATGGAATCTGTTTAGGTTTAGGCACAGATGAAGAGTGGGGGAAATTATTGATAGTTATTTCAACTAGATGGGTGTTTTTGGCAAGGGAGGGACCATAAATTGGAGCTCAGATGAGCACTTGCTATGAAATAAGGAAAGGACTTTTTTTTACTTACTAGAATTCAGTTGGCAATGTTTATGTATGTAATTCTTGGGCCTACTCGCCTTTTTTCCTCTAGTCATTTCTGACTTTGTTTGAATGGAAATTGTGTACAAAAAAAAACCCCCAAAAAAACCCCAAAACAATTAGGTAAATAAATCAATACATACATAATAACTGAAATAAAAATTTTTTTTTTAATTCTGAGGCATATTCTGTAACAACTCAGAATTGAGAAAATTGATTTTAGATCTACAGGAAACAAGAGAAAACATTGGATATGGTTGAAGGGGAATGATGTGAATTAGATGAATTAATTTTGAATGGTGAAAGAAGGCAGATAAAAAAAAAAAAAAATATTGCTAACGCGATATGTAAAGTAGTGTCATAATATCAGTTAGTATGATGTTAAAATGCAATTCTTCATGATGGCTGAAAGTTGTATGTAGTTTAGTAGCATTTATGAGCAGACAACGCCAGTGCTACGTAACCATCTGACAAAAGGACCTCACCACTTAAGAAAAACAGTCAGGAAAAAGTTCCAAAACTAAAGTGGTTTGTCCTGATGGTGTAATGTTCGATCTGGTAGTGGAGTTGTCATCTGAAAATCGAAAATAAGACAGTCATTCAAATCCTATATGACTAATAAAGTATCAGGGATCCAAACTTAAAAACAAATTTTTTTGTAGAACAGACCTATATCTATTAGTGATGAAACAGATTTAAACATGTATCTTTATAGTAAAAAAAAGAAAGTTATTGATCATAATGAAGAGAAAAAATACTTCTATTTTATGTGTGTTATATATAATAGTGTCATTATTTTTGTTGTGATTATTAGCAATAAATGTTTGTGCTACTGTTATTTTTTTGCTCACTGAACATGAGTTCTCTCCCTTACATATGTAATCTTACCTCATTGTGTGTCCGTCCATCCAAAATTTATTGGTTGCACATTTTAAGATTCTAATAAAAAATGTAACTCTTGTATAAGGTGAGGAATGTGAATTGGTCATAGGTGAGAGAGAAATGCTCAATAATGAATCAAATAATATAAGGGAGATAAGTCATATTTTAATCGCAAAGATATGTTGGTATTGTAATAAAAACTTTTTGGAAAGAAGACAAACTGGTTTTGCAGAATCAAATATTTGTGTTGGATATGGTGCTATTTGTGTCTGTATTCTAAAATTCAAAAAGATAATTTTGTGATATATATGCACTTTATTTTAACTATTGAATTGGAGCTTTTTTTTTTTTTTTTTTTTTTTTGAGATGAAAGAAAAATAATAGAGAAAGAAAACCAATGAAAATGCTCCGTAACGTTCTCTTCATGCAATCTAAATTTTGAAATTGAACTTTGGGAAAAGAATGGATTACTTAATACTTGATGATTTGTCAGGAAATTTATGGAATGCTCCCCCCCCCCTAACTATGACTAAAATAGTAACTTGTATTCAATTAGATGCAATGAATCGCTTATAAGTATTGTTTTGGCGTTAAATAACCCACAAAGTGTTGATATGTCATAAAAATACAAATCATTAGTGATTGGATTTTTTATTTTTTATTTTTTTTATTTTTCTGAAAATTTTTTATTTTGATGGGATTTATTATTGGATTGTTTGTGTTGAGAAAAAAAAAAGCCAGTGCAAGAGAGGAGCCCTTCAACAGACTAGAAAATACAATTAGAAAAAAAAAATTTTTTTTTTTTACCCTAATGTTTGTAATCTTTGTTAGATTGTGCTTGTATAGTAAGGACAAACATGAAGTGATAAAACTCCAAAGGGAATGACATATAGTGATAGTAATTACTAGGGATGTACCGATTGGCCAATTACCAGGTTTTTAATGTAGATTTATCAGCAAATTTTGTAATAAATGATACTAATATTAAATTATATTGTAAATAAAGATAAGTTAATTCGTTTTCTTCACTTGCCATTGAAAATTTATCAGATATGCATAGTCTACACGATATCAAATAACAAGCATGATGCGCTGTTAACATGTAGACTTTCACAATTTCACGGAATTTGAGGCAGATAGATGTAAGCATATGAAAAATTTCCATCCTTTCTCTTCTATCGAATTAACATTATTTTGTATTCTAAATCCCTGTCAAAGAAAATTACTTCATCTTCAGTTTTCATGTTGAGAAATCGTACAGTAAATTATGACGATTTGCAAACTAAAGTATTCTTCAAGAGTCATACTCTTGTTTCACATTTTTGGACTCTTGCTATCATTACATACAGTCCTGGTCAAAATCATAAGACCACTTAAGAAAGTAAGCGTTTACGCATATTATCGAATTTTTAATCAAACAAATGGTTGAAACAATTGCCAAAAAGGAAAATATGATAGAAAAAAATGAAATCTGCTTCATTCGAAACCTTAACTCTGATCTAATAATTATTTTTTAAAAAACAAACGTTTTCACCTGGTCAAAATGATAAGACCACTTTAATAAAATCGGCTAGTTTTGAAAAAATGAATACGAAAAGCTTTCTATGTTACTAAAAGCAACTTGTTAATAGATAAAAAACATATTACTAAATTATAAATGGCAAAAGGGAAACCATCATCAGTTTGAGAGAGGAAGGATCTTTGAGCTTAATAGAGGTGGACTCTCATAGATCCATTGCAAGTAGTGAAAGGCCGGCAAACATCATTGAAGTACATTTCAATGTTTGAAAATGCTTCTATCAGGACTGAAGGTCCATGTCTGTGTGGAAGAAATTGGATTTTCTAGCAACACAATGCTGCGATACACACTTCTCGACAAGCACAAGAACACTTTTCTTCAAATAATATAGAATTGTTAGATCATCCAGCATGTTCTCCGGACCTCAATCCCATTGAAAATCTTTTGGGGATGGATGGCAAAAGAAGTGTTCAAGGATGGAACCCCAGTATGATTCGATAAAGGAACTTTCTGATTCAGTTTTCAGTACATGAGATAAAATTCCTTCGCAACTGATAAAAAACTTTGTCGCAAGCATGCCAAAGAGAATTTTTGAAGTAATTCGTAATAATGAAGGCTATACTAAATACTGAGACCCATTTTAGTAATTTATAATTGCCTTTTGTTAGATAAATTATCAGTGGTCTTATCATTTTGACCAAGTGAAAATGTTTGTTTTTTAAAAAATAATTATTAGATCAGGATTAAGATTTCGAATGAAGCAGATTTCATTTTTTTCCATCATATTTTCCCTTTTGGCAATGGTTTCAACCATTTGTTTGATTAAAAATTTGATAATATGTGTAAACGCTTACTTTCTTAAGTGGTCTTATGATTTTGACCAGGACTGTATATATTTTTATTTTCATTGTTTAGATAATATATATTTTATTGCGATAAATTAATTAATTAGATATCAAATATAAGTAATTTAAATACATAAAAAATTAACTAAATATTAAAACCTTCAACCATTATGGCAACCACTTTCTGCTGGAAGTATTTTAATGTCAATCCCAAGAATAAAATGCAGCTGGCTGCAAATTATGTCAAACAATGATATCAACATGTGGCAAATCAGCAAAATCGTTCACGATGACTAATATGTTAAACCATCTGAGAAATGTTCATCCAAAAGAAGCAAAAGATAAGAAAAGGAAACACAATGGCTGTTTAGGGACAAACATTCCAGGAACAAGTCGTAGCAACTACAAGCCTCCAACAAAACATCAAACTAATATAGAATCAACATTGGCCATAAAGAAAATTTGGGATTTTAATAACTACAGTTCACAAGAGATTCATTATCTGATAAAAGAAATAATTGCTGTTGATATTCAATCATATTCTGTAACATCTGATATTGAATTTAAAAGGTTTATTGCAAAACTTAACAGTATTCCATCAAAAAAGTACTTCACCAAAAAAATAATTCCTAATATATTTACAAAAGTAAAACAAAAATTCAATCCTCTCTTGATGAAATTAGCATTTTGTTGACTGCAGACATTTGGACAACTGCTACAAATAATGCACACTTTCTGAGTTTGACAGTTTTTAAGTAACTTTGAACAATGCAGAGTTGTGCTTACAGTTGTTCCATTCCCTGGTGCACACACAGGTGCAATAATAAATGAAGAACTACACAATGTTCTTGATGAGTATAAAATTTTCTTAGCCCTGCAGGATTCAAGAACAAGTATGGTTTCTGGTGTCATGGAATATGGTTTAGAATCGCTATCATGCTTCATACATACATTGCAATTCTCAATAAAAGACTCATTATTTTCCCAACAGGCTGTTAAGACACTCGTTACAACCGAGTCTGTTTGAAGAAATGACCAAAGTAGAAACGCACAGAACTTCAACCATATTATGATAATACCTATAATTTTAGCTTTGAGGTTACTTCTTTCAAAAGCTGTCCAATATAATTCTGATATTTCTGATTTTAGTGGAATCCTTACCACTGTTGAACAATTCAATGAATCAATGGAAACGATATTTTCATCCTATCTAAATGATAAAAACTTGTCTACTTTCCTAGATCCATGATTCAAATTTAAATTTCAAAAGAATGACATGGAAAGCACTATTAAGAATTAGATTCTACATCTTTTGCATCTTCTACTGATGATAATGAAGCAGAATCAGCAAGATACACTTCGAGCTTTGTTGAGGGTCAAGAAGATCAAAGTGAAAGCAAAACTGTATCTCTTTTAAGCCTGTTTTATGAATTAGCTTCGAATAAGCCTACAGTAACAAATCAAAACTTAGAGCAGGTAGAAGCTGAATCAAACCTGGAGACTGCAACTACAACAGAAATACAAGAATCATAATGTAAACTCAAATTTAAGTGCACAAAAGAACTTGATCATTTTGTAGCTGTACCACTACTCGCAAGAGGTGATGATCCATTTCATTGGTGGAAGACCTTACCACTACTGGGTAAAACAGCTTCAAAATATTAAGCGAGAGGCTCTTTGGTACAGATGGTAAAGTGTATGAACCTACAATGAACAGGCTGTGTCCTGAGAATAGAGAAACCCTGTATCTACATTACAACTTAAAAGTATTCAACTTTAAATACTGAGATTATGATAGCAGAGGAGGCAGGCAGCAAGAATAGAAGAGAAATTAGAACAGCAGCAGGTGCAGAACTTCATCTTATAACTTGAGGGATTACAATTTGTACTTTGTAGTTGGCTTTGTAATTTCTTTTATTTTTATCTAATTGTTTAATTATATTCATTTAAGAATTGGAAATTGTACTTTGTATTTTGTAATAAAGGCAAAAAGCTATAATAGAAACCAGATACTTAACAAATGCCAAGTTAAATTAGCAGTTACTATGTTAATGTGTCAAAATTATTTGATGAGTCACTTAGCAGTGATGAAATGGTTTAAATTTAATAGGAAAGAGAAAAGTAATTAATTGGCTGATTACTGATTGACTGGCAAAGTGGCCGATTAGGTTGATTACCAGTTACCTGCTGATTAATCAGTACATCTCTAGTTATTACCCATTTATTTCTAGTAGTGTTATAGCTTGGAAAACGGGACTCATAAAAATTTTATGCTTCCACTAGATGCCCGTATTTGCTCCATGTTTTTTGGTTTGTTTCAATCCACTACTGTACCTTATATTAGTTCCTGCAAGATTAACTCTCACACACGTGACACACAGAGATGGTAGCCCGCTACTTACCCTCTATCTCTTTTTTTTTCCTCCTACTTTCTCATCATACATATGGGCAAATATTTCATCAGTACAAATACTGGTATTTACATTTTTTTTTTTTTTTGTTTTCCTGTTTACACCATAACTTATTCTGTACACAGATAATAACCAGCCCTTTCCAAAATCTTGACGTTTCACTGATTTCATTGGTTGATTTCTTGTATTCCGCTAATCCATCGTTCTTTTGCTCTTTACATATTTCTGAATGGTTACCTTGCATTGTAACTTAGTTACAACATGGCAGAACGATATACAACTCGCTGTTACCCACCGACAAAAACAAAACATGCGTTCACTAACTTTTTCACAATAATTCTTTTCATTTTCTTCTTGTTACTTACCTGCAAATTTTTAAATTCCTAAACCAACACAATCAAAATACATACGATGCTGTGTACTGGTGCTACCAGATCAGGCTGCCTATTGGCTTTCTGAGATGAAATGCACCTACATCGATTTCTGTTTTTGTTTTCTATTCTCTTTTGTAAAACTTAATTATGTTCTACAAAAACAAAACAAAATCAACAGCCCCTTCCTTCCCCCCTCCTTTCTTTTTCTTTCCCTACTTCCCGCTCCTGGTTATGACCTAAAACTATGTCCGATGGTGAGGCCCCATTTTGCGGGCCTTGGGGAGTGTGGAGCCACCCTTTAATTGCCATTGCTCCCAGGTCCACTCTGACCTGGAGTGGTAGTACCTGTTAGGGTCCCAACTATGGGTTAAATAGAATCTGACTTAAAAAAAAATATATACTCCATTAGAAATCGTTCCTCAAAATAACTAGATTCGGCATTAAATAACCTGAAAAAGGTTGATATGCCATAAAACAAAAACAACCAACAACGATGCTGTGTAGAACTACTTCCTTTTCATGTTAACTGCAATAACTTCATTAATTCGATGCATCAACACTACAAACAACAATAATCCCTGACTAATTTAAATCAGCAAACAATAGTACTGTTCTGGTTTCTTTAGAATTTGTGTTTTGATATCTTGCATTCAATTTCAAGCCAAACTATTGCGTTGTGCTGAATCACAACCAAGTACACAATTAGTTAAGATTAACACTTATCCTTTTTTTTCTTTGAATTACGAATTTGATCTTGTGCAAATGCAGAAAAAAAAAAGACAATCCATGTCTTTCTGCATTTACACAAAATGAAACTAATACTTTTACTTTAACTACTTTAAGTAAATCCATTCCCCCCCCCACCCTTTCAATTAATACTCCTACGAAAAAATTGTTGACTAAAACCGGTCATAGACTTTTCATAGCTAATTACTTATTTTCACTTACCGCAAACAAGTCTGTGCCTATTTTATTCACTTAATTATTTGTAACATAATTTTATTTAACTTTTATTAACTGATTTGTTATGTGGACTTATGTACACACGGTACCATCATCGTATCAATAACTAAAGTTTTCTATGGTTAATGTGATCTAGAGGATCAAATATGGACTTGACATTAAAAAGTTGACTTCTACGGGCTTTTGGGTCTGTTATGAACGGAGATCACAATTACATTTGTCATCATTTCTTATGATATTAAGACCATCATTATCTATTTCTTATTATTTTTACTGGTCACCAACTAATCAACAACTATTACTTTTTATACTTTCTTTTTCCAGCTGTTGTACTATACTAGATTTCTACTTTTTTGGAGGGGTGGGGGTACATTTGAGAGTTAAATTTTACGCTTTTTTGGGGGAATTTTCATTTTATTTTGCTTTTTATCAGCATCTGTGTTACATGAGCTTACAAAATAAACAAGTAGAAGAGTACCTTATCTTGCCTTTGGTAACATTTTTAGGGGTGAAAGTGAGTAAGATACTAAGACTAGCTTTTTTTACGACTTGAGAGTTAACTTCTTTTTGAACAGTAGTTGTGTTCAATTAGGCCAATTCATCCAATGTTAAGAATTGGTTTTTAAGTAATATAAATATTTTGACATGGTTGTTACTTCCCCACACGATCACACTTAATACAAAAGAATAAATTTTCATTAATTTGAGACTCAAATAACAAATAGCATGGAAATAAGAATCAAAAGTCAAGAATGAAATTTTGAGATATTTATATGTACATGTAAACACAGATATATTAATTTTAAGCATATATTCATTGAAATATTTTTTAATTAGCTTTTTTTTTTTTTTTTTTTTTTTTTTTTGTTGTTATAAATGACGACATGCAACTCCGTGGCACAGGGTGTATATATATGGTTTATAATAAGCATAGTTTTGGTGTTCAGTAACCCAAACAAGGTTGATAGTGTTGTGAATTATGGAATTGGATAGGCCGAGTTCAGTTAAAACTAATACATTTTGGTGAAAGGTGTGCAAAATATGCTGCTGCACATGTTCAATAAATCATAAAGTGAATTGCTTATAATTATTTTTCGGCATTAAATAACCCATAAAGTTGTGATCTTTTTTTTTTCGTTTAAAGATTTAAACTTTTGCTTACTCATTAAATGTTAAATTATTTTACAGAGAAAATAATATATATTTAAAAAAAATTTTGTCAAATGGTGATGCTATGCAAGAGAGAACTCTTTCAACGAATAACATTTTTTTCATATTTTTGCAGTCTTGATTTCTGAACTTCAGATTGTCCTTGGATTTTAAGGCCAGGCATAAACAATTAAATCCCAAAGGGAATAACATGTAGTGGTAGTTATTATCTATTTGCACACTGTCTTGTATTGGGTCCTTTATTTCAAGCTGTTTTTCTCTCATGGGTAGACAGTTCATCTCTTATCTTTTAGTAATCTGAATATACAGAGTGGAATGAGGTTTGCTGCCCTAAAAAAACAACATTATAGCTTTATTTTAAGACTATTATTCACAAAATCAATTCAGGTAACTTCATTATGTAGTAAAATTGACATCTATTCATGTAGCCGCCTTCAGCCTCAATCACTACCTTGATACGGGACCGGAACTGGAGAAATGCCTTTTCCACAAGTGCCAGCCAGAGCTTGGTGAATACTCAGCAGATGGCAGCGATCAACTGGTTTTGGTGTTGTGGGAGGTCATGTTGGTGATGTTCTCGACGTATGATCAAACGAAGTGGTCTGGGGAGGAGGGTGGGCCAATAAGAGAAGTTGTAGCACTCTTTCTGAAACCCGGGTCTCTTTGGACTTGTGGGCCGACATTAAGTTCTGCCGCCACAGCCAGGAGTCTGCCAGCGGTCTGCCACCTGATTGCACCAGAGATTTACCACATTCTTCAGCACCTCCAAATACACGTCCAAGCTGACTTCAAAGATATGAGGTGGTATGCTGTGGCCCTCACTTGAAACTAGACCAAAGACCATAACCATGGTCGGAAACTGTTTTCATCACCCTGGGCACGGCCCTGTTATTTGTGGCAATCAAGCGATGCATTTTAAGAGTGCTGACAATGGTCTTGTTGTCATAACTTGGATTGGTAGGGAGCATGAGTCGTATGGTGGCGCATATTTCACTCGTTGAACATTGTCACTTTCAGACATGATAGAAGGCTTCTACCGATTTTGGGATTTGTGTACAACTGGCCAACTAGTAGATGGTTGGCAACAATAAAAAGAAAACTGGTTTTCATCAAACGGAAATAGAATCATGTTGTCTTTTCTTGGGCGACAATTTTATCGTTCCACTTTATATTTATTTATATATATATATATATATCTATATATATATATATATAGATATGATAGTGGAAATGGTAATTAATAAAAACTGGAGAAAGTGCTCAGTACTGTTGTAGAACAAATATGCGTTTTATTTTTTATTACCGTATCTTTCTGTTAAGTTACATTATTGTTTCAGCTACCCGGCCGTTTTTTTTTTTTTTTTTGTTTTTTTTTTGCCGTCTGTAGCTTCCTCAGACTTTTACAGAAATGTTCGTTATGATGGGGTGAATGAGGTCGGGGGGGGGTGCGAGGAGAGCGGAAGAAAAAGAGGAAGGGAATAGGGGGGAAGATGGGAGGGGGCGTTTGGTATGTCGGTAATGTTCTAGTTTTGGGGTTTAAGGAACTTGTGGGGAGGGTCTGGGAAGTTCATTTCTGGTGTGGCTGAGGGCATAGGGATACATGGAGGGGGAAGGGGAATATGTGGGGGTAGGAGAAGGGGGGGGTTACTTTAAAATTCGAATCTTAATGTTAAAGTTTTTTTGCGTTTCGTTGGTGAGATGATTTCTTGGTAAGTATGTCTTGACCTGTTGGGTGTTCGCTTATGTTTGGAGGCAGGGGGGGGGGCTATGATTTTATTATGAGTTTATTTATTTTTTTAGTTTTTATTTTGTTGTTAATTGTTTGGAGAGGGTTAGCTAGTGGCCGCGGGCATGGGTACACACATGTGCACGTACTCACATATATACTTAAAAGAAACAGTCACATGTACACATACACCCCTGGCGTGCAAATATATGCACATATGTGTGTCTGCATGCATAGACACCCGTGTTGCTCCTGCTTACGTCAAATTTTCTTTAAAATGCTAAAATTGGGTACGTGTGCGCAGGCATGGATGCGCTCATACACAGATACATACACACATCGACGCCCCTGCCCCCAAGGAGGCGATTAATTGTTGGGTCTGCGCTCCCGCATGGCCTCCATAGAATGGAAATAGGCACAAACTTTAATAAAGACTTTTCATATCTATCTGCGTTAAGTATACTTTGATAATTATGTTTCAGTTTGAAGAAATATGGTATAATATAATTATGGGGTGTTCTTTCGCGCCTGACCTCCATAGGATGGAAATATGTCAAAACGTTTAACAAGTTTTGTTAATATAGATCCACAGAATATTGTGATAAGTGTTTCATTGTGAACAGGTATGGTATAATAAATTATGAGTTTTATCTATTTTATTTTTACTTTCATCGTAGAGATTAAAAAAAAAAAAATTCGTAATTTCACTTAATTTTATTTTTATTTTATTTATTTACTGTATTTTATTTTATCATTATCTATTTTTAGACTCCATTTTATCACCTCCTATTCTTATTTTTAGACACCATCTTTTAAGTTACTACGCTATTTTATCCCAATTCAATTATTTCTAATTTTAAAAAAAAAAAATTCTTTCGTAATCTCGTGTCATTTTATTTATTTAATCTATCACCGCTATATTTCCAAACACAATTTTTTTTTAATCTCTACGATGTTTTAACTTTTAGACGTAATCCACTACACTAATTTACTCTAATTTATTTATTTTTTCTCTCATAAAATGTGTATATATATATATATATATATATATATATATGATATCTAATTTACATAAGGAAAACACATTGCTCTCCCCCATCATTATATATAGCCCCAATCCTCTGACTCTCTCGTCAATGACCATCCCTCTTGAAGAAGCCCGCATAATCACATATATATATATATATATATATAATTATATATATATATATATATATATAATTATATATATGATAGTTAATAAAACATATTTAATCTGACAAGGAAACACTTAACAAGTGGATAGTCCTTAATCCGGAGTTACAAATTAATACTTTCCTTCTCATCAGAGGGTAGTAATTCGCAAAAGGCAGGATCGGATTTTACATACAAAAGTATTTGATGAAGCTGCAAGTAGGTCAAAGATCTTACTTGATAACAAAAAGGGAAGCAGAGGGAACATGTTGAAGAAAAAGGTGATTTCACGAGAATGGATAGTTTGGTGAAAGGTAAAGTATCCAATGACGGTAAAATCCAATGACGGTAAAATCCAATGACGGTAAAATCCAAAAATGTAAATCCAAGAAAGTTAATTAAATTTCCATTTATTATACATCTCTCTCTCTCTCTCTCTCTCTCTCTCTCTCTATATATATATATATATATATATATATATATATATATATATATACACATATATGACTGGGAATGAAAGGAATAACTTGAGGATCTTGATAAGGCGCAGAAACACATCTGTAATTTGATTTGTCCCATCTTTGCAAACTCTATTTTATAAACGTGATATTGAGTACTATCATGGCGTTGGGTTTTTCAGAATCGTTTGATCTATGCCTCTTTTATTCCAACTCATTTGATTTATCAATCTAGTAGTCTCCATCAGTTTGCAGTTTTGATACCTCATCTATTTCAATTCGAGTAGCCTCTATCCCAGAACTGCAGTGTTGTGGTACTCTCTTCCTGCTGTTTTCCTCCTACCTATAGCCTTCGTTTTTTTCAAGTCTAAGGCGAAGAGGTGGCATCACGTCTTTGCAATAATCATCTTTTTGTTCTTATTAGCTCTTTACATCAAATAGCTTCATGCTTTGTCAAACTTCACTTCAGTAGTCAAATTGACTTGCCTGCGTACACTTATAGTTAAGGTTTATTATTTTGTTAAACTTATTTCAGAGTAAATATTTGCTTTTTATTCTGGCGTTGATTTATGAGAAATCAACAACAATGAGTGATGTTGTGGATTATACCTCCTCCCTACCCTCAAGTCTAATTTTGGAGAATGTTAAGTCATGAAATAATTCAGAAAAGGAAAAATTGTAAGGAAGTAAGATAAGTGACTAACAATGGAGGGACAGCAAATCTATTTAATTCTCTATACGGAATGGTCCCTTGCCTGGTTGTTAGTTTTTACTGATTGATCAAATTGCAATAATCTCAAGAAAAATCGATGTAACTAGTTCTGATAACCAGATGAACATAACTGAAAGACAAGACATTTAGGATTTGTGGTTAAAGATAGACTCTGGGAGTGAAGCAGGTTAGAGGGCTTGAGACTAAGTAGACAAACTAACCAGTTCGGAGTGGCTGTATGAGAGTCTTAAGCTGAAGTTCTGAATTTTAAAGACTGTAATTCAACTCAGATATGGACATTAGTGGCGGGGCCCCAACAACATGCACATACTTTCGTATGAGTTAGTATTGCTTTTGCACATACTCAGTGTGAGTGATACGTCCCAAACAAGATGGAGAAAGAAACCCACTGCACAAAGGTTGTTGGTGAAAGGTCATTGGGGGCCAATATGTTTATACTGATGTATAATTAGTTTAATTGCATTATGGACTGGAATCATCTGTGGTCAGTTCAAGTCCTATTTGATATGTTTAATTAGGTACTAATACTATTAAGAAAAGGCATGAATGTGCAATTTCTCCTTAGCTATAGATAAATAGCAACTTGTTTTCAATTAATTCTAGACACTGAATCATTTATAATTGGTAGTTGTTAAATTAACCTAAAAAAGAGTTAATGTCACAGGAAACTCTATTTTGTTTATAATTTAATATTAAGTTTAAAGTTTAATAAATTTTAGAGTTAATGAGAAAATATTTTTAACTTTTGCCAAATGATGATATTGTGCAAGAGAGAAGCCTTTCAACAGACCTGGAAACAGTTTTTTTTTCTTCCCATTGTCTGTAATCTTGGTTCCTGGACTGAGATTGTCCTTGGATCGTAAGGCCAGACATAAACTAAAGAAACCCCATAGGAAATGACAAGTACTGATAAAGTTATTACCTATTTGTCTATTTCCAGTGGTGTACACTGTCTTGTGTTGGGTCCCTTATACCAGGCTGTTTTTGTTTCATGGGCTGCTGATCTCGTATCTTTAGGAATCTGATGGCTTCATTTACTACAATATACTAAATAAGTTTAAAAAAAAATGTTGATTTTGAAATAAAAATTATTTTTGATGAATTTAATTCTATTTAATAGATATTTGTTCATTTCTTAAGCATTACATTTTCTCTTTGATGAGAGCATCAATTGTGGAAAAAGTATATCTGGAAGTTGGAGCACAGGATGAAGCAAGTGCTAGTATGATTGCAAGAATCAGGAGTGAATGGTTTTAAGTTGAGGAAACATCCTTGTCATTACTAATCAGCAGAATGTTACCGCTATTAACTAAGGCATACATACGGAATGTGATTTCTGGAAGTGAAACCTGGTTAGTGAGAGTTGAGGACATGCACCGAAGAGTTTTTATGATAGAGGTAACTGCATGAAGTTGGGAGAATTCAAAATAATGGATTGCTGGATTGGATCAGAAAGTAAATGTTTTATGTAATAATCTAACTAATATGTTGATATGACAATTAAGAATATAACATTGCTTTTAATTGAAATTCTATTTTCGATATTATACCGAACAAGCACCATATTTCTGTCACACTACTTGCATTCCATTACAAAGGGTTCCTCCAGCTTTGAAAGATAAGAACTATAAAAAGATTTTACAGTTTTATTACTTTCTTTGATATCAAACACTGTTGATTTATTATTTAAATTTTTTGTTTGTGTTAGGAAAAAAATTAACTTTCGCCAAATGATGATATTGTGCAAGAGAGAAGCCTTTCAACAGACCTGGAAACAGTTTTTTTTTTCTTCCCATTGTCTGTAATCTTGGTTCCTGGACTGAGATTGTCCTTGGATCGTAAGGCCAGACATAAACTAAAGAAACCCCATAGGAAATGACAAGTACTGATAAAGTTATTACCTATTTGTCTATTTCCAGTGGTGTACACTGTCTTGTGTTGGGTCCCTTATACCAGGCTGTTTTTATTTCATGGGCTGCTGATCTCGTATCTTTAGTAATCTGATGGCTTCATTTACTACAATATACTAAATAAGTTTTAAAAAAATGTTGATTTTGAAATAAAAATTATTTTTGATGAATTTAATTCTATTTAATAGATATTTGTTCATTTCTTAAGCATTACATTTTCTCTTTGATGAGAGCATCAATTGTGGAAAAAGTATATCTGGATATCTGAGCTATCGAGGTTGTCTGGAAGTTGGAGCACAGGATGGAGCAAGTGCTAGTATGATTGCAAGAATCAGGAGTGAATGGTTTTAAGTCGAGGAAACATCCTTGTCATTACTAATCAGCAGAATGTTACCGCTGTTAACTAAGGCATACATACGGAATGTGATTTATGGAAGTGAAACCTGGTTAGTGAGAGTTGAGGGCATGCATTGCATGGAGAGAACTTATATGAGAATGATGCAATAGATGTGTAATGTGAGTGTTAAAGACAGGATTAGATCTGATGACCTCAGAGGAAGATTAAATCTCGACATAGTAGGGAGATGTGTGCAGAAGTACTTGGGGCAGTAAATATAGAGGAGTTAGCAGATTCAGTTCATTGAGAGAAGGCTAAAGAAAACCTAGTTGGAAGTGATAAGAATGGACTTGAAATAAAAAGGAATAAATGAAAACCTGGTCAGAGATAGTTTAGTTTGAAGTCAATTTCTTAAAATTGTCTGATACATGCCAGTATGTAAAGAATACAGTAAACTGAATATGATAACTATGATCATAGCAAATGCTGAAAATAAACTCCTGAAGATGAAAGTAAACAATAACTTACCAGGCACTCAAGTTATCTGGTCATAAGTTCATTTGTCGATTCACGCATATTTTATTCTCATAAAAGGGTAGGCAAGCGACGGGTGAATGCGAATGGTATTTTTTACTTTGGCAAAAGCAAACAACCGAATTTTGGCTACTTCATATCCCAATTTGTGTGTCCAGTCAACCTGGACAGAATTATTTTTCTTTTCATGAGTAAATATTGAACTTAATCCAAACCCGCTGAAGGATTCTTACCCCCCCCCCCTGCATAATAAAAAAAGGCAAATGCAGAGAAAGAAATGTTTAAGAATAATCAGAAACTTTTTAAAAAATTTCCAAAAAGAATGAAAGGTGTAGTTATTCACTTCTGAAAAAAACATTGCTAGAAAAAGTTTTAATTTTTGAATTTATCATTTTTGTTTTCATTTCATTCACTTAAATTCTAACCATTAAACGAAGAAAAGAAATTGTACATTCAATCTTTAAAAATCCAAAAATAAATTGGTGCCAAATTAACTTATATAAAATGATAGAAAAATAAGTAATTTTTATGATTTTAATTTTTCAAGTTGGAAAAGCTATGTGTTTATTTCAATATGTATATGCTAAATAAATTAAATTTTTATTTTGTTTTAATGAAAAAATGTTATTCTGAAATCTTTATGTATTTTGTTTGTTTGAGAAAGCGTATGTTTGAATATCAGTTATATTGTTAGACTAAACTTCTTCCTTTCGTCTGCTCTGATGAATAAGACAAATTGAGGCATGGTTTTGAAATAGTAAAATTCACTTATTCATTTTTAGATTTAATAGTAAGAGGGTTAATAATAAAATTATTTTTAGACCCTCGATTTATTATAGAGGGATCTGTTTTCAGTGGTGTTCGTGCGTCTGTTAGTCCGGACTATTGCCAGATAACTGCCGATTAGTTTTTCCTGAAAGTTTGCCACAAATTGTATTTCATTGAATAGATGTGTACAGTAAAAAAAAAAAAAATTCTTATTGCGTCCTCAGGGGCTCAAGAGGTAAAAATGCCCCGAAATGGCCAAAAATGACACGTTTTGCCCCATAACTTTTGATCCATCCATTAGATTTTTCTGAAACTTGGCTAAAATGTGGAGCCCATTGTTCTTGATATAAATCCAGTATGGGTGACCCTGGCAGAATTTTGGTTCGTGTCCACGGGGACTTTTAGTGCTAAAAACGTGCCTTTTTGTGGCTCTTTTTTTTTTTTTTTTTCATATTTCTCAACAAAAACTTGATATGTCTGACTATAGTGGTTTTTCACGGTGGTCAACTCAAATATACATGTGTTAACGCCTGAAACTGCCCTGTTATCCATATTTACACTGGGATTCAACATCCCCAAATGGCTCAAAATGATACTTTTTTGCCCCATAGCATTTGATTTACCCATTAGATTTTCATGAAACTTGGCCAAAATGTGGAGGTAACGTTGGTCTTTCACACTTCTCACATTCATCATTTCTTCACTATTTTTGTGGCGTCATCTCACATGCAGCACTACATGGGGACCATGCATGCACGGCTTGTTTCTTCTGGTTAAAATGGAATCCTGATATGTACATCTGAATACAATATCTTGTAAATTTTATTTTCCATACGTATTCATTTGAGCTAATTAGCACACTTTTCTTGTGTTGTAGACATGCAATAGTATAAAAACTAAGGATTAACTTCCATATGTATTGTGTACTAAATTTTATAAAAATCAGTTCAGTTTTTGAATTTATGAGTAAATATATTTTCAGGAATGCTCTCTTCAAAAATACATCCTAGCTTTGTACACCACCTATAATGTCTGTGTCCCAAATCTTTCCACTAGTTTTTCTTCTATAGCTGTACCGGCTCTCACACATTAAAAAGAAAATTACTTAAAATGTGAATAGTTTTTCTATCATAGTTTCATGTCATACAGTAAGCCTTTTCTTTTCAGTAATTTACAGGTTGATTGGAAAGTAACTCCCTATTATTAAGTGCTTATAATTTATTACTAAAATGTAATTTTTACAAGAAATGAATATTATAATAGTATGTAGCATGAAGTTTTATTTAGAATTAAATATGGGTGTTAGCATTTGACATGAGCTTTACAAGATGCCTGGCAACTGCATCAACTAATTTCACAAGGAATGTTTATATTGATAAGTCAAAACTTATCAAGACTAAAACCCCATTTACTCATGTAATGTGAGGACTAAAGGAGGTCAGTCTTACAACTCACCCCACCTCTCTCTATTCATTTCTTGTAAGAATTATATTTCAATAAATTTCAAGTATAAGGAGTTACTTTACGATCACCTTGTGCATGTGATGTTTTTTTTAATCTCATTAACGACAATACATTTAATTTTTACAAAAGATAAAAATCAAACATTTTTCGAAATCTTGCATGTTAATTTGTATCACGATGTGACGGTTACACATTGGCTAAAAAGTTTTTTTGTTTCATTAAGTGTGCAAGATAATTTTTGTATTTGTGATTTGTTTACATTAAAATGTATTTTGGTTTTCTCTGCAGCTTTATTTGCTGTACCCAGGAATTATAAACTTGTGGCTGCTCCACTATTCGAATTGTATGATAATGCTGCTGGCTATGGACCCATCATTTCTAGCTTACCACAGGCACTCAGCAGGTAAGATCTTTTACATTAAAGGCTATGGGATAAATTCAGGAGTCACAAGGCCAAATTTGAAAAAATAACGATCATGAAAGGACCCAACAAATTTCGAACATCACAAATAATATTACTCTCGCAACTAATTTTATATCTTTTTGTTTTATCTATACAAAGTGGCAGATTTTGGTTTTGAACTTAAAATTTAAAACTCAATTATATAAAATAATTAAGGTAGGTTTTCATCAACATGTCTTTCACTTGTTTTTAATTGTCACATTAAAATGTATTTGCTTTGTTTGCGAATAGATCTCTCATTCAATATTTTGTGTAAATAAACATTTTATTCTAATAAAATATTGATGTAGATAATATCCTTTGCTTTCGACTGAAGTTAGTGTTTTGATGCCATAATAAAGTTGAGAGAATAACTAAAGTTAAGATGAAGGGATCATGAAAGAACTAATTGGATGAAGAGGCTCACAACCAAGAAATGACCAAGAAACGTTGGTATACATGGAAGCAAAAAATCTTTAACTTTGAAATTTTCTTATTTAATGATTGTAATTTCCTTAAGCACTTACTAGTGAATTTATATTATGAATCTCTTATAGATTCAGTGATCTCCAGAACAGTACAAATTTATTGACCTGTCAAACCATCACATAGAAAATTTTGACAAAAAACAATCAAAACTTTAACATAGTCTCACCATTATACAGTGAAAATAAGTTATAACAATACCTCTGCTTCAGGGCCAAAATTTTCCTTATTTTTACTAACAAAACTATTTTGTGATAAACCTTTAGTACAGAACCACTTTTGCTTAACATAAAAAACAAATGATTTTGATAAGTATGTACATCCAAAGATACAGTCAATTGAAAATGCCAATCAACTGGTTTTAATTGATATTATGAATATTAATTAGGATAAAGTATTTCTTAATTTATTTAAAATTGTTTTAATACCCTTGTCACAAGTGGAATAAGATTAAAAAAATACAAATTGCCATATAAGAAAATTTCTTTATAATAGTATACATTGTGGATATCAATATATTTATATTTAGTACCTATGGCGTAATCATTAGTGGTTCTCATAAGATCATTGAAGCTTCGTTAGTACTAGATGGGTGACCATTTGGGAATATGGAGCACTGAATGGGAGAGGATGGTGATTCAATTAACAGCATCAAAATCATTTCCTCTGGAGGCATATTGGAAATTGCTTATAAATTTAATATTTTCCCTAGAAACTTTTTCATTGAAGGAAAAAACCAGCTCCATTCACCCAGGGTTAATAGCCACATCAAGCCCTATTTACTTACCTTCATTATTAGGGAACAGACACAACATTGAAAACATCCAACTCTCCAAAAAAGGTACTATATATTGTATATAAAAAAGCCTTAATCTAGAATTTTTTCTCCCTGACGGAGTTCGAAGCCTGATCAGCAATCTATAATATTCTATAGGGAAAAATTTAGTAATGTTTCCCAAATTTTGAACTCTTAGGGAATAAATCAAGATTATTTCCCTCTACAAAATATCTATAGATTTCTAAACTTTGTAATTATTGAACAAAAAATACATATTTTCAGTTAATTTGAATTAAAAAAAAAAAAAAAAAAAAAAATGCTGTGTTGGGGAAATATTTTAATAATCGTACTATCTAATTTATGTTTATTGTAGCTAGTTTTATAATAACTAATAAACATATACATCTATTTTATATTTTTTTTATAACTGTTGAGGATGCACCCCTACTACTTGAAATAATGAACTATTCCATGACGTCACTTCTAAGTAATGAGAACCGGTTTATCAAAGGAGTCAGACACTTGGAGAGTATGGTTGTCACCACTAGTCCAACAGTGAGCAAAGATATTGCTCAATTATCTTTTTTATGTAATTTTGTTAATACATTTTATTTTACTGTGTCTTCCTCATCAATTATTCAACAACTAACATCACAACAATAACACAATTTTTGTTTTAAATCTTATGTATTTTTCAATTTATAGTACTGCACGAATTATCTCCCTTAGTCTCCAAGTGGCATCTATGATACAAATGTTAGTTGGAAATTGTTTTTGCATTTAGTTAGATTTTTTTTTTTTTTTTTTTTTTTTAATTAAAAATATTTTTGTTATGTTGATAAAAATATTTTTGATATACAATCTCTTCACTTTATCTTATTTAATTTGTAACTTCAAAATAGCTTATTAGGTTTGCAAAATCTTTAAAACCATTTTAAATGCTAAAAATATATTTTTTTAAAGGTAAGATTTAAAAGGTAACATTTAAAGGTAAAAATTGAAAAATAAAACTAGATTATCGAACAAGATATTTTCATTGAAATAAAGACAAATTTTACTTGGTCAATTTACTAATTTTTACACTTATTGGTTGACAGAATAATTGAAAGTATATGCAGTATTTAGATTTACCTCCCTTTATCAGATTGGAAACAATTTTATTTGATGCTATTAAAACGGAAAAATTTACTTTAACTGGTTTCATTTGAATTTGAAACAAATTAACCTATTGTTTACGTGTGTGTGTGTTTTTTTGTCTTTATTTCAAGCCTTTCTTAAAATGATTGATTTAAAGAAATAACAAGCAAGTACAATATTTTAGAATATATTTTACAAGCCATTTATATAAGAGTAATATCACCTCAATATTTTATTCAGTTGTTTGATCTTATTTTCAATTGCATCTGTGGACAGGCAGGCATGCACCATATATTATAGATTAACTATTTTTTTTTTTTTTTTTAGTTTGAATAATTTAAACCTTTAACTCGTACATAAATTTTTTGTTTAAAAAAAAAAAATGCTTGTATACCAGCTGTATCAACCTGGTTTTATTTTTTCCAACAAATTTTGTAATTTTAAAAATAAAATCTTTTAAATTGTTATATTTTATGCTATTATGATTTTCATTTTATAATTACTTTACTTTTTTTTTCCCCCTACTATCTTAGATCTGTTGATGTGAAAACAAGTTATGGTCATTTTATTTTATTATATAAGTTTGAAATACTATGTGTGTATATATAGTAATCTACAAACATCTGTATACAACTTTAGGTATTGCCAATTTGCATTTTTCCCCTAATAATTCTGTATTACACATTTTTAATTTTCATTTTTATATTTTCTCCTGAATACAGAATGTTTTCATCAGCAAAACATCTCATGTCACTGGGATGCTGAGAATAGATGCTACACTTTGATCTTAGCCAAAAGGTCAATCAAAAGTTTTTATGATTATTTTTAAATAAATAATCCCCCCCCCCAAAAAAAAGAAAATGAAACAACAAAAACTATTATTGTATTATCTTCTGATGGGTGTGTGTAGTTGTCATAAGACAATCCTACCAAGAATTACCTTAATTACCTTCTTTTTTGGAGGGTGTGACTAATTCTCTCGGATATTAAACTCTCCAGTGGACTATCTTATCCTTTTCATAGAGATAGTGGTGTGTACTATCTGTTTTGTTGTGATAGTATCATTCTCCTAGGCATTAATTCCTTTTTTTTTTTGGGGGGGGGTGTAGTAGTGTTCGTTTGTCATGTCACCCTCTCACTCATTACATCCTCTTTGGGAGGGAGGCATGTCAGTGTATTTTGTTTCTTCACCATGATCTCATCTTCACAGCTAAGCAAAAATATGTGACCAGAGGGAACCTGTTTTTGCTTGGAGTAAATAAAAACAAATTTGTAATTATCAAAGTTACATAGAAGTAAGAAATATACATAGTTTAGATGTCTGATTTTCTGAATATATATATATATATATATATATATATATATATATATAATGTGCGCGCGCACACACACACACAAGGAAAAAAAATTAAATTTATATGCTAATGCATATAAATTTAATTGTTTATTAAACAGGGAGATTACATCATTAGAAATATGGGATATATATGCTCTTTATACTTAGGTATTTTGAAGCCTAATGCTTATCAGAAGAGGAAAGGGGGTGCTACGAAGGGCGTGCAATAAGTAATGCTCCTGACCCACTTCGAGTTATCTAATCTAGCTGAAACTTTGCATGTGCAGCTATTATCTCTACGGATTATGTGACAAATTACAGCTCTGAACTAATTGTGGTTTCTGTTTTACAGGTGTTTGAACTGAGTCAGGTGTGAAATGGAGCCTGTTGAATGTGAGCAGTGATCCGGTTTTTGTATTTGAAAGGACGCACACCACAGGAGACTTTTGATGAAATGAAAGAAACTTATGGTGATAATGCCCCATCATATGACCTTGTAAAACGCTGGCATCGTGAATTCAAACATGGCCGCAAGTCTGTGGAAACAGCTCTCAGACCTGCCCCCCCCCCCCTTCTGCCATTGATGAGGCATCTGTCCGTCAAGTTGAGGCTGCCATTTTGGAAGATCGGCGCATTACTGTTCGCTAAATAGCCCAAGATGTCAAGATCAGCACAGGGTCTGTGGAAACTATCATTCATGACCATTTACATATGCATAAGGTGTCTGCCAGATGGATTCCCAGGTTGCTTACACCATTCTAGAAGCGAGAATGCATCGAGTGCTCAAGGATGAATTTAGAGATGTGCCAAGAAGATGAGTCAAAGTTTTTCAAAAGACTGATTACTCAGGATGAAACCTGGGTCCATCACTATGATCCAGAGACCAAAACCCAGTCAATGCAGTGGAAGCACTTGAACTCACCACCTCCAAAGAAGTCAAGGGTGCAGCCCTCCGCTGGCATGGTCATGCTCACAGTCTTCTTGGACCAGGACGGAGTAGTGGTGACAATTTCCTGGCAAAGGGTACCACAATTACAGGAGCCTATTCACTTTTGAGGAAATTAAGGGAAGCTATCAAAATCAAGAGGCGGGGCAAGATCAGCAAAGGTACCCTCCTCCTTCAGGACAACGCTCCGGTCCACAACTCGCATGTCGCCAGATCAGAAGCACGGGGCATGTGGTTATGAAAAATCCCCATCCTCCCTACTCTCCTTATCTTGCACCCTCTGACTTTCACCTCTTCCCAGCCATGAAGTTGTTTTTGAAAGGAAAGCGTTTCCCAGATGATGCAGCCTTGATTTCTGAAGTCCCATCGTGGTTGGAGGACCAACCTGGGATGTTCTACGAAAACGGTCTCCAGAGCTGCATCAAAGGATGGGAGAAATGCATAACTCTGAATGGTTCCTATGTAGAGAAAGACTAATAACTGTGCCAAGTTTCATTGCTCTGTTGCTATGGGAAGTGGATCAGGGGCATTACTTATTGCACACCCCTCGTAGGTAACAGATTTGAAATATCTCTAGTGATTAGGAATGAAATAATTGGCTATCTAAGGTAGACGGTAAGCTGTATAGATTACTATATAAATTTTCTATGAGTTTATTTTTCTGTCTATGATTTGACTTTAAAAGTTAATCCTCTCCCTCCATGACAATATGAAACCACCTTTATATACTGGTTGCGTTGTTGCAACCTGTCTACAATTTGACCATTTTAAAACTTATCTGCTGGATATATACATGCGAGTTGGTTTTTAAATTTTTTAAAATTAAAATTTTTTTTATTTTTATAAATTTTTTTAAAAGATTTATTTATCAAATGTCAGTTTGTCTTCATGACTTGTTTGTTTTTACTTGATTCATCCACTTTTGACAGCAACCTCTAAAGTGACTGCAGTCCTTTGTTATTGACTCCATTTAGGATCCCAAAAACTTCATGTTGCAGCTGGATCTGTTGATGACTCGTTTTAGTGTGCCCTACATAAAGAGATCAAGAAGGCTGCAGTCAAACAAGCTAGAAAGCAGGATGTTAAGTGAAGTGTGGTCTACAAAGTTTTCTTCCAGTCTGGGTCTTGCTACTACGTCTGTCTACCTGCAGCTATTAGTTAGTTCAGTGTTTCACTACCTCACTCAGAACGCAGACGTAGCCATTGATGTTTAGAAGAAATGGGGTGGTATAACGATGTGTCAGATTGTCAATCATGCATTTTTCTCTGTCACCTCGTAGTCAAATCCAGAATCTTGCAATTTTTTTCTGACCTTTTCCACCATCCTTCTGTTGATGTTGAGCAAATCTGAAATCTCCTTCTCTTTCCAAAGAGAACTTCATCTTTCTTCTAGGAATGGGGAGGTTAAAAAATAATACCCAACCAAATATTTTGCCAAAAAAAAAAATCACTGCTTTCATGAACACAACACTAACAAGGAAAGTAAAAAAAAAATAAAAATAAATGAAAGTAAAAAAAACAACAAAAACATAAAATTAGCAGGTAAATAATATTGTCTGCATTCTATATGGGAGACAAACATTGCACTATTCTTTATATTGGTGTCTGGTGATTTAGATAAATATTAAATACACTGATTTGTAAAATGTAAAAATGTATAATTAAAAAAATGTGCTTCAATGTATATACACATTATTGGAGTATTCAAGGGTATTAGCTTACTATTTGTAAAATGTCACTAAAACATTTTTTTTTTTTTTTTTTGAGGGGGGGTATGGAGTGACAAACCATTGGAAAGATACTCAGAAAATTTCTATGCATCCTGTTCCACCAAATATTAAATAAACTTGATTTATATATAAGTTTATCAATGTTATTTTTGCATATTGTTTTTATAACTTTACCAGTGGGATTAAAACACTTTTAAATTATTTTTTATCTCACTGCTTATAGATATTGTAAAATTTAATCATTTTTTTTTTTTTTTTTTTTTAAGCATATAAAAGGCTAGTGCATTTTGTAATTGGATTGCAAAGCAGCAAGTGGTGAGAATTTAGTTACATTTGACTTTAAAAGTCAAAGAAAGAATTATCAAAGTTTGACTGCTGTAGGCCAATTAGTTTTCCTTAAAAAATATTCAAACCTTTCAATTGATGGAATGGATTTTGAATTTATTTTCATTTAATTATCATAAATATATGGTCAGAAAATTAATAACAAAGTCACATCAATAAAATTTTAGTGAAAAAATTTGTTTGCATTTAGTCTTGCCAATTTGACGTCTTTGCTGATTGTAGTATCAATGGTACCAGCGTTGGACAAAGATGGCATTTAAAAATTTTTTTTTTTTTAACTCGTGAATTTGAAAAATTGAAAATCTGAATATATTAAATGTCTAGTTAGAGCTATTCTGTGGTCAGTATTTCATTTCTCCTTGACCTGATGCTTTTTCTTGAAGCTCCATTTTACACTGGACATTTATTTCTGTTTCTTTATGGATTGCCATTGAATTGAGCATTTTCTTGCACTGGATTTTACCATGTTTCCCATTGGATCTTTATCATATCTTATATCCTTTTTCTCCCTTTTTCCCATTTCTTGCTGTCCCAATCTCGTTGAATCCCTACAAATTGCCTAAAAACTGTTAAATGACTTTTTTTTGATGCAAATATGAAAAATTTCACATTGCTTGTTTTCTGTGATGCATTAACCTGCAAAATTCATTGTATATTTTGCAAACCTCTTCCCTCTGATGAGAAGAATTGCTCTCTTCGAAACTCCATGGAATAAGGGTTTTTCTTGTTTTATTTGTACTCCTTATCAAATATTTAAAATTTTGTATACTTTCCTTTATAAGTTTATAAAGGTTTTTGAAAATTTGAATCTTTTCAATATCAAGATTTTTATTGTATATTATATATATATTAAACAAACTATGAGATGCCTTAAATAAGTTTCCAGACTTTTTGTATGGGCACTTTTCCTGATAGTACACACGTGTAGCTCTAGTCCCCTCTAAAGTAATCTTCTCCAGCTGCAATCCACTTGTACTGATCCAACAACTTCTGGAAGGCCCCATGAAAGTCCTCTTGTGTGAGCATGTCAATAACCCTTGTTCATCTCCTCAATTGCCTCATAGCGACAGCCTCTAAGGTTTTCCTGGAGCTTAGGGAATAACCAAAAATCACAGGGAGCAAGATCTAGACTATAGGGAAGGTGAGGAACTGTCTTGGTCATGACATCTTTCTGATTTTCTCTGACCATCCTTTCGACAAACTTCACACAAATCTTCCACATCTTCATTTCCTCACAAATAATTGTGTGTACAGTTCCCACACTGACATCAAACTGTTCACTTATTGACTATAGACACACAACGGTCCTTATCCATGAAATTCTTTATTTGGCCAATCAACTCTAGTATTCTCACTTCGTTACTCCTCCCACACCTCTCGTAATCCTTCAGACTCCTTACCTTTCTTAAATCTCCTATGCCACTCAAAAACTGATGCTCGATTCATGCAAGATGATTCAAAAGCAGTCTGAAGCATTCCATGTTGCTTTAGCATTTTATCCAGTTTTAAAAGAGAATTTTATTGCATATACTTCAAAAGTGTCCTTATGTTCAGATTGCATTTTTCAAATTCGCCAGCTGTGACAATCGGGCTTTAGTACGGTATATACTGATTCCTGCTGTAGTTGTTCATTTGAACCTGAAATCATAAAAATTAGTCAGTCATCTCCTCATATAATAGCAATAACATACTGAATTTTCAAGTCTTCAACAATTTTAAATGCCTGTACAAAAAATTCTGGAAACTTATTGAAGGTATCTTGTTTTTACTTTTTTAGGTGATTACATAGGGACAACCTAAGAAAAAATTTGCCCCCCACCCCCAATTTTTTTAATTAATGAGGTGAGGGTCAGTTTTGCATATAAGTTTAACATAAAATGATCTATAATCTCTTGGCCATTCTAGCCAAATTATTTTGATATTTTTTTTCATGCTGAAAAGTTACTAAATAAAAAAAAAATATTTACTCTATCACTACCCCTATGTCAGAGTAGTAAGCCCCATACAAACAAAAGCCATTTAAAGCAATACATAATCATCTAGACTTAAAATAAATAAATAAAAAAACTGTATGATAAATTGATAGACTTTATTTTGAAAGTTAAGTGAAAAGCGATTGCAAATTAAATTTAATTTGAGGTCAGTTTTATTTTTTTAATTGAAATTTTTTTTTGATTTTCAAATATTTAGCTATCTTCATAATGTTTTATGATTTTCAATAAATTTTACCTATGCATGCTAAATTTCATTGCTTTATCTAGAATAGTATTTAGATATAATTTTATCAATAAAACACAAGAATATTGACCCAATATTTTGTGAAATGTTTAATTTTCAGATACAAATGCTTATATTTTAAAAACTTATAAGTTTTAGATCAATTTATTCTTTTAGTTTACCTTGCCTTTTTATCTTGGATCTTTTGTAAATATTTTAAATATTTAATTTTTTTATTTTTTAGTAAAACTTTTTTATATTAAATCTTAAAAAAAATATGTCAATTTTTTGACTGTTAATCTGGTAAGCAATTTTGACTTTGGATTATTTTTTATTCGTTTAAATTCTTGAAATCTTTTTTTCTCTTAATATGACAGTGATGCATAAGAAAATGTCTTGTTTTAGATGCACAAAAAATTATACTTGATGTTTGCTTTTGTAAAATTTTCAATTACCTTTTATTTGTGTTCAGTATTTGTATTATTCGGAACACTAATCTCATTTTGAACATTATTTTCATAATATCTTGGTCAGTATAACTTCCAACCTTCTTCAGGTGTATCTTGTCGAACTTGAGGATCTTTCTATTGAACTTTGGAATCTGCACAGAATTTTTAATAGAATCCTTTATTTAATACATTATGATTCAGTTACGCACGACTGGATAGAAGTTTTAATTCGTAGTTGTAGTTTTTTAGTATCTGCGGCAGTGAGTATTGAAATTTTAACCTCCAGAAGAGTAACTTTACAACTGAATTTTACCAAGTACCTCAACCATTATGCCATGAGTCTGTAGATTATCTAATGTGACTGAAAGATTCCCGAGTTTCACAAGATACACCTAAATAAGGTCAGAGGTTACATTGACCGAAACGTGAAAATAACACTCAAGATGAGAACAGTAAACCGAACAATCCAAATAATTTGAATAATCAATCCTCATCTGTGTTTTTTTTTTTTTTTTTTTTTTTTTTTCAATGAATACTTTATATTGTTATAAAATTATTCATCTTAAGCATAGAGCAAAAGAAAACTTTCATTAATTTTCCTTATTTCATTATATTTGTTTGTATATCTATTTTAATTTTCAAGACTTTAGAAATATAAAATGAATTCCTCTCCATTTTTTTTTTTTTTTTTTTTTTTTTCCTTTCATTTTCTTTTTCCAAAAATAGGAAAATCTAATTGGTTATTGTAAAAATACATGATTGTATTTTCTCAGCAACCAACAATATAGTTTTTTATAAAATTAGTTCAATGACCTGATTATTTTTTCCTTTGTCACTTAAAAAAAAAAAAAATGTTTAAATTAGTCAATTTTTATCCTTCATTCTACTTCATATTTTATTTTTTTTTAAATCAAATCTGTTTTATTTTTTATATTTTTTTTCTTTATTTAATTTGAGTTTTAAAAAATTAATTTATTTTTGCTGTAAGGGGATAAAAAAAAAAGTCTAGGAAAAATTTCCCTAATACTTTTTGCACCCTCTCAACTTGGTGACTCTTTTTGACATACAAATCTGTGGCTCGGATTTATGTCCAATTACGTTCCAATGAACAAAGATGTGGCCATTTTCATGACATCCTGTCTGATTTAAAAAAATTTATTCCCTTCCACTGGATAGGATGGATTTGAGAACTTCTCCGAGGCTTATCTGTTGAGATGCTCATTGTCCTCCTTGATGCAAATCTTTACCAGCCTCATTTTACCCCTTGCTTTCCCTTACTATTCTGACAGATTTTCTCCTCTTTCCCTTCCAACATACACCCATCTTTGGTGTCGCATGTGGAAAGGCGTTTTGTTGTCTCCTGTTCCTCCTGCTTCTTCTTTTTCAACATGTCCTCTGATTGTTGGACCTCATTTGCGAATAGCACTGTGTTGACCAGAACAGCAGCAATGTCTATCTTGCTGCATCAGGAATTAGCCGACGCCTCCTATTGTGTGAGGAGACGAAATGAGAGGTGATGGAGAGACATTTAAAATAAGATAAAAAATATAAGAATGAAATGAATAAAAATTGCCTAGTGATTTTCATCATTTTAGTTTTGCAAATTTATGCAAATATTCAGAATGAGTTGACCGTCTGGACTGTGGTGATGGACGCATGAATTGCCATAACCGAAAATCTCAGTTAATTTTATTAACCTCCCATCCCCTCTTTTACGCTTTTTCTTTCCTTGCACACTGTCATCATTTTACATTTCTTTGAGATGTTTGGTTGATTCCATACTCTTTAGAAATAGTAATATTTATTGCATAGATTACTGTTTGTTCTATCTTGTTTCAAGCATGTCAGAATATATTGTTAAAAAGTTTGACTTGCGTCCAGGTTACCTACATCTAAAATTTCAATTGTTTAGATCCAAAATTGGCAAAGAAGTTTAGTAGAGTCTGCAAAGGTCAACTCTTTCAACTTTGACCTCTTGGCAGCCAAAAACTGCTGTCTGAATACCCTTTATGTAAAATTTCAAATGTTTAGACCCAAAATTTGCTGAATAGTTTGCTAGAGATCACAAAGGTCAAATTTTTAAAAACTTTGACCCCCTTAACATTTATTGTTTTGGGCTCAAATCAAATTAAAAGGTTTGATCCATGTCCAAGTAACCTACATTTAAAATTTCAAGTGTTTAGACCCAAAATTAACGGAGGAGTTTGGTAGAGTTTTCAAAGGTCAAATTGTTGAACTTTGACTCCTTGACGGCCAAATTTTTGGCCAAAAACGATTAAAAAGATTTTCCCAAATCTCAATATCCAATGTTAAATCGCGAGTCTCTAGACTGAAAATGTTAGGGAAATGTACACACATACACACACAATTTCGCTTATATATATGGTATATTTATTTATACAAACATTATTGGCTGCATGTTTCTGCCGCAATTCTTTTAGAGAAGTAGCATCTGAAGTCCAGATTTGTTAAACGTTAGTGAGATTATTAATACTGTTCAAACATGGATAAATCTGTGTAGAGGTTTTCTGATGTTTATAGACTTCACTTTTGTTATTGAAATGTAATTAACCACTAATAATGTATAACTAAAGGAAAGAATTGGTATACAATCATTTTTTATTTATTAATTTTTTAATTTTTTATTTCAGCCTATGCCTATATTTTTACATATCTTATTTTTTTAAGTGTTTTTCTTAATTCTTAGCTGAGAATAGTACACATTTTAAAAGTTTTTTTCCCCCCTCTTAATTTTTATATCGGAAAATTAGGAGAAAAAAAGACACAAAACAAGTCTTCTTTGAAAATAGTGTATTACACAAAAAGTCTCAGAAAAAGATTAATAAGAAAACAATGATTTTAATCATTTGATAAAGTATTTCATAAGTTTTGGGTTTTCTAATATTTTCAAATTAACACTGAACATTGTTTTCAAAGATGTGAGAACATGCCTATATGCTTTATTTTTAAATTATTGCTAAATTGACATTTTTTGTTATTTATACTCCTGTCTCAGAAATGTTTCAATAAAATTTGTCAGCTGTTTACATTCAAATTTATAAAAATTATTTTAAGAATTTATTTTATTTATCATTTTTTTTCCTAACTGCATTTTTGCTTTCTAGTAAATTTTCTTTTTATTTTGAAAGATCTAGAAATGTATTTTTCAACAAAACAAAATTCCACTTAATAGAAAGAAAAGTAAAATTTTTAGAGCTAGTGTTAACCTGCTTAGACAAAATAAGCACTTTGTCTCTTATGAATTTGGAGGTGGCAGTTTTGAAGTGGATAGTAACGCGAATCAACAACCCGGCTGTGCCAAGTTTGAATCCAATTGATTTCATAGCGCAACTTGTAAATGTTGGCAACCTCCTTCATGTAGTTTCTTCTAGAAGTAGTCTGTTGAAACCAGTGTCAACAACAGAATCATGCCAGTCCAAAAAACTGCTGATGCTTATGAATTTACTTTTGAATGCATCATTTAATGCAGTATATATTGAAAACCCACAATTGATGTCATAAAAGTGTACGTACCAAATCAACCAGTGTAGCATTTACATTGTGTATCGGGGCATGCTAATTACTAAAACCCAAAATTAAAAACTGACACATCTAACCAAACTTATTGGTAATAATTCAATTCATAAAAAATATTTTTCTGTATGCAATAGTTGAGAATTCTATGTATCCAACATTTTTTAGAAGTAATCTAAGGCTGTCTGAAAATACTGGATTCCTAATCTAAAATGCACCAAAATTGATGTTATTGTTTCTTTTTTCTTTTCCCTATACAAATCTCAACCATGCTCTGTTAAAACAAAAACAATTTTCCTCTACAAAAAAAAACAAAAAAAAAAACTAAATATCATTAATAAATATTTAAACATAAAGAATTTGAAACATAAAATAATTTTCCCAAATTATGGATTCTACATTAAATAACCTGAAAAGGGTTGATATGCTATAAAACCAAGCCAAATAAACATTCTATAATTTTATAGACTTTGTGTATGTGCATATATGTTGCTCGGTTGTGATGAAAATGTTTTTTTTTTCTTTTCTCTCTTTAAAGAATGTTGAACAAATAATCCATGTCTGTTTATAAAGTGAATTTAAGATTCAGTTGTGAAATTTGATATTTCATCAGCCTACTTCTTTTGCTTCATTTTTTTTTGTCTCTTTCTCTCAAATGCTTTGTTGACATCAGAATAATAAAAATGCTTTTTTTGTTTGTTTCTTTTCTTTTTTCTTTTTTTCTTTTTTTTTATAGAATACAGATTAAAAATAAATCTACTCCCACCCCTGCCTTTTCTCTCTGAAATGTGGAAAGTGATTTGGTCATTTGATTTCTTTTCACCCCACTTAAAAAGAAAAAAAAAAGTAATATTGTTGAATTACTAATTCATTTTTCTCTCGAGGAAAACAAAATTTGTAGTGCAGGGAGAAAGCATTGTTCTTAAGATTGAATTTCATTTCATTCTTTCTAATTCCCACCTAAAATCGATCTTGAATTTTTTGTATTTTTCTTGATTATTTTATTTTGTTTCCTCTTTAGATTGAGAGCATATCTGTTGAAATGGGGTTTGGAATTGCATGTTGTAAGGATTACTAAATTGACTCTGACAACATTTGGTTGATCAGATTGTTGCATTCTCCAGACAAGTTGGTTATTTTTAAATTTGACAGATCCCCCCCTCCCCATCACCACCATCCTCTAACTTGGTTGAAAGCAACATGATTTTGCTATTTTCATTTGTGCTTTGTTTGAAATTAAATGGTTACAATGTCAATGTTACCTGTTAAGTCTGTCAGAAAGTTCTTTCTGCTTTCAGATCTAAAGTATTCATCTATATTAGGTCTCAACGTTTTTAAATTTTATAGCTAAAATTAGAAATTAATGGATCTGTGTTGGATTATGCTGGAGCAACATCAGGTGGTCCTGCTGATAGTTGATCTTCTAAATCAACTATTATTATTATTATTATTATTATTATTATTATTAAAAAGTAAAATGTGAGAAAATGAACGTAATTATTTTAACTGTTATGTAGAAAAAGGTATGCAGAGACAGTAGTAAAATATTTTGATTAACTTAGAAACAATAACAAGAAAAGAATGTGGTGGACATAACCAGAGTGTGTTTCAAACCTAGGAACAAAAATAATAAATTTGGTCAGAAAATATGATTAAAAAAAAATCACATGTTAAAAGATGCGAGTTGAATTGTCATAGCAAAGATTAATTTGAAGATATGCAAGCAGAGTTAAGAGATGCACCAGAAAGATGAGAGAGAGAGAGTGACCATCAGTTGGAGTTTAGAGAGGGACAGATATTCCTCAGATTTAAGATGACTCCAAATAGAGGGGGTCAGAATGGCGATAGTAAGAATCGGCGTTGCCCCTTTCCGGTGTCCCTCAGGGATCCATCCTGGGCCCAACTCTTTTCCTGATCTACATTAATGATCTTCCAAAGCATATCCTTACATCATTTTTAGACATTTATGCTGACGACACTACCATTTATGGTACCACATCTAAGACAGTAAACGAGCAAGTACTCTCCAATTCTCTCTCCTCTGATCTTGAGCATGTAGTACAATGGGGAAAGGAGTGGCTGGTTACTTTTAATGCATCTAAAACCAAGCTTCTCTCTTTACATCATCAACATTCTAATCCACATTTGTCATCAATTGAAATGAATGGCTCTCGTCTTCAGGAGGCCTCAAGTTTTGACAAGCTTCTGGGCTTGACCATTACTCCTGATCTTAAATGGAACACATTTATCAAATCTGTTGCCAAGGCCGCTGGAAAAATGGTGGGATCTTTCTATCGATCCAGTAGATATCTCACTGCTGATGCTATTGTCTATCTATATAAGAGCCAGGTACGTCCAAGGATGGAATACTGTTGCCACATCTGGGCAGGAGCTGCTAGAAAGGACTTGTCCTGCCTTGATAGAGTTCAAAATAGACTTCGTAGCCTCGTAGGAGATGTCCTTTTCTCCTCCTTACAACCTCTATCTCACAGAAGAGATGTTGCGAGTTTGTCTCTGATGTATCGTTATTTTCATGGAAAGTGTTCAACTGAGCTTCAATCTATGGTCCCCCCTCGCCAAACTTTCACAAGAAACACTCGTCTAGCTGTAAACACTATCAATAATTTCCCCCACTCTTTATCTGTGCCTAAACCTAAACATAGATTCCATGAACAAAGCTTCTTTCTTAGAACTGCACGCCTGTGGAATTGTCTTCCGTTTTCCTGCTTTCCGGCTGACTACAATATGGTTGTGTTCAAGTCTAAAGTAAATAAATTCTTGATGAGCCGTTCCATATAAGTTATTAAATTTACCAAATTTTCATTACTAATGATTACTATATTGACCAACTTCTACTGTACACTCTTTAACCCTTATCCTTGAGTGGCCTCTGGGCCTTGATAATGTGGTGATGCCTTTGTAAAAAAAAAAAAAATAAAACCGAAGTCTCTGTTAGAGTTTTTGTTGCAGCTTTCCATCAAGCAAGACGAAGATGGACCAAATATTTTCCTGTTTGGCCAGTTGTTGAAACCTAAAATAAATGTTATCTGTCCTTTGTGTTGTAAAGGTATTTATGTATATTCTTGTCCTGTCATGAACTGTAATTAAATATACATACACACACAACAAACTCTAAATTAGATGATCACAATGCTAGACGAACACCGGTATATACACACACACATCATATAGATGTCTGTGACATGTATATACGCTCTGTATACACACATTCATTAGAATAACATTTTATACTATGCAACATTTACATAGATGACTATATAACATATTGATCTCCTCGTTTACACATCTTTGTTTTATATACACTTGCGATACACAACCTCAAGTTTTATACAGACGCCCCCGCAACATAACACCTGTATAAAGTATTTGTCATCAAAATTAAAATTTTTCTTTATAATTATTATTCAGGTTTATGATGTTGATTGATATAATCCATGAAATAATCGGAACACAAACCAATTGTCTAGTGTGATATTTAAACACACTGCTTGGAGTTGAAGGCAGTGTAACAAAAATATTCTCTTAACATATTTAAAGGAGTTTAGCACAGCGATTTTAAAATGTTTTTATTTACATTTTTGCATAGATCTAAATAGTTCAATTGTTTAAAATAAATATAAAATAAAAGTTATGTATTACTAAAAATTCATCTAATATTTTTTTTTTTTTATTTCTTTTAATAAAAGAATGATTTCTTTTCCTCTTTAAATAAAGTACATGAAAATGCATTTTTGGCAGCAATGGAGTGGTAGCTGTACATGCGTGTTTGGAGCGTGCTTTGTCCCTTGCATCTGTCACCACTATGAAATTGACAAACCCGTATCCTAACTCTGCTGACATCAACTGTGTAGGCTTTGTAAATATTCAACAGGCATGAGTGAATGTTGATCGGTTCAATTTTTTTTCTGCATGGAGGAATTCAATGAAGTATCTCTGCTTTTGATGCATGTCCATTACAGAAGTTGATTTCTTAGAGTCTTACATATTTAATATCTGCAACAGACGAAATTTTCAGATTATGATTGCATAAACAATCATAATGTAATTTGCAATCCCCTCGGATCCGTTTGAACAGAATAAAAAATAGGAAGCATTACTTTTGGGAACACTCGTTATAGTTTGGCTCTTAGATTAACATGATTTTGCATTAAATCGCTAAAGTTAAGCAATTTTGAGTCTGGTCGGTACTAAATAAGTGGTAAATTGGAAAAATCAAATGCTGTAAAAAAACAAAAAAAACAAAAAAACTCAAATTAATCTACAAATCAATTGTATACCAAAACCTATATGATTTTAACATAAAATAGTTCAACAATGGTTGGCATCCCATAAAACCCAACAAAAAATACCTGAATCTCGCATCAGGATTTTTGTTATATTTTAATTTCTATAATCTTCAAGCTATGAATAAAATAAAGAAAAACTTATCTATTTCTGTTAAATGTTGAAATTAAAACATTTATATCCCCTTACTACTTGTTGGCTGTGTCAATAAAAACTGGTCGCTTGTCCGTATCAATATAACTATGCCCATAACAGAAGTGGTAAGTAAACGTGAGCATTTAAAAAAAATAGAAAAAAACAAGGACCTAGAAACTGGATCATAAACCCAGAAATCTAGTGTCATAAGCTATTTGCATGTTATGTGAAATAAAAATAAACCATTCATGAATAAATAAAATTAAGTGTAAAAACTAAACAAACTAGATGACTTATCTGATTAGAACTTTGGTTTACAATAATGTGATAGACTTTATGGCAATAAATTTTTTTCTTTTTATTTAAGAATCCATTGGGTCAAAAAAAAACAAAAAAAACATAGCTTATTTATTGATGAAAACATAGCAAATTTTATTTTTTTTTCAAATTATACATTTTCAAGTAACTTTATATTTTCCTAAGGAAAAACAAAAAAACACTCCACAAAAAAGTAAAAAATGTGATAGAAAATTTCCTACAATATTTCAATTTTGAAGTTATTGCTTCTGGCCAATGCCAATCTTCTTTGTCAGTAAATAATAAAAGTTCATCTTATGACCTAAATAATTTCCATAGATTTTTAAATTAAAAAAATTTTTTTTTGTTAATTGTAAAATATTGTTCATATTTATAATTGTTCTTTTTTATTTTCAATAAAAAATTTTTCTTTACAATTTTTGCATCTTTTTTTTTTATAAAGACATAAAATGATATTTACAAATGTTGGCTTTTTTATTTTTTATTTATTTTTAACCCTTTGGTACAGAAATTCTTTAGTTAAAATAGATCATAAATAATGGCCTTAAATGACCCTGCATAGACGTCTACAAAACGTATTTTGAATAGATATTTTTGCATAAAGTATTATGATTTTTGAAAACTTCCCTGAAATCCCTGGATCTGATCTATTAAAAATTGACAATGTGAGAAATGTTAGTTTGATTTGCCCATTTCTTGTTTCTTAATATTTTTTGAATGAATGCATAAAACATTTTGGCTTTTCAAAAAGCTCCCATTAAAAATAAGACTCTGTTCATTTGTTATCAATATTTTACGATCAGAAAAGCTTATGAATAATTCCTGCTATTTACAACTTGATCTCCTTCCTCCTCTGTGCTGTTTTTTTTTCTTTTCTGAAGATGGGATTGATAATAATTGACAATGTCAAAATGGGTGCTTGCCCAATTTTGCTACTGTTGATGACTTGGGCTTTTTACTTTGTAATATGTTGCATTTAGATCCCACATGCTGACTTCCTATTACATTTTCTTGTATTATACCCCCACCCTTTTTTTTTTTTTTTTTTTTTAAATTTTTACTCCAATTTTTTTTTCTTCTCATCTTTCCCTTAAAAACTGTGTCATCCTACACTTCTCATCTTTCTCTCCTTCTTCCTCTCCCCCTCTGTTTTAGATTTGTCTCATTTGATCTCTTCATTGTGAGGACTGAACCATTGTTAAGCCCTGCCTGTGATGATTTCATCTTTAATTAATATTGAATTGTCTTGCTTAAGCTGAGTCAGGCCTTAGCTTAAACAAACTCCTGTTCAAAGATTGTTTTCCTTGCTTAACTCTTTGGACCTTTTGAAAGATCATCCCTTTTGACATCTTGCTTGGCTAACTGATGTATTATGCTTTTGTCTTATTGCTTGTTTTTCTTTCCCCCCCCCTCCCTCCTCACTAAACTGCAATCATTAACAGAGAGCCTACCTAACTGGAGTTGACTCCTCTTGTAAACAGTTCTCAACATTTACTAAAAAAAATATTCTCAACTTCTAAAGTACAAAATTTAATTATTTTTCTTCCATATTTTCAAATTTTGGATTTAATTTTTCATTAATCAGTACTCTGCTTGTCCTTCCTTTTAACATGGCTGTAATGCTGGCAATATGCATGCTCTTATTCAAGGGGATGTAATTCATGCAAATTCGATGCAGTAGTGGTAGTATTAATAACGGTTGACTTTGTACATGCAAACAAGATACAGACAACTGATTTTTTTTTTTTATGGTTACTTAGAAAATTTTTAATTATTAACCAACATTTAAAGAAGAAAAATAAAGCTAAGAATTAATATTTTATTTACTGTTTCATTTTATAATAAAAATATTGAAACAATTTACATTAGAAAATACTAATTTTTCTTGTTTTTCTCTTTTTCTCCTTGTTTTTAATTTTTACTTCTCCCTTTTTTTTTTTTTTTTTTTTTTTTTTTTAAATTTTTCTCAAGGTTTTCTCCATTAAGTTTTTCTTTACTGCATATTTTGCTACTTTTTAGTTATATGTATTGTTTCAGCATTAAATAAGTGGTCAGTTGTGGGTTCATACCTTTTCCAATTAATATTTGTGCATAAGTGAACATGATAGATCTGCAAGGATTTGAATTTAGTATAACTGAACTCGTATTTCACAATAGTATTAATAGCAGATTTTGTTATTCCTTCATTCATTTAATTGGCAAAAAATAAATGCACAAGTGATTGCCATTTACAAGAGGAAAAAGTCAGTGAGAGTTTAGGGGGCTATGTACAAAGAGAAACTATACAGGGGAAAAACCGTGGAGGTCCGACCAGCGTCTGTTCAAGGTCGCCTTGAAGCCCTGTAGTGTGGGCTTCTTCAAGGCCTAAGAATCTAGCCAAACTTGTCATTTCCTAGTCAAGTTACTTTAAAAAGATTACTTCAATTTCCAAACTTAATGCAGATATCTGCCACAAACCAATGTTTCAACGTGATCTAGCCATAGCTTAAAGCATAAAGCTAAAATAGATTGAATAATTTTGGTAAAAAAATTTTTAAGCACCAAATAAAACCTTCCTTATTTATTCGATCGATACATGTTAATATTTTGGTAATTTTGATACAAACTTATCTTTTACATATAAAAAAAATTGTAAGAAAGATCAATTTGTTTTTTCACTCACAATTTTGAAATCAATCGCAACTTGTAAATAAAATCTGCCCTTCTAAAAATAGGGACATTTAAACCCTAAAATAATGTTAAATTATGGTTTAAGATAATTTAAGTCATATATATATATATATATATATATATGTGTGTGTGTTTGCATTAAGTGTAAAAGCATGGCTGTTCATAATTATTATAGTGAATTCTGGAACTGTAATGTAAGCAATAACAATATCCTATTTGTGATGGCTCAAAGATAAGAACACTTAAGTACCATACTAGCAGTTGATTAAAAAAAAAAAAAAATTGCTGAATGAGTGCTTGTGGTATAATTAAAGCTAGGACAACAGCATATTATTTTCATTGTTTTGTCTCAAGTGTGTATCCATAAATAATAAAAGTTTTGGTTACATGTTTGCCTGAGTTCGACAGACAATACCAAAATTGAAAAACATATATGGAGGAGTTATAAGAATAAGATCCTTAATTTAACTTTCCCGACAAAAAGACCTATAGTTGCCATTTCTTTATGCTAATTTAACGTTAAATCTTAATAAATTTGGCCATCCTAACCTGCTATATTTTTAATTATAGCAGAGAATCTCAGTTACTTCCCAAGACTTATAACCCCAATAAAGCACTCCAAAACTTTTGAAAATCACCCCTTTCTCACTAAGTGAACTGGCCCAAACTCTAAGACTATCACCTCCTCTTACCTGTGGATTTTAACACATATTTCTCCCTACTCCTCACTTTGTTCCTCATCTTTACTTAGCTACTGATATTTTATATTCCTGTGTCTTTTAAACACTGCTCTACAACTACCTAACTCTCTTACTTCAGTTCTGAATTGTGCCAAATTATATTCCCAACATTTTGGTATCCACTTATATATAACCAAGGATTATTCTTAGAAGTAATATTAACATTACTTTTTTTGATACACAACTTACTCGGGAATACTTACATCATCCACCACGAACCAATGTATTTTCACTCTGGACGTGAGAAATTTGGAATCATAAACTACATCTCTAATTTAATTGCTGATTCAAACCATTTTCTCACGAAAAACAGAGGTACTATCCATTCATTATATTCTCATCCCAGCTTTAATATTCTAAAAGATTTCAAAATTTCCATCACCAACCGCAACACATTACCCTGAATCACCATTTAAACTGATGGAGACTGTAATTCTAACAGTGGAGCTTCTGTTTATTAATAATTTAAAATATTTCAACACTGCTATGCACTCAACAAGGACTTAAAACTGGATAACATTTCTGTTTTGCCTTTTAAGAACTTTCTCCTGCTGTAATTTTTTCCTTACTGTCATATTTTCATTTTATTTTATTTTTTTTTTTTTTTTACTTGACTGTTAATTTTTTTTTTTCACTTGACTTAATTTTTTTTTTTACTTTTTACTTTTTTTTTTTTACTTGACCGTTAATTTTTTTTTTTACTTGACCGGTAATATTTTTTTTTTTTTTATATACCATTAATATTTTTTTTTATATGACCGTTAATATTTTTTTTTACTTGACTGTTAATATTTTTTTTTACTTGACCGTTAATATTTTTTTTTTACTTGACCGTTAATATTTTTTTTTTACTTGACCGTTAATATTTTTTTTACTTGACCGTTAATATTTTTTTTTACTTGACCGTTAATATTTTTTTTACTTGACCGTTAATATTTTTTTTTACTTGACCGTTAATATTTTTTTACTTGACCGTTAATATTTTTTTTACTTGACCGTTAATATTTTTTTTACTTGACCGTTAATATTTTTTTTACTTGACTGTTAATATTTTTTTTACTTGACCGTTAATATTTTTTTTTTTTACTTGACTGTTAATATTTTTTGTATTTACTTATTTTATATTTAACTAGCGTTGTATTTCTTATACCTTTTATTTATTAATAATTTATGATTTATTAGTCCCTTTTTATACTTTTTATCCCATATTCCTTTGTTTTTTTTATCCTCTTATTCTACAAGCTGTTTTATCCTCTATCTTATTCACTGAAAATTGTTGTTATATTTTATCCTTTCTGATTTATCCCCTCAGGTTTATTATTTTATTATATAAATTATTCCTACTAATTTATACTTCATTTAAATACGAAGTTATTCCGATACCTCCAATAAAATATATGGACCTAGCATAAATCCACTATTTCAATGCTTCCATAGCTATAACCCATTAATATGTATGATTAAATAAGCATTCTCTTTCAATCACTTACCCTATATTCTTCCTGAAAGTTCAGTTAGACATATTGCATGCATATATTAAACCCACTGATCATTATTTAATAAAAGCTATATTCCTCCTATATCACAGAGGTCACTTTAGTTCTCTCATTCCCTCCCCAAACAGTCTCAATATTTTATCTCTCACTGCACAATTATTTCACTCCTAATGTAACTATCGCTAGACGTCACATCCCTATTATGTTACCTAGCATCTTCTCTCTGCTTCTGATGAGAAGAATTAGGCTTTGAAATACCATGGTATAAAGAATTTTACATCCTACACCCCTAATTGATGTATCATCCTTATTGAATAAATGAATAAATCTTTATATATTTTTATATTGTCATTTTCTTATTTTATTTATTCTCTCTCTCTCATATATATATATATATATATATATATATATATATATATGCAGACGGTATTGAAGCATACAAAAACGTTGAAAAGAAAACTTTCTCATAAAGGTGATTTTGCATTTAGGTTATTGTGGATAATTTTTTTGTCTTCATTTTTAAAGAATTTCACTCAAAACAGGGGAAGACAATTCAAGAAAATCTTGAAGTTTCAAAACTATTTATAAATTTTAATGATTTTTATTACACAAGTTTAATTTTGTAAAAATAGTTTTCTTTTTTGTTTTTTGTTATACATTTTCATGACAAATTTCATTGCTTTCAGAATTTTTTTTTAGACTTCATTAAAAAATTATTTGAAAAAAAGTTATTCATTTTCATATAATGACCACGTTCATTCATTTCAGAAAAAATAGGAAAGTGCTTATAATTTTGAAATTCTAATTATTTTATAAAACCCGAACTATTTGCCTGGCGATTTGCTTCCAACTCCACTTTAGATACAACATCCTTCCAAAATTCCCTATACGATTTGAAAATCACCCTTTCTTATGTGATATCATAAAAAACTTATACATTTCCAAGGAGTGTGGGCCTAATCTCACCATCCTATACTAATCAAGAAATGCTCAGCTGAGCTAGCCCGGGCACTTTTCAAACTCTACAATGAATGACTTGCTGAATTTTGCTTCTCTAATAGCTGGAAAATAGCTTCTGTTGTACCAATATACAAGAAATCTGATAAAAGAACTGACCTGCTCAATTATTCCTCCATCAGTTTCCTTCCTCTTTTTGCTAAAATCCATTAGTCTATCATCTCACAAAAGCTAGTCTTCTCTCAGACCAACAGTATAGATTTAGACTACAGATTTGTTGCAGATATTATAACCGTCATCTCTGACCACATATACCTTGCAGTGGATAAGGCAGGGGAATCTAGGGTTGTAGCCCTTGATATATTCAAAGTCTAACATGAAGGGCTCTTAATGAAAATTAAATCATATGGTATTACTGGACGAATGCTAAACCTAATTAGATCTTTAGACAAGAGAAAAATTCAGGTTGTCCTTGATGGACACACATCTAAACAGCATAATATTAATGCGGAGTGTCTCTGGTCAACTCTTATTTCTGATATTCATAAGCTACCTCTCTGATAACATTGTGTCTGAGATGGGTATATTTACAGATGATACAATGCTGTATGGCATGATAGGAAAAACAGATGTACATGTATCTAAGGCATTGATAATCCTTCAGTCTGGTGGAATGGGACTGTAAATGGATGATAGAATTTGATGATACTAAGATCAAGCTGCTTTCCTTTAATAATTATAAGAAGCCTTCCCAACCACAGATAGCCATGACTAATAACACCCTATCTGAGAGCTCTTCTTCAAACTCCTCAGCTTAACATTCACAGAGAACATGAACTGGAACAAGTATAATGAGGAGGGTGGGTTCCCGTTATCATGCTAGAAGATTACTTTCACCTGAGAGTATCCTTTACAAAGCCACCATTCCCTATACATGAAGTATCGTTGCCAAATCTGGGCTGGTGTATCTACCACTAGTCTCTTTCTCTAATAGGTCCTACATTGTGAACTGTCTCGTTGCTGCAGTGTTGCATCCTTGTTTTACAAGTATTTTAATGGCATGTGCTCTGATGAACTCCATGTACTTGTACCCTCTTGATGTACATACCCCTAACAAGCAGCAAAATCTCACCTCTTCATTGTAAAGGTCCCTAAATGCCAGAAAGCCTTCTACTCTAATAGTTTCTGCCCTCAGATTGCTAGACTTTGGAATTCCTTCCCTGTCACCTGCTTCTCTGATTGTAATGACATGCAGAAGTTTACATGTAATGACATGCAGAAGTTTACATGTAATGCAAACCGATATTTCACTCCTTTCCTCTAAACATGGTCCCAAATAGCCCCTTATGTCCAAGTGGTAATATGCCTTGTTTGAGGTGAACATGACTAAAAAAAAAAAAAAAAAAGTCTAGCCACACTGAAACAACTTTGGATAACTAATATATATATATATTATACTAGCAGGGAGACCCCGATGTTGCCCCGCGATTGAATGAAGATCAACAAATGTTTCACGGTTCCAATGTTTTTATTGTCATCAAAATCAGTGAAATCCCCCATTTTTCAATCGTATCAGTTGATTGCCTGCTCTAATCAGTAACTCTCTTTGGTGCACCAGAAGGAAACTTCACATGCCTCCCCGCAGTGACTTGGTTCACAGTGCATTGTAGTCTACATTGCACGCTAGAGAACCTGCTGTTGATTTTGAAATATTTTTTTTTATATAATGACTTGAATTATTAGTTTATAATGCAAAAGTAAAGTATCATTTTTCAAGCATGTTCTAAACAGAAACATTTCAGACATGCCCCTATCTTATCAAAGAACCTGCTGTTGATTTTATGTGCCAAGCCCTTTGACTTGTGTAGTGATAAAACTTCTCAAATGCACTTGTGGTGTTAGGATGTATAATTGAATTTTGGTCAAAATTGGACTGTTTATTCTTTAATTGGAATTTTTGGTTATCAACTTTCAATATTTATCAGAGGCATTCCGATATAAAACCTATCTAAGAACATTCCCAGAAGCAAAGTACATTTGCGTAAAACTTTGAAAAAATTGGCCCAGCTGTTTTGGAGTTCAAAGGGAACAAACTCACGGACATACATGCAAAGTGCCTTTTATATATAAATGGAGATATCCAATTTTAAAAATCTTGTAAGGTAACATGTGTTGGATATATAGTTATTATTCATTCTGTGTTTCCTTACACTTAATTGAAACAATCTAAAATGAGAAAATCCAAGATGGCTTTTGTATGAAAATGATTTGTTGAGTATGTCCATTGAAAGAAGTGCTAAATACATAATAGACAAGCACGAGAGAACTTGATCTTAATATCGTTGCATCTGCTTGGAGAATTTCTAGTCTATTTCTAAAAGGAGTTAATTTCTTTTGTAAATCGGGGAAATGCAACTTGCAGCTGTTTTAGCATTTCAGATAAAAAGGCCATTATTCTTATTGAATAGAAGAAACCAGTGCTATCTAATAAATATTGCAATGAGTAAAAGAAAATTAGATTTCTATAGAACCGGAGAAGTAGAATGAAGACATTTTGTCCATGTAACTAATATACTTCCTGTTATAAAGCATTCATAGTCTTTCAATAAGATTTAGTTACCATTTCTGGCATCTACTTTCCATTTTCACCAGCACCGTTCTTTAAATGGTGACCAATTAGTGCATTGCCAATTGTATTGTGTGTCTTTTAATAATGGTTCCTAATGAAATTGTTAATCTGTTGAGTAAAATTGCAGAGGAAGACTCTGAAGAAAGGTCTCAACATTGTAGCATTTTGAAGGCTATTTCTTTGTAACGTACTTCAATACAATCTTAATGGCCATTTTGCAGGCATAATTTCCTGTTTAACCGAAGGGAAACTGTGCCTTGCAGATCTCTGTAGCTTTGTTAACTGATCATTTTATTTTCTTTTTTTTTTTTTTTTTTTTTCATCCCTTTCCCCTCCCTCTTTTTTTGTGTTGATTTCTCAATGTTTTGGTTCATACGAGTCGTTTTGAGGAGAGTTTGGCATTTACCGTTTTTGTTAGCATTTTGGAAAGATAGATGCATTTTGTTTAGGGGAGAGTGGGGCGAGGTTTAGTGCATGATGTCTATGGTTCAAATTGCTCTGTCCTCTAATGGCCCTGGACAATGGAGCATTTGTATGGCATGTGTGAAACGGCCAACTGGTCAGCTCTTGATTTGCTGATTCATCCATCCTTGGCTTCAAGACATTAAGTTTGAATTAATAGAAAAGTCACTGGAGGCAAAGAAGAATAAAAGGATACTGAGGAGGAGGAGGAGGGGTTTTAGGAGTGAATTGTTGTTGTCAAGGTGGTTTTTAATGTGGGGCACTTAAGTCGAAAGTTCTTTCACTTGTAAACAGTTCATTATATTGACCTCTACCCTTTACTCTCGGAAATGATTTTAATGTATCAGGTTATTTGTAAATAACCTATTGGGACAATAATTGATAATCATGTCCGAATATATGAAAGAATTAAAAAAAAAAAAAAAAAAATGTCCAGCAGTACATAAGGTTCTAAGGTAATTTGATGTTTATGCTACATTATCACCAGTCACCCCTTTTTTAAAAGATGGATTCATCCAGTTCATGGAACCAGCAGTTTAATTAGTATGATGTATGAACAAAAATGGACAAATGACAGAACGGCTTTATTTTATTTATTTTTTTTTTTTTTATCTTCATATCTTTTTATTTTGCAAAAACAAATACAAATCAGTAAATCGACTTAGTGTTTGGGATAGTGGAAATTTTTATTTTGAGAATATCATCTCTTTTTCAAAAAAAAAAAAAAAAGGAACCAAAGTACAAAAAATGGAAAATATATTTTCCATTTTAAAAAAGAAAAAAAAAATAGTAAATTTTTTTTTTTTTTTATTCTTTGGTTCCTTTATTTCTGAAAAAAAAAAAAAATGGTACTCTCAAAATATTAAAGAATTCCATCATCCCAGTTATCTCAAACAATAAATCCATATTTACTGATTTTTATTTGGAAGATAAAAAGAATAGCAAAAATGAAGAAGACCTTAAAATGAGAAAAATATATATAATATAAATAGCTATAAATTTAATTTTTTTTCATCCATTTGATTGTTAAGGTTATACTGTAATGTGAGTTGCAATAAAATTCTGATTGTAGGTTGTGGTTGTCGAAAAGGTTGAAAAATATTCTATTCCATAAAGTTGAGAAAATCCTTTGACAATAAATCTTGCTTTATACTGTTCAATGCCTGATGCTGTAGTATTTTTTGTAAAAACAGTTTGTGAAGAAATTATATTTTAATTTTTTGGTGGAGACACCAACCTAAAGGATGATTTCCATTTTTTTAAAGCATCAATTTTATTTTTCATGGCCGCTTTCCACTATTGGCAATTTTCTGGATTAATTGCATCAATGAAGCTTTTTGATGTATTTTCCATGGGATAGCAATAATCTACTTGATAATTCTCAAAATTCTTAACAACTAAAAAAAAAAAAATCTGGCTTTTTTCTATTTCTCGTTGGATACCGTTCTGACGTGGTTTTGATTTTAATATCAGCGTTGTCATTATTATTAGTATTTTTGTTGGCATCAACGTTGTTACTAGATGTATGAATAGCAAGTTGGGAAATATTAATTTGTCTTTGTCTAATGGATTTTCGTTTTTGAAATGTTGTATTTTATATATTGAACTTGTTTTATATTTTTGTCTGGGGAAAAATACTAGATATGCCAGATTACCTTTGTCATAATAACCTAGAAATGATCCTGTTTACTTTTAATATTTAATTTGCTTTATCTATGAACGTGAAGCAAGTTGAACTGAATACATGCATTTTACTTCAATTTTTTTCTACTGCAAAACGATACATATTGCTTAATCTGTTATTAAAAATATAGGTTGTGTATATATGCAGCCACCGTTAATGCATGCATCTATTAGTTTTTGGAGTTTAGATTCAATAATTAGATACCTTGCTATTTCAAAAAGGGTTCGTTATGATCCTTAAATAAGTTTTTGAGTTACTAGCAGAACATTAGATTTGTTTAAGAACTTGATCATTATTAAACTGAAGTAATCATCCACAAAATTTAATGCATACCTAAATGAATCAATTCTACAGAACTGTTCCAGTTAAAATGTACCAGTGAGGTTTTGGTGGTCTTTTTGTTTGACATCTTATTTTGGTACTTTACCATTTTGCCTTGTGTACAAACGTCACAGGTTTTATTTTCATTCCGTCAACCAATTTAGGTAACTTTTTGATATCTGGAATACTTTAGTGTTTGAGAATTTTATGACAAGTTTCCAAATCATGTCAACCGGTCTTTGATGAGTGTACACCTTTCAAATAACTTATCTTCCATGTCTTTTTTTTTTTTATCACCATCAAATATAGTTTCATTTCGGTACAGCAATTTTGACTTATTGGGGTTAAAGTTTATATTTGCACTTTATCTATGGCAGCTTGTACAGAAAATATATTTGGTTTAAATGTTGGAATTAAGACTGTTTTGTAGAATACTAGCATGGGTGCCCAGGTGTTTGGAGGTGTGTGTTGAGCAAAAAAAAAAAAGTGGTAGTAGGAAGGCAGGCTCGAACCCGTACCGCGAAGGAGGAAAAGAATGGGAAAAAAATGTGACGTCTTTGCTGTTACGCTCACTGCCAAACTGGAAGTGACGTAGGTTTAAATTAAGGCTAGACAATCGAAAAAAGGGGATGACATTTGACAATATCGGCGAAAAAAGCGACCCCCCCCCTCCCTGTAGAAAAGTGCCCAGTTGAATGTAAAGAAATTAATGTTTTTAGCCAGTTTTTCGATATTTGTTGTCTGAAAGGTCGAGCTTAAAAACGATAATGATCTTGTGAAAATCCGTTGCCTCTGTCGAAAGTTTTAGGCAGACATGCAAACATACATACATTTATATATTGGTAGCTCAAATTTTCAACCCAAAACGATTAAAAAGCTTGCCCCTATTTCTGAATACCCTTCATGTAAAATTTCAAATATTTAGACCAGAAATCGTCTGAGTAATTTGGTAGAGACCGCAGCAGTCAATTTTTTTTTTTAACTTTGACCCCTATCATGACCCCCTTAACATTTATTGTTTTGGGCGGCTCAAATTGAGTTATTAAGTTTGATCCATGTCCATCTAAAATTTCAAGTATTTATACCCAAAATTGTTGGAGTTTGGTAGAGTTCTCAAAGATCAAATCGTTGAACTTTGACCCCTTACCAGCCAAATTTCTGGCTGGAAACAGATTACAAAAATTTTCCCAAATCTCCATACCCTGTATGTCAAATTTCGAGTCTGTAGACTGAAAATTGACAGTTATTGTGTAGATACAGGCAGACACACACACAGACGCTTTCACTTTTATAATATAGATAGTAACAAAGTTCACCTATTATTTCTTTATTAGGTCTTAGTGTCACCTCTCTTCAAAACTACATCTTTTGACTTTTGTTGGGTAGCTCAATAAAATGATTCTGGGGATTAAAGCTGAAATCAAAATTGATAAAATCAGATTGTTTCGTGATTACATGTGTGGCCCCACAATCGACAAGAAAGTTGTTACTGTTGAAGTGTCAAACATACACGAAAATAATGTATGTTCGCTAGTGAAGCTTTCCATATTTTTGATGGAGTTCCTTTGACATTTTTTTATTTATTTACATTGAAAACTTTAGTGATTGGGTCATCTACAATAATAGCAGATAATGTTCATCTTTTTCTTAGGAGAAAAATTATTCTTTCAAAAGTTGTGGTTTTATTTTGAGATAAAGATATAGTTTTGTTTTGTTGGCTTTGGTGAATATTTTTGAATTTCATGATGCTTGTTGATTTTTGAAAAATTTTCCATTATCATCTTTTTGGTTTCTTCATAACTCTTAGTGGTATTTTTGACTAAGTCATGGGTTTTTCTTTTTGGGTTAGGTTGTAAACAACTTAAAGTTGCCTGGCAATTCTTTCAGAACCATAGGAATCAGTAGGCTGTCTCTTAGTTCACCAGACATTTTTAATGAATTTGCTATTGTTTTGGCCTTCATAACAGTCTGCAATTGTCTTGGCTTCCATATATTTTAGAGATATCAGTTTTGTATATAAGAGAGATAATTTTGGATTTTCCCTTTGATAAATAATGCTCTCTATGTTCAATGCTTTGCAGCTATCATCCAAGGCTTCTTGCATTATCAGATATAGACTTCTGTCATCTAAGCACTGTATCAATTTTGCAAAAACAGTATTTTTCTTTTATAAAAATTCTGGGTAGGTTAGATTTTCAGTTTCTCTGAATGTGTAGTTTTTGAATTTGTAAATAACCTAAAACTTTCACCAGTCACATTTTGATTCTGATCCATTGAAGTCGTTCATTGACCTTTTGAGCTGTAAGTCTTTTTAGTTTTAAAAAGAAATATTGTTTCAAACAAAATGGCAGTATCAATCCAGAGCAGATTTGAATTATAAAATTTAGCAGATGAAAAGCAAACTTCCTTTGCAAGTGAAGACAGAAAGTTATGTACAGGAATTCTAAGAGATTTGTGTATCTTATGGAATGGTTCTGGTTTCTGATTCATTGTTCGCAGTGTGGTTCCATCTGATTGGTCAGTTATCATCACCCATGTTTATAAATATAACCTTCCAACTTTTTGTAACTATGCCCTGAGTCATACCAAAACTATTGCAACAATATGTATTTGGGCTGTGATTTTACCCATGTTTAGCTGATGGAAGTGTGTATGTTAGCGTTAGCTGTACTTGCCTGCTGTTGTGTAAAGACTTATCTGTATATTTGGAATATCTATCTATATAACTGATTTTCTTTTGGACAATTAAATTATTGTTGCAACCCTGCTGATGTGTGTTTAGCACAGAAATGCAAGTTACTTTGTGCAATCTGTTTTAATGTTTATATAAAATTTAACTTTACCTGGTATGTAGCACTTGGAACAAATATTGCTTTTAAGTACATTTCACCAACATATTTGAACTTTATATATGTATGAGCAGTATTATTTCTAGAAAACATTTCATTAAATATTACAGATAATTTGTGTGTGCATATATTTTCTTTGATATTTATTTATTTTTTTTTTTATAAATTCTTGATTAATTTTTAAGTTTTGGCTTAGAACTGGTAGATGTATTTGCCATACTTATAGTATATCCCAAGACTTTTTTCTTGACCAGTAGTGGGTTTCAAGTAAAGAACATACATTTCTAAATGTTTAATGATTGTTTTAGTGGCAACCATGTGATTCGTAGTATTAATATTAAAAGTAACTTTTTAGTTTTTCTTTGCAGATTTTCTAATATCTCTAGTTTTAGTTTTTTTGATTTGTATTGTCTCAAAGAATTATTTGGAGTTGAGAGCAGGATTAAGAATGATTAGTTTTTAGATGTTGGGCTATTGTGCTGGTATCATATAAATTCATAGTGAGACGCCTCGAAAGCTGTGCTGGTCAAACATATGTATAGGCTTATAAGGTCGTATACAATTTTGTATTATCGAAAACCTGGGGTGGGGTGGAGATTGTTGGCGATAAGATTTGAAGTTTTAAATTTGCTATAAAAGTTGTTTTTATCCTTTAAGTTGATGCAGAGTAAATTTTAATTGATCATATTTTTTAATATGACCATGGAAGGAACAAAAAATATCAGGATACACAAGTATGGCAAATACATCTGCCAGTTCCAGCCTGAAACTCAAAATTAATCCAGAATTTAGGAAAGATCAAAGAAAAAATGAGGAAACAAGTTATCTGTAATCTTTAATGAAATATATATAGTTCAGAGTGCAAATAAGCAAACCTTATTAGATAATTAACAATTTTATATTTTCTTAAAATGCAACAAAGTAGATGGTAGATTTATCTCCTTTAAATCTAGATTTTTCAAAGAAAAACTATTCTCATCAGAAGGTAAAGGTAAGTATTTTAGCTTTAAATTGATTTTGGAAAATGATATAAAATTATTTGAGTTGGTCATTCTTGTAAACATAATGCAAAAAAAAAATAAATAAATTATATTACGTCTTATAAACATTGAATGTTATATTTCCAAGGAAAAGGAAATACAGTAAAAAAGTATTATACAAAAAACAAATAAATTGCTGTATTTTCGTTGAGCTTTCACAACAATCATGAGGCAACAAAGAAAGCTAACATGCTTGTCTGTCACTTTGCCTCAAACTTTACTTTGTACCCAGCAAACCACTCGCTCCCTGATTTTCCTTTGCGGACAGAAACCACACTAGATGATCTGAAAATCATCCCTTCTCAAGTACATGATATAAAAAATCTAGACACCTCAAAAGCATGTGGATCTGATCTCATCCCTTCTGTACTATTAAAAAAATGCTCAGCTTAGGTTGCTCCAGTTCTCTCCAAACTCTTCAACAAATACCTTAACAAATCATGCTTTCTTAACTGCTGGTAAACTGCTTCTGTGGTACCAGTTTACAAAAATTCTGGCAAAAGAGACTGACCCATGAAATTATTGCCCCATTAGCCTCCTCCCTCTTTTCGCCAAAATATTTGAGTCCATAATTAATCACGCTCTAGTCCACCGTCTTAGTTTTACAGTAGCTAAACTTCTGTCTGACCATCAATATGGATTTAGGCAAGCCCATTCTACTGCAGGTATTCTAACTGTAATTTTTGAATGTATGTAAGGTAGAAGAGGGGATGGCAGTAGCCGTAGATATATCCTAGGCTTTTGACATGGTATGGCACAACCGTCTTCTCATAAAAATCAAATCCTATGGTATTACTGGATGAATGCTTAACATAATTAAATCCTTCTTAAATTAGAGAAGAATCCAGATTGTCCTTGATAGCTGTACATTAAAACAGTATGATATAAATGTGCGTGTACCTCAGAGGTTGATCCTTGGACCTTTATTATTCCTGATATTCATAGATGACCTCCTGATAAAATAGTCACTGAGATGGGTATATTTGCTGATGACACCACTCTCTATAACAGGCACAAGGGGAAAACGAACGAACACATATCTAAAGCAAAGGCGGAAACCCTAGAGGAAAACCTTCAGTCTGTACTTGAATGGAGTCTGAAATGGATGGTAACGTTCAATGCTGCCAAGACTAAGCTCGTTTCCTTTAATAATTACAAGAAAACTTCTCAACCACCATTAGCTATCACTAAAGATACATTACCTGAAAGTACTTTGTTCAAACTCCTCGGCTTAACTACAAGCCCTTGTACCTCCTCAACGACAAACCCGACAAGCAATAAAGTCCCACCCTTTACACAGTAGAGATCCCGAGATGTAAGAAAGCCTTCTACTTTAATAGTTTTTTTTCCCCTACAACTGCTAGGCTTTGGAATTCCCTTCCAGGTTCCTGCTTCCCCAATTGTACTGACATGCAGAGATTCAAGTGTAATGTGAATAGACCTTTTGCTGCTCAACTCCCTACATAGTATTCCTGCAACTTATGTTCCTGATAGTAGACCCCTGCATCAAAGTGACATTGTGTCTTGTTTGGGGTGAAAATGTAATAATTAAAAAAAAAACAGACTTGTCAACAGATATATTGGAAGAATTGAGCATTTATCCTTGTCCAAAGTAATCATCCGTGCCAATAGTAAAATGAATGCACAAGTATCCAAAGATCCAACTAAAGTCGAAAATGATGAGTGAAAGAGTCGGTATTCATAGATTTTATCAGCTGAAACCTTCTCTTTTTATTGTATAAAAATATATTGCATTAAATAAATCAGAAATATCAAATAAATTTAGGTATCTAACATATTTGCTTATTTTCACTATAATAATGCTCTATTCCCAATATTGAGCCTAATTTTATATAAGGATCTTTTTCATGATACCTTTGAAAATATATTTATAAAAATTTTATTTTGTAATGCTCTTAAATTTTATATATTGGAGTAGCTTTTGTAGTTAATAACTTCCTATTAAACAAGAAAAATTTTATTGTGGATAAACGTTGATTCAGATGTTTGTTTATGGAATTATGATTTATTAATGTAATTTGAAATAAATGTAAAACTGCTTCTCTCCCATCTTCAATCTATTGTCGTTTTTCTACTTTTTTTTTTCCTTCTCTTTCTGTATGAAAATACTTAATTATTTTCATGATTGCTATTTTGGTAATTTTATGCCAAGGAGAAGGTTACAATTGCAAAAGGAGAACATTCTCATTTCTTTCTGCAAAAATGTATGTAAAAAAAAAAAAAATGGACAAAATTTCCAAATTGTGTTGTAAAATATTAAATAAAAATCACTTTGTGTAATTTCTAATTGCAGTTGATAATTTTTCTGTCGTTTCATAAAAAAAGAGCTGCCATATTTTTGTGTCATCATAGAAAAATAAAAATGCATTAATTCCTATTTTACTTTAGATTAGAAGACATAACCTTGCTGGAAATAATTTTTACTTCAATATTTCACAGGAATTTCTTTCCTGAAGTTCATAACGACCCAGTGAAAAGCCAATATAAGAAAGAGAAACAGAAGGCAATTCTATGTTTCCAAAATTCTTGACATTTTTCCTTTTTTGATCTATTTCATGCGTGTATGTATCTGAAGAAGTTCTATAATATACTGAAATTTCATGAATGAAGCCCTCTTTCTTTTTTATTTCTTTTTTTTTTTTTTTTACATGACTAGATTTTCTAGTCATCTTTCCACATTTACATACATGTATATAATCTTGTAAAAAAAAAAAAAAAAAAAAAAAAAAAATTTTTTTTTTCAAAACTAAATTCCATTAAGATTTGATTCTTTTATGTATAAAACTGAGAATGCAGACGTGCGTTTGTGTTTTTTATTGTCTACAATTTTTATGACTTAAAAATACTTTGTAAAGTCTATTTTTGATAATCTTTTGTAATAATTTCATAGAAACTTCTGAATGTTAACTTTTTTATTCTTTCCTATTATGAAAATGGTATAGGAAAACATTTTGATATGGTTCTGAATACCTTTTTAATAAAGACTCCTTTTTTTCCCCTCTTTCTTTTTCCTTCTTTATCTTTTTCTTTAATTTGTTGGCTTTTTTCCTTTTCTGGACATTTTTTCTTTTTCCTTTTTGGGCCTTTTGTTCCTTTTCCTTTTCGGGCCTTTTTCTTTTTCTTTAATATATTTTCCTATATTATTGTGTTGAATTATTCAAGAAATTATTTTTGAGAAAATGTTTTTTTTTATATTGTTTACTAAAAATGCCTAACAATTAGATTAAAAGCAAATCCTTTTATCCTAAGTTGCATACATATGAGTCGTAAATTTCTAATGAAAGAAAATTAAGCTTGAGGAAAATTGTGTGAAAAGATTATGAAAAATTACCTTTTATTGAAATAACGATTTTTTTTTTTTTTTTACACTGATCTATCATTCCATTCTTGTGAGAATTGGCAGATTTTTATCGTGGCACATTTTAATTTTACCATTTCATGGCAAGATTTTTGATATAACTCATATTATCAGGAGGAAATGAAGATGATGATAAAAATACATTTTTGTCTTTAATTTTTTGAATGCAGTCAAGTGATAATTATTTTCCAACTTGATCATTTCCAGTAGAGTTCATGTTTACAAATTACAAACAGGAATTGAAGGTCATGAAAAGTCGGTCACCATTTTGATCATGGCAGATTTTATGGTTTTTAAGATCACGAGCTTACACTCTGTGCAGACTTTCAAAATTGCTTATGCAATAATAATTGACATGTTTATATTTCTATGTATAAGATTCACTCCTAAACTAATTAACTGGTTACTATGAATTTTGGAACACACCCGCAAAATGTAAGAGTGAGTAATGTCTGCTATATTTGGTGTAATTTACTTTTATGATTATTGATATCTCTAATTGTTGTGAAATATAATAGGTATTAGACAAATATTTCCCAAATTTTAGTTTCTTTTAATTACTTTAAGGGTTTTAGGGGGGGGGCACAACCTTCCATTTGAAAATTAAAATATTTCATACTTACATTAAATTTGAGCCATAGCCATTAGTCACCAATTCAGCAATATACCCTGAATTTCAATTTTATTTAACTACTTATGATACTTAAATTCTAAATTTTAGACATTTTCTAAAATCAAAATTATGTAAAAGATTTTTATCTAAATTAGTATAAAATTTCTAGACATAAGGTTTAATATCATTTTGATCTTAATCTTAAGGAAACATAAAAGTAGTATAAAACTGTTCTATCCAGGGAGTGTTTAACTCTGATATCAAGACAAAGCAGAAAAATGAAATAATCAATAAGAAAACATTTCCTGTTTTATTTATTCAAATTTATTTGTGTGTAAATATATATTAGTGGCCTGGCAAGGCCTCAGGAGAGATAGCTGAAGCAGCAAAACTGAAGCTGGCCTGCTAGGACACATATATATATATACAAATGTAGGGAAATTTGGGCATATTTTATTGGTTTGAAGATATAGGTTCTTTTTTAGCAATTGTCATAAATTTTTTTTAACCATATTATAATTTTCAAAAGCCTGCAAATTTTCATGCAGTTTTGTCGCATAGAACCAAACATATGAGCATTTCAATATTCAATTTGGCTACCAGTGTGTGCATATGTAATATATATATATATATACACACACACACCACCTTTTTTGGCAATTTTATAAGTTCCAAATCTTGGTGACTATTGATCAGAATTTAACAAATGAAGGCTCATTGGAAAGGTAATGTCATGAATTGTGTAGTGGGCTATGTAACATTTGCCCTTAAGGTTGCACACTAATGTGATCATCCATCATCCAGAGGCTATTTTTGGTACTTACAGCCATAAAATATTGTTTTCCTAGTTTTGCATAGGATATTTCCCCAAAATCTCTACCTTGATCGAGGGGAGACTAAAACTGTTATATCTCCCCTCTTTGGTTTTCATACATAAATTAAATTTCACAGTGTATAAGGATTATTTGATACTGGAGATACTCATAATCGTATGCTATTTCCAAAAGAGAGGAGATATAACATATGAAAAATATTTGGAACCAAATCTCCCAGTGTTATTTCAAATCATTTGAAACCATAGCAGCAAGTTTTAGTCTCCTCTTCATCAAGGCTAGAGGTTTTGGGGAATTATATTATATATATATATTCTGCAGTTATTTTCACTGAAAATGAAACTAAAATACTTTATTAAAATTTATACAACAAGCAACCTATTTTCCTGATATATAAGGTATATGGGATCTAAGTTATAAGGTGAACTAATTTGCATGTTTATTTGCGAAAGTACATTTTGTTAATTCTTATATATTATAATTATATTATATATATTTTTTAATTCAATGATATCTTTTTAATATAACACATGGTTCTGTTTAGGAATACTACTTATTTTGTAAAGAAATGCATAGAATTTCTAGTACAATTCTTTTCCTCTTTATTTCTGAGTTACTTGACTTGATTTTCAGCAAATTCTAAATTAAATTTAGCTATAAACCCCCACCCACACATACACTCAACACTATCCAGACAAACAAGTCGGCCATTTTAATCTTGTGTTTGTTAAAAAAAAAAAAAAAAATTATGACCATGAAATTTTGAAGGAATTTGGATGCATTTAGTTATTTAAACTAGCTTTACACTTAGTAAATACTACTCTATTAAAATATTGAAAGTTTTTAAGCTATTTAGAACCCACCGCTAATTTTAAGTAGTAATTCAAAATAATGTTTCTTATATCGCCCCACTCCTCTCATCCCCAATAACTTTGTAAACATCCTATTATAAAAAAAATCATTGTTAAATCCACCATATGTGAAGTATTTCGATGGTCTAATACCTCACTCGAGCCTTATTTTAAAGATTTTTTGTCAACTAAAAGATTTCTGGGCAATATATGTAGGAACTGTTAGAATGAGATATATATATATATATATATTCATATATTATTTTATGTATCTATTTTCAGCAATTGTTTTGACATACACACACACACACACACACACAAATTATTTGTTTTATGACAAAGAAACTGGAGATGCTGTGAATAATTATCCTCTAACATGATTTGCCATTTTTGCTTCTTTGGAATGTTCAAATTGAAGGAAATAGTTTTGTCATTTTGTTCAATTTTTACCGATTTGAAGAAGCGGAAAGACTAACCATATTAGAAAATTATTTCCAGCAACTTGGACACTTTTCTATATTGCTGTTTTTAACGATTTATATATTTAACATGCATGCATACACACACACACATGATATATAAGTTGTCATGGACCTTAGTCAGTCATTTGAATTTTAAATAAGATGCAATGTTTGTTTGATATTTCAATTCAGTTTGAATGAAAACTCAACTTTAATTTTCTTTAGAATTGTCAATCTGATTAATCTTTGAAAATGGAGAGGTTTGCAAATGGACAAAATTTTATGTTGGTGAAAATTCAGTTTTTGTAGTATACAAATTAATGTATCTCTTTTAAAATTTAAAATTTCCTATAAAATGCATTTTTTTTTTTTTTTAATGAAAAAATTAGATTTAAACAAAGTCGCCTAATAATTAGTTTTAAATATATTGTGGAAAAGCATACATATTTCCCATAAATATTTTCTCATTTCTTTTTTCTTACTTACATGTTGCTGCTATGGTAAAGTTTAGCCACCACTGATCAAAGAAAAAAAAATGGTGATATTGCTAAATATAATCTATTTTTCTTTACTTTCTCTCTTTTTTAAAACAAATTTAGTCCGGATTTTTTGGTCTTCAGTTTATTGCAAAGAACATATATACACGGTGTCCCAAAACAAGCTGACGGATTTTAAATTTGATTAACATCATCAATATTTAAGTTATACTTACCAATTTTCATATGTAGGTAGATGAGCCTCTCCGTGATTTTTTGAGATATAGTAAGATATCATAGTCTACTTAATCTAATTTTGTTTACACAACTTAATCTAGGGTATGTTTTTCACAAGGTCTAATTTTAGTTATGAAAAATGTTACTCAAATGTCCACCATTTTCATTTTCACACTCGTGCTCTCTGCAGGGCATTGTCCATTGGCTGAAGCTCTTGCACCAATTGAATTTTATATGGAAATTGCCCCTCTTCATGAAGCATTCTGTGAAAAGGTGATTGAGAGACCCCAATTTGACTTGATCTCCTTCTTAATGATATGGATGGATCCTCGGCCACACTCTCTGTGCTCATTTCTGAGGATTCTCATCATCTTATGGCATAATCACACTAACACACCAATTCCCGTCAGATCACTGAAGTTAAGCAACGTTGAGCCTGGTCATTACTAAAAATGGGTGACCAATTTGGGAAGTCCAGGTGCTGTATGTAGGAGGACGTAGACACCTCCCTGCAAAAAGTTGCAAAAACCTAACGTCGTCATCTCCCCTAACAGGGCTATACATGTGACTGGGGACTGCTTGTGAATTTCATACTCCCAGTTAAACCCTGAATAGGGTTGGTGCGTACTGCACACACTTCTTGCCATACGAGGTCTACCAGATTTAGGGAGGTCACATACTCCCAATGCAATAAAAGCTATGGTGGCTCATGAAATCGAACCATCATAGCTTTTATTGCATTGAGAGTAGGGGAATTTTTTTGTGTTGATGTTTTGTCAAAATTCTCTTTGAGTTTCTGATATTGACTCATTCAACCGAAAGTACGACTCTACGATAAATATTCGCCCCTCTATAGTGTATCGAATCATGATGACCTTGGAAGGGTTACTCTAGATGATCTGAAAAAATAAAAGAAAAATATAAAAAAAATTAAGAAAGTTATGAATTTTTTAAACCATCTGCTCCTTTTAGGACACTGTGTGTATGTATATATATATATGTGTGTATGTATATATATATATGTGTGTATGTATGTGTATATATATATGGAGGTCAATCTTAAAAACTCTAGAAATTTGTGAACATACAGGAATTATCATTTTGTGATATTTTATAATTTTTTTGTTATTTACCATTTAAAATTCTTGTATTATTATTATTCTGATCTCTTAGTTTTATGCTAAAAACATCTGAGCGTTAAGTTTACATAGAGGATGGCTTCTAAGTTTGATTTCTTTAAAATGAAACTATGACAAGACTATTTGAAGTTTTCCTGAAGTTTTGTTACCTTGGTGATACCATTGAAGTTCATGGAGGAACTGTTGCAAGAGTAATGAATGGAGTGAGTTCAGGGAGCTTTTTCCATTACTAACCAGTAAAACATTACTGCTGTCAACCAAGGAAATGACTATCAAGCATGTGTAATGTGATAATGTATGGAAGTGAAATCTACAATGATGAAAATAAAATTAAAAAAAAAAAAATGAAGAAATCTATGTATATACCAGGTATAAAGGTATTCAAAAAGTGAGGAGTAATGAATTTAATGAGGTTATTAACAGTGCTCAATTAAAGAGCAAGATATACTTTTATTTATATTCAAATAAACATTTTATATGATCATGATGCTGAATATGGAAATGTTTTGTGCAGATGATTAAAGTAACCAAAGTCCGCTTCAGGCAATTAGAAAAAGTACATTTCTCTAAAAGAATCGGTCTTTAAAATATATATATATATATATATATATAATGTATATTACACAGAAAAATATGAGCATGAAAAGTAATATGGTTAAGATTAAACTGAGAAAAGTAAAAGGACTAGTTGTTAAAACTGGAAAAGAAAAAGACATTCTAGTAAAAAATTTAAATTTATTACTTAAAATATTGCAGCATTAAGAATTTTTCAAAAAAATTCAATTTAATGTTATATAATCAATTTTTAATGCTGCAATATTTTAAGTTATAAATTTATTATATTTTTTTTACTAGAATATCTTGTCTGTTTCTTTTCCAGTTTTAACTAGTCCTTTTACTTTTCTAAGTTTAATCTTAACCATATTACTTTTCATGCTCATATTTTTCTATGTAATCCATGATTTTTCCAGGCTTTGCTTTGTCAACAATCCATAAAAAAATTTATTACCAACTTAAATTGGCTAAATAAAAAAATTAAATTAGATGTAATTAAGTAAATAAATAGTCAGCAGTCAGTTCTGGCCGGCAAGCCAAGGCAAAAGGTCGGTTAGTGATTTAGCACAATGACAGTGAATTATCAGCAACAGTACAGCTGAGCGGCAGATAGGGACAGCAGTGAATTATTAGTGACAGTAGTAGCAGAATCAATGTAATCGTGGCAACGGCGCAAACAACATGGGTGTGCAAGGAGGGCAAAATATAAGAAACAATATATCTTTTATTGTTGTCTTTGAGAATTGGGTATTCCCATATTTTCCCTATTATCACTTTGCTACAAACCCGGGGGGGGGGAGACTTTTCCTGTTTATTTTTTTTAAATCTTGTTATGTCATCATCTCCACTGTTCCCAGCCGATTTGGAGTAGAAAAGAAAACGTCTCTCTGTTTCTTACAGATTTTGAGAACTTTTGAACACTAGCAATTTTATGTGTTTTACTTACATGTTTTTCTGTAGGAAATCTTCAATGAGAGAGCTTGATGTGTAGTAGAGTAAAAATAAAAGTTTAAAAAAAAAACAACAAACAAACCAAATACTTTCCCCCGCTCCCATTAATTTATTTCAGCCGAATAGGGCCTTTGAAAATGTAGTGGCTAGTCAAGATTTATCCTCTGAATGAAAATTTTATATATACATATATCTATAATATAAAGCTGAACGTCTGTGTGTGTCTGGTCACGAATAGGCTCCTATATGGTTGACTATTATAGAAAACTGATCACATATAATGATAGATGTATCGAGACACAGAAATGGGTATGTTTGATCTGGCATAATGATGATTCATTAAAATTGTGGGGTCTGCGTACGCACCTGGTCCACAAAGTATGGAAATAAAAAATAAAAAAAAAACGTTTACAAGTGTTTTTGATATCGATGTACATAAGAATACATTGATAAGTATGTTTTAACTTAAATAGGGATGGTATAATAAAATTGTGGGGTCTGCGTTCGCGCCTGGCCTCCAAAGAATGGAAATAGGTACAAACTTTAATAAAGACTTTTCATATCTATCTGCGTAAGTATACTTTGATAATTATGTTTCAGTTTGGAGAAATATGGTATAATAAAATTATAGGGTGTTCGTTCGCGCCTGACCTCCATAGAATGTAAATATGTCACAAAGTTTAACAAGGTTTTTTAATATAGATCCACAGAATATTGTGGTAAGTGTTTCAGTGTGAACAGGTATGGTATAAAAAATTATGGAGTTATATCTGTTTTATTTTTACTTTCATCATATTTTGCTTTGGTTTTGATACCCCCAAATGCGAAGCTATCTCTTTACAACTCTTCCTGTTCATAACCTATCATACTTTCATAAATCAGAGTCCATTTTCTGTAGGCTGTTTTTGAACCCGGTCAACGACGGGTACTTTTACTAGTGTATATATATATATATATATATATATATATATGTGAGAGAGAGTGATGGTAGATGATTGTTTTTCAATTTTTCAACAGATTTTTTAAATCTGTCAGGCTGATTATCGATAACATATCCTTGACTGGTATGAAGAAAACTTACTCTGACCGTACTGAGTAAAATGCACAAAATGTACATTGTTAGGTTGTTTACAAACGTTAATAACAAAATAAAAACAAACCTAAAGGAAGAACAACTTCATCTTTTATTTTATATAATATAATATAATAATATAATATAAAGAACGATTATTTCAGTATTTGTTTTCAAACTACCATGTTTTAGGTGTGGCCATTGTTAGTTAAATGTATAAAAATAGATATTTTCTTGTATTTTTAACATTAATCATGCTTTGTTACGGATGCCATTTTTAATATGCAAGTTCAAAGACCTTGTTGATATTTTGAAATCTGAAAGTTTAATTTTCATTTATTTCTTTTAAAAAAAAATTAACAGTATTTCTTAAATTCTAATTTATATTTTCCCTATTGAAGTTTCTTTTGTATCTTAATTGAAATCTTTAATTAAAATTCTTATCTTTTTTTTCTCTCTCAAATTCTCAAAGATCTTAATTTACAGACAACTTTTCATTTTATTTTTCCTCTCATTTTAGGAAACATGCAGAGTCAATTTTAGTTGAAAATGTTGCTGTAGTTTTTAAGTTTCAAATATTGTGTAAGATTGAACAAAATGGCGTCTAGAGTTATTACATGAGCGCTTACGTACACTCAGTTATACTTTTAGATTTAGTTTCAAGTGAAGATTTAATCTCATTATTGATTTATCATGATACAAAATATCCTAAGGTTTTATGAAAATAACTCTAAGCTTGAAAAGTTTTTTTTGTTTTGATTTCATGGAGATTAAGAATATAGTTACATCACACAAGATTCTGAACATTTGAGGATGAGCGGTGAATCTCTAATCGAGGCAATGCATTATCTTTTCAGTGCTACAAACTGATTAGGTTCGTCATAAATTTAAAGAGACAATACACCATGTTTAGACTTTAAAAATATTGATTTCTATGTGCCTTTGCTCTTTGAGTTGAGAAGGAATTTAAAAAAAGAAATATTTACTAATGAGTCATTTATCAAGGCTAAAAGCCACTTGAGGATAAAGATTGAAATGATTATCTGTTGAACGATTAATAATATGAGAGAATTGAAAATGATGAATGAAAGTGTACAGTCTATGACAAGTATTTATTAATGCTTGATTTGAAGAATACCATGTTGTAGATCGTAGGAAAGCAATTTTGTGGCAATGTGTTTAAAGAAAGATGGAAGGCTACAGAAAGAGTTAAACCAACGACAAGATTTAATGATAATGTGTATTTGTAGACTTCCAAAATGGTCGCACTAAAGTAGTGAGAGACTGTTAATACATGATAGATCAAATTCTGCATTATGCAAAGATGTTTGCTAATGACGCATTACATAACGTTATAAGAATTTGCTCAAATTTGTTTCACTTTAAATTACTTTGAAAGAACGTAACTATAAAAGTAAGACTCTTCTAAGTTCATAACTCAGTAGCTCTATCTAATTGACATAATTTTCACTAGAATTGTGGTGTCAGTATTACGTTCAGATTCTTTAAATTCTAAAAGATTAAAAATGTTTTTCCATTAGTAACGTGTATGTATATGTATCCATGTATTATAATAAATATTACTTATGGTATTTTCGTTGTAAATGTTTACATCAAAACACCTTGGGTTTATTTAAGTCAATATTACAACAGAATCCTTTCAAATACACTAAATATACTTATTAAAACGGTCAAGGCTATATTTTATTTGCATATTTATTTTACAAACAATTTTTAATAAATTAATGTTCTATGATTCATTATTTTCTTATATGCGCAATAGTTTTCATGATATTAATATTATTGTTAACAGTAGGAGTATTAATGTGATTTAATGAAAAATTCTATTTATTTTCAAATTAGTAAAAACTTAGATTATTTTGGAATAATTTCATTAGAAAAACCCTCTGCATCGAATGCAATGACTGACAGTCTTTTAATAATTAAATAGATTTGTTTATTTTTAAAATTAAATTATTGTTGATGACAAGCATTTACATTTATCACGAAAAGGAAAGCCCTTCTCTATTCTCTCCTCTTTCTAAATTACAAAGAGATAAACTCTTATTCTTAAAATCTTATTAATTTGATTTTATTTTGTCTTGAATGATAAAGGCAAAACACATCAAGTACGCATCTTACATTACTCACTAACATATTTTTTTTTATATATCAATCAATGTTCTGCCTTTACATTTATTCATTTCATTATATACCCAGTTTTTTACAGAAAATGAGTTCATGCTTATACAAAATCAGCCCATGATTTTAATTATCAAAAAGATCTTTTATATGTTTGAACTACTGTTCTCATCTTGAGTCTTATTTTCACAACCTTTTGGCCGATGTAATATTCAATCTTCTTCACGGGTCTGTTGTCAAACTCAGAATCTTTCGGTCATACTCAGAAATCGGCACAGAATTTTAATCCCTCGGGATAGTATGTTCTCATTTTGTTAGCCATGACCAGGTCGAAGTTTTAAATTATTCGCAGTTGTATTTTGAGTATTGTCAACCTTCAACATCCAGAAGAATGTCACTTTACAACTGAATTTTACTGAGTACTTTATCCATTACACGATGTACTTGAATATCAAAAAGACCATATAAAGTAAGCTTTTATTTTCTAATTAATAAAATTAATAAAATGTGACTGTTCATACACAGTAAATTTCCTGTATATTGAATATGTCAGATAACCATGACAATTATCTTTTTTTTGTCAAGTTAACAAAATGTGATATGAAAATTACTTTTTTTGTAAAGAAGGCTACAGTTTAATTAAACTGTATCCTTGCAGTCCAGAAGTTGGGTAGGTTTTGTTGCATGTCCAGGTCTCTCTCTTTATATATATATTCATGTATTATACATTTGTGGGTGCAGAACATATGCATATAATAAAAGTCCTTCCATCTCGTCTTGTGGACGAAAATCCATGCTCCAAAAACACAACGTGTTTCTTATTTGGTGAGAAAGATTTTATTCATAGTCTTCACACTCTCTGGAAAGGTTTTCCGCACGCAACCCATTTCTGATTTTTCTTTTTCTTCATATTTTCTAGATAACCAGTTTTCATTGAATCTCACTAACTGCCTTCTAACTGCTTTGACAAACTGCCCTGACTAAACTCTAAACCAAACTCTCCCAAGCACGTGTGTGTTCCTCCTTTTTATATTAGGGATGGGGTGTGTGATCTTCGACTGGATGCACCTGCAGTCAACGCGTTCACAACACGTCAGTGGTGTCACCAAATTTAATGAGTCTAACCTTTTGACCCCCATTGCACCCAATGACATCCCGCACTGATTGCGCTGTTCATGTCATGGAGTCCATAGCACCCCTCCCCTTATCATTTTATTAAAAATGTATCATGCTTTTTTCCTTACTACCCATCCTATGACATTTATGGGAAAGATCTCTAGGTCTTCACACCCTGCCGAGCAAAGAAAAGGTCAGAAAATAATCAATATTACATATATTTCTTCATTTTATTTCTCCTAGTTAGACATTTTCCTCTGACCAGTTCTGTATACTACCTAGACCCCACTTTTCATAACATTTCTCTTCATAGTGTAGGCTATTCCTCCTACGACCAACATCAATTGCTTCCATTTTCAACAACTTATCACATAATTAACACAAACTCTCTTTGCTCTCAACATTTCGATGATTCCTTCATCCACCAATATGTTCTAACTCTTATTCTCTCTCAACGTCTTGACGATTTCTTCGTCCATTATTTCTGAAGCCTCACCATATTTCATTCAGTATCTTCAAATCATATCCTCAACTATGTATCTACATCTGGGGAACAAAACAGAAAACCCCTACTTACTGCGTCTACGATGGTCAGCTCTGCAGTTAGGCAACATATCTCTACTATACTAAATTACTCTGATTTCCCAAGCTTCGAAACTACAGCTTTTGGCATAGATCTGGAAAAATGTCACACCCCTACTAACCTTATCCGCTTTGTACCAGTGAAACGTGTTTACTAATTTAATATTGTTTCAAAGGAACCATGTGTGATTTTTTTTTTTTTTTTCCCCAACATTTCCACCAAAGTGCAGAGTACAAAACTAAGGTCATCTCACCTATATACTTATACAAAAGACTTATTAAAGTATCTTGTTATACTATCACTTCCATTCTGATTAATGTGTTACATATGCCGCCCCTTTATTCTTTTATTTTATATATCACTTCATTTCTTGTCACCTGTGTGATTCTCAACCTAATAGCGATCTTTTGCCCTTCTAACCATCCGCGCCATGTCAGGAATAATCTTTATTCTTCAAGGTTAAGCATTTGTGACCCGCCGAGGTCACAGAGCGGCTCCATCCACAACTTTATCTTTCATCATTTTTGTTTTCCCTAGTTATAGGTATAACCAGCTTTTTAGCCCATAGATCTACGGATAAAAAAAAAAAAAATGGACCTAAAATCCCTGAAAGTTCCCAAAGTTGATCACCCAGCCAATTTGCACCTTGGCCTTAAACCATATCTGCCTTATTCGCTATGTGAGGCACTCAACCACCTCATACCGTTAACCGCAAATCACCATTTTGGTTCATAGCTTCACAGTTTTGCCTCAACTAAGCTCTCTCAAGCACGTGTGTGTTCCTTCTTTTTATATTGGGAATGGGGTGTGTGTGCGTGAGCTTTGACCGGATGCACCTGCAGTCAATGCATTCCCAACACCTCAGGTGGGTTTGATGAGTCTAACTTTTTGACCCTCATTGCACCCCACAACATCCCACACTAATCGCTCTATTCATGTCATGGACTCTATAAAAGTTTTTGCTGAGAAAAAGTTTAGAATTGGAGTTAAGGGTCAAGCAAAATATGATGTAAGAGGATGAAGATGATGGGTTCATGGATGAGTTTATTTCAAATTTCAGCTAATCAGAATGATTGAAATGGAAGTTTTATGTTTGAAAAAACCCCCCAAAAATACAATCAATCCCAAAACCGAGTAATATTTTAGAATGTGTTTCATGTAGATAAAATATACTGGAAAAATGTTTTTGAGAAACCAGCATTGACTAACTCAACTTTAATATAATAATTTATTTGTGCCAAGTTCTCTGTTCGAATGAATGATCAATACAGCCCTGAATTTGATGTAAAGGTTTCTCTACTCGGTCCGCTCTACTCTCTAATTTTTATGGAAGCTTTATCCAGGAAGTTCTGCACAAGTTGTCCATGAGAACTGCTTTATGCAAACGACCTTGTCTTAATTGCTAAACCAATGAATAGACTCCTCCACATGCTGAGTATACGGAAATCATAGATTAAAGCTTAGAGGGTCACCAAATAAACATGAGCAAAACCAAAATACTCCGCAACCAGCATGATGCTCCAAAACCGGTTGTCAGATGCAAGTATCCTTTTGGTGTAAAAAAAAAAAAAAAAAAAAAAATATAAAGGGTGTTGGTAACAATTTCATCCACTGCTCCTCCTACAAGACATCGATACATAAAGCATGCCCTTGTATCAAGGGCAGACTGAAAGACAATGAGAACTTCACTTGCAGGACCTCTAAAAAAAAAAAAATAGTTTTTAAAAAAGATTTTGAATTAAGGCACTACATATAAATTACTTGATCCTTTTCTGGTAGTAGTTTATCGTAAATTTGAATTCGCTGAACACTTGACTGCAGTTTCACAATTTCTCAATGACGTTATTCATTTCTACATAAAATGTATAACATCATTGAGTAATATCATAAAACTGCAATAAAATGTTTAAATAAGTGTATTTGTTATATAAACAAACCCTTTCAGCAATCATTAAATAATGTGGAATTATTTTCATTTTATCCATCTAACTGCTTAAGTGCCAATCTTCAGTTTTTCATTTTAAGACATAGCAAGAACTCATCTTCTACCACAATTGAGAACTTATTTTTTCTCTATTTTAAGGTTTTCTTTTTTTCTCAAGAAATTTATCTGTGGAACATGTTATCATGAGACTACTTTCCTATGGATTACAACATGATTTGTCTTCAAGTAAAATGTCAGCAAATATTTCTCATAAGCCATCCCCATTAATTAAACTTTAATTCAATTGGTCATTTTTAATCCTCTCATATTCTTCATTAAACTAACCATTCATTCGTCTCATTAACCCTTATCTCGATTTGATTTCGGTCACTAAGTGATAACACATGAGTAAGAAGGAAAAAAAATTAAGACATTTTTTCATCATGAGGAAGTGCTTCTCAAGTTTCTATTATAGATGTTTGTTTTCACAATAAAACACAAGACCTTAATTAAATTAATTACATTTTTATCACATAAAAAAATGTCCACTAATTAAGCTTTCAATATATATAAAATACAAAGATATATGTTTTTAAATATGTGTGTGTTACATACTCAATAGCTTATGCAATGAAAGGCCAATTAACTTGTGCACAAATCACTTTGCCAACGTAGCTAGCATGACTAAGTGTTTACGAATGAAACATTCTTACCTAATTTTTAATTAATTTTATCATAAATTTCAATCCAGTGACGTTAGCTTTTTTAAAACTGCAAGAATGTTTTCTTTTTGTTTTTACTGTCTACATGAATATAGTCATATTTTTGTTCGATGATCCACGTTTAAGATTTTTGTCCAATGATTAACTCTGGCTTTTGAAACCGTTTTCTTATGACAAAGATAACGTTTAGAGGCAGAGTAGGGAGTATAAACATTGCATATTTTGGATGCAAAAAAAAAAAAAAAAAAAAAAAAAAAGCAAGCATAAAAAACAAAACAAACCCAAAAACTTTAACATTAAAAATATTTAAAGTTCTGGTTGGTAAAACTCGTGATGGAAAAAAAAATACAAGGCTAACAACAAAAAGAACAGTATTTTTTGATATCGTCTTTTGAAACTGCAATAAAAAGTTCAATTTCTTTCTAAGCTTTATAACTTTTTAATGTAACTATTTGTATACAATTTAACTTACAGTAACAATACCTTTTGCTTGAACAAAATACATTTGATTGTTTGACTATTTAGTTCTAGAGAGGTTTCTATGGCGTATCCGGATCTGCCTTTTGATACCTGCTTGGGCGTCTGTTTGCCATTAAGATTGATCTATGCTATCTCCCTCATGAAGTTGCTAAACTTTCAAGTTTTCCTTGATAATTGCAACCCAGGTGGCCAATGCAACTTCCATAATGCAGGCTGTTTGCATTTGGCATGACTCTAGAGCAAACCAGAGGAGATGCTTTTCATGTAGTGCTACATCTAGAGGTGGAATTCAGTTTTCTGTAAAGAACAGCTACTGACATGTTCTGTCACCTTCATATGGCATATCCAGTGAAGCATGACTTGCTCACTGTGCCTGGTGTTGTTGACTCTGAGAGGCCAGTACTCGCTGACATGCAATATTTCATTGTGGATACAGCAATGAAAAAAAAACAAGAAAAAAAAGATGAACAATATTTAATTTTTTTCCTTTTTATATTTAATGATTTTAAAATCTTCTATAAAATAATCACAAATTTATCAGATTCAGTATTTTTTTATGTTTTTTGAACCAAAATGAGGAACTTTTAATAAAGAAATTGGTGTCATTTTTAGATTAAAAAAAAATACTAGTTAAAAACAAGTGCCAGATGTATACACATCGTCTACCAATGAATATACGTTTGGTTCATTTGTAGCATAGCATGATGGATTTATTTGGTCTCCAAATTACTACTCATTATTGACAGGAACAGCTATTTGTCTCTGTGATGTATAAGTAGATGGATCAATGGATTGTGATATCTAGTTGTAAAAATAGTTGTAGGGATTATATAGCAGCCAAAGTTTCTGTGTCTTCCTCTATTTTTGTATTAATGTAGCAAAAAAAAAACATTGTAGAAAGAAGTGTTCCTCTCTGAGATGTAAGTTGGCTCAATGGATAGCGACATCTAGTTGTAAATGGGGTTGTAATGCTTATGTGTCTTCTTTCCTTGTACCTGTGGTGTGATAAAAGAACGCTAACATCTGTGCTCAATATCAGCAACCTCTTTAATGTTTTATTCTTTTACACGTAAGTCAGCTTCTGCAGAGCTTTGAGAATGGAGTAGGAGCATCCGAACATCGTCAGCTTAAAGGCCAAACAGGCAGATTTTTCTTCATATCTCATTTTCAACTTCTGGTCGATGACATATCTTAACATATAGTCATAACCTGTAATATTTTTTAAACTTCTAATGGAATTTTCCACTCTTCTGCTTCTGTGAAAAATATAAGTCACAACTTATCAAGGCCCAAGGATAAGGATTAATGAGTGTACAGTGGTGAAAGGGAACATGTCCTAGTAATCTTTAGTAGTGGAAATTTGGTAGATTGGATTACATAAGGGGATGGCTCATCAAAAATTTGTTCACATTGGACTTGGAGACAACCATATTGTAGTCAGTTGGAAAGTAGGAAAACTGGACAGTTCCAAAGGCATCCAGTTCTAAGAAAGAAGCTTTGCTCATGGAATCTTCGTTTAGGTTTAGGTACAGATAAAGAGTGGGGGGGAAATATTGAAAGTGGTTTCGGCTAAACAAGTGTTTTTCGTGAAAGTCAGGACAAGGGGACAATAGATTGAAGCTCAAGCTCCCTTCAAGATGAGAGCCATTCATTTTGATTGATGCCGGATAGGGATCGGAGGATTGATAATGGAAAGATAGAAGCTTTGTTTTAGATGCATTAAAATAAACCAACCACCTCTTTCCACATTACACCATGTGATCAAGATCAGAGGAAAGAGAATTAGAACTTTGTTGTTTACAGCCTTTGAAGTGCTGCCATAGATGATAGTGTCATCAACATAAATGTCTACAAATGATCTTAGGATGTTATTTGGGAGATCATTTATGTAGATCAGGAAGAGAGTTGTGCCCAGGATGAACCCCTGAGGGACTCCAGTGTTAATGCTGTGAGCTTCTGATTTCTGCCCATCAACCACTACTCTTATGAATCTATCAGAGAAATGATTTAATAATTGAAAAGACATTTACTATACCGTAGCTGGAGATTTTGTGAAGTAGACCTTCATGCCTAAGAAGGCCTTTGATATGTCAAGGGCAATTGCCCTAGAAAGGAAGCCAAGAGATTTGCTAATCCTATAACTATGTGCACATCTGCTGCAGATCTAGCAGAACAGAAGTCATATTGCATCTCTGACGTTATTTTTGCTGAGGTGGTTGACTACTTCTCTATTTAACAGATTCCAGCAACTTATGACGAACATGATATTGGTTTCTTTGTATTGAAAGGGAGGTGAGGTGACCAATCACCTGAGTTTTTAAATACAGGGCATACTGATGAGGTTTTCCAGGGTGTTGGGAAGCAATTCTTAAGACAACACTTAAAACAACTTTAAGTATGGGAGCTAGTTCTGGTTGAAGCATTTTGAGCACTAAAATGGGAATGTTGTCAGGACCAGTAGCTTTACTAGAATCAACGTTTTTAATTAGCTTGGCAACATCATGCATAAATACTTGTATGTCGCATAACGTGTTTTCAGACACAGGAGGAAATATGGAGGGTTGGCGGCCCTGATCGCATAGGGTAGAATTAGCTGTAAAGTTTTTGGCAAAGTTTGGCTTTGTCCAATGCTGATGAGATTGCCTCAGGTCCATTGATGATGGTTGCACACTTTTATTCAGGACACTGTTTGTTATTTGCCAAAATTGGTGGGAACCAAGCCGCTGCTCAGCTACTTTGGATTTGACAGACTGAGCATACAACTCTCTCACATTCTTTATTACTCTTTTACAGTGGTTGCTGGCAGTCTTGACGGTGGCTTTAGTCTCAGTACATCTATTACATTGGAAGCAATGGAAAAAGTGATTTCTGTGTGCAATGGCAGCAGCACATTCTGGAGAGAACCACAGCTGACTGTTAGGTTTTTGCTAGAATTTTTTTGAAAGTATGAAGCGGTCTATACCTACAATTAACCATTCCATCAAGTCTGATACTATGGAGGACACATTCTTTTTAACATAAAATGTAGAGGTAGATCTGATATAAATAAATCAGCCATAGAGTATGCAAAATATAGACTGCAGAAAACAGACAATTAAATTTGAGAAGTCCAAATCAAACCGATACAGGGAACCAACAATGATAGTTGGAAAGGTGTCAGTGTCTACCAGTAAATGCAAGTAACCGCCTCAAAACAATACTAACTGCCAGTAACCATCAGTTGATGCCAGTGCCCAATCATTCCTGAAAGTTAAAGACAATTTAACTTCAGAGCAGTCTGATTATCGGTGTCAGTTGCTAAGGCAGCCAGTGCCTACCAGTACCCATTGCCAGTAAACCCCAATGATTTCTGCTAGCTACCACTACCAGACAGTGCTCGACAGATGATTTCATTTTGACCATAGCCACCAGTACCTGCTATTTTCTAGGACCGACAATCATAGTTTATTTTATTTTTATTTTTTTGAAGGTGGTGTTATCAAATCCATTCTCGCTTTGTGACATACTTCCACTGGACAACGCCAGTACACGGGTCTTGCTAGTTTATATTTCATAAAGATCTTATGTCCATAGACTTGCGCTATTTGCATTTAGAATTTCTAACGGCTGTTTCTTGGGAAAGCAAAATAAACATTTTTCACTATTCAATAATATCAAGTGTAAATACACCTGAAGATGGTCGGAGGTTACATTGGCCAAAACGTTGTGAACCCCCCCCCCAACCAAGATGATAATAACAGTTCAAATAATACAAAAATAATTATTAATCCTCATCTTAAAAATATACATTCATGATATCTTATGTTCACATTTAAATTTTTTAGATATAATGAATATAAAATTTATGCTTGGCTACTTAATATAATATATTGATGTATATTTTTATACTTTTTGGATGAACATTTTTTTCCCTTTGTCTTGTTTTGCATGAAATTTGATTGTATCATTTAGCTATTAATTGAACAAAATTTTTCTAAATTTTTAACAAATTTTGTCATGGTAGTGTTTTAATCGCTGGCATAAAGAATTTTCAAAAATTTCAAACTTGTAATACATGAGTATTTGAGAAGTTTAAAGACAGTTTTAATGGCTTCAAATTTATTTCTAAACCTAAACATAGATTCCATGATCAAAGCTTTTTCTTAGAACTGCACGCCTGTGGAATTGTCTTCTGTTTTCCTGCTTTCCAGCTGTCTATAATATGGTTGTCTTCAAGTCCAACGTGAACAAGTTTCTGATGAGCCGTTCCACTTAAGTCAACAAATTTACCGAACTTCCATTACTATCGATTACTATATTGTCCTTTTGACTACTCTACACTCTTTAACCCTTATCCTTGAGTGGCCTATCGGCCTTGATAAGTGGTGACGACTATGTAAACAAAAATAAAAATTTCAAAGGGTCAAAAAATAATTTTTTTTAAAGTTTAAACAAGATATTAAAATGGCTGTTTTGTTTAGGAATGTATCAAAATGCATTCTAGTGGATATAATTGGGTAATTACATTTTTTTAATTTCATTTTATTTCATGCTATTACATTTTTGATTTCAATAAATAATTAAAAAAACAATTCAATGCAAAGTTGCAAAAAATAAAAACAAAATCAAACACAAAGTTGTTTTATAATTTTATTAATATAAAGATTGTATTCACTTATAATTTACTTCAATGAGAGCCTTGTTTTGGCTGCATATTTAATTTGAGAAAAATTTTCATATTTTGTTATGTCAATTTATTTCCCTTGTACTTGTCTCAAATTTATGAAAATACTAGTCTACAAGAAGAGTGTTTTCCTCATAGATCACTCAATATGTAACAATGTTTAATGACGGTCGTTAATGCTCATTTTTACTGTAAATGGAAAAATATTCTTCTCAGAATGGGTAAAATTAATCCCTAACACAGTACAGTTTTGGACCAGTTCATGTCCCCTTATGAAGATTAAAATCAAGATATAATGATACTATAACATGATTTTTATTATAGAATTTGTCTAAAATCTAAGGCTCAAGTTTAAGCATTCTGAAGAAGAAATAGAAATTTCAAGAATCTTAGTGTCTAATAATTCAATATCAATCTGATATTTTCAAATTTGAGATTGTGCCAATATTATGCTTCTAAAAACCTTTTAAAATACCCAAAGTGTAGGAGTGAAATTTATACATACTTTATATAAATACCTTAAATAAATAGATACCAATCGCTCAGCTATGGGTAAAACAACCATTTCAAATGAATGAAATGTTTAGTTATTTTTTCTCAGCATGAAACAACACTGAAATTTGTAAAACACTTAAACATATTGAGGCAACATAGATTTTGATTTTTGTTGTTGTTTTAGTTGCATTTTGAAAGCCCAACATTTCTATGTCTATTTTCCAGTTTGAATCATTGGTTGAACAAGTTTCACTTGAATGAGCAAAATGTACTATCTTAATCCAAAAGAGAAATGTGTCTTGTACCGCAGCCGCTTGTTTCAGGGTCATTGACCAACCAATCATTATCTTTGTGTTAGGCATTACTTGACCAATCAGTGCACTGACCCCTGCATATGCTTAAGGGCCTATGTATATTGCTGGAGATGAATTTTCATCCAACAATTGATGTCTCCCCACCCTTGTTCCTTTCTATTTTTTATTTATTTTTTTTAATGTTTCTTATTCATAAATTCGGTGGGGGGGGGGCAGAGTTTGAACCTGAACCTTGGTAATTGGATCCATTGCAGCAGAAATGTTAACTTTGCATGACCTGACCCACATTCATAATTTGACCTTATTTCTTTGGAGCCAATTCTAGTGCTTCTGAGAAGCAGTGAACCAGAGTCAAGAAGACAAGAAATTTGTCCTCAAGTTTTACCTATGAGATCAAGTAAGTGTAGTAAGGATCTCCAGGAATATAATTTTTAACCTCGATGTTTTTTTAATTTTTAATTTTTTTATTTGTTGTATTTTTAATAATTTTTCTTTCTACCCCCCCCCAGGCACTATATTTTCCTGTATATTTTAAAATAAACAAATAGATCATATGTATCCTAAATTCAATGCAGTTTCATTTAAAAGTATAAGAATTTTTTTATCTATCCTAAATACTCTCACACGTCATCTGTTACTAATAAAGATTTGGTATCTGTTTGTCTGGTGCAGAAACTATACTATTACACACATTGTATTATCGTTTAATACTTGATTTAGTTTACTATGTCAAGCTAATAACCTTTCAATGGTCAATTCAGGGAGGAATAGTGTTCTGTTATGAGATGATCCTTCCATGTATTATCTCTTGCTTGGAGACCATATAGTACTTCAGTGTTAGCAAAAATGTGATCGGATTGAGTATATATTTGTTGGTATAAAAATTAATCTAAAAAAAAGTCCCCCCCCCCTCCTTGTGTATTTTGAGACAACTGCGAGCAAAATGCCCCCTGCCCCCTTTTAAATGTATCTCGAACAGTCTTTGTCATTCTTAAATGCAAGCATTTTTAACCAATATAAGAATTTTAACGTTTTTTTGCATTTTTTAAATTTTTTTTTATTTTATTTATTTTATTTTTTTTACATCAGTTGATAGAATATCAGCTCCTGTATTTATCAAATTGTTTTAATTCAGGTCTGTTTTGATTTTGAAATAGTTACTTTTCTTGTTTGTGTATCTCTCTCTATCTCTCTATCTATCTATCTATCTATATATATATATATATATATATATATATATAAACGGCTATATGTAGGTCTGTCTGTTTCCACATTTTCAAACTCTTTCTCTTCCAAATCTCAAAGTTGCAGAGTGGTGCTAGGGGCCTCAAATGACTGTTCTTTTATGGATCTTTTGCCGATTAAAATAGTTTTAAGGGGTCAAAATTGAAAAAATCGTTATACATTCATCTTAGTTGATTTTTAATTTTTAATCAGTTCATGAATGTTAGTTTTGCTTTTGGTTTTGATTCCAGCTAATGTCACCCAAATACTTTATTTTTTTTTTAACTTTTGAAATCACAACTCTATAATAATATACACGGAATTTGGACAAATTAAAATGTCATATTTAAACATTTTACGACTGGGCAAAGCACCCTCCCCCCCTCCTCTTCCCTCGCTAGTGTGTGTGTGTGTGTGTGTAATATATATATATATATATATATATATATATATATATATAATGAATAAATTTAAAAGTTGGGTTCATTTCTTGCACTTGCAGTAAAGTCAAAACATACTATTTCAAATTCAACTTTACACAATAGATGTACCATCATTTTTATGTATGCAAGAGTAAGTAATTTACAATACTGTTTTATTTTCTGAACAAGTATTTAGCATTTGTGATCAAATGTCCTCTCCCCTTTTTATTGGTTACCAGTGTGTGTGTGTATGTATATATATATATATATATATATATACACAACCTTTTTTGACAATTTTATAAGTTCCAAATCTTAGCGACTATCGATCAGAATTTAAAAAATGAAGGCTCGTTGGAAAGGTAATGATCTAAATTGTGTAGTGAGCTATGTGATATTTGCCCCTAAGGTTGCACATTAAAGGGATCATCCAAAGCCTATTTTTGGTACTTCTTTCTCTTTTTTTTTTTTTTTTTTGTTTTACAGCCATAAAATAATCATTTATTTTCCTAGTTTTGCATATGAATTACAAAATATCTGATATTTCCCCAAAATTTCTGGCCTTGTTGGAGTGGAGACTAAAACTTGCTGCTATGGTTTCATCTGAAATAACAATGAGAGACTTGATTCCAAATATTTCTCATATATTATGTTCCCCTCCTCTTTGGTTTTCAAACATAAAGTAAATTTCACAGAGTATAAGGCTTATTTGATATTGGAGATTCATAATAGTACCCTATTTCCAAAAGAAGGGAGATATAAAGTATGAGAAATATTTGGAATCAAGTCTTCCCTTGTTGTTATTTCAGATCATTTGAAACCATAGCAACAAGTCTTCATCTCTCCTCCATTAAGGCCAGAAGTTTTAGGGAAATATATATCTGTAGAAGGCTTGTGGGAGAGAATCCCTGTGCATTATCTATAAATATAAAAGCGAAAATGTATGTATGTGTGTTCGCTTTTTCTGTGTGTCTACAAAAGGCTTCTTTCAGAGAAGCAGTCGCTTGCTTCACGACTTTTTAAAACTTTTTATATCACATATAAATCGTAATATCTCACAGTTAACAACGAAGCTCGCCTGTCTATTTAATTTGCTCGATTTCGGGAAGATAAATATTCAACATTTGTCGCTCGCCGCATGTAGATTAGTCTTTTTCCTATAACATCTTTGGGGGGGGGGGAAGCGTTCAGCAGTAAATGAAATCCCGCAGTCAAACTTGACCTCATTAACTCATTAAAACGAGCACCTGCTAAATCCAAGTAATTAAATAAATTCAAACGTGTTTCCGTAAGTATGTCGCGGTGGGGCAATGGTTAACGTCGCACGTTTTTTTTTATTTTCACAAAACCATCCTCTCATGACGAATTCGCTTCTACGCATGTGTGATTCGACATCGTAACCTGATTTAGTTTAAAGATTTAAAAAAATCAGCTAATTTCGTGTACGTCATGTTACATCAGTTCGTTAGAGTGCTGGGTCATTATCTAAATCGTGGTGTGAGATGTCTTTTTTTTTTCTCTCAGTTTTTTAAATTTTAATATTGAAGCAGGGTTATTTAAGCCATTTTTCACGTAATGTTCGTTTTTCTGTTTTTTTTTTTTTATTTCACTTATTCTTAGGTTTTCATTAACACCCCCCACCCAAAGCTACCGGGCAACGCTGGGTACCCACAGATTTTTTAAATTTTAATATCGAAACAGGCTTATTTAAGCCATTTTTCAGGTTTTTTTTTTTTTTTTTCTTCAGATTTTTTAAAGAAGCTTTAACGTTCGTTTTTCTGTTTTCTTTTTTGTTTTTCCGATTTTTACATTTACCATCGTTCGTTTGCCTTACGTTAGTTTTTTTGTGTTTTTTTTTTTCGATTTTTTTATTTTTATTTAATACTAGCAAGGGGTACCCGGCGTTGCCCGGATGTTTGGAGGTGTGTGTGTGTGTGGGGGGGTTTAAAACAAAAAAAAAAGTAAGTATGAGGATCGAACCCGAGCCCCTGAGGCAAAGTTGTGAAAAAAAAAAAAAAAAACGTGCGACGTTAACCATTGCCCCACCGCGACATACTTACGGAAACACGTTTGAATTTATTTAATTACTTGGATTTAGCAGGTGCTCGTTTTAATGAGTTAATGAGGTCAAGTTTGACTGCGGGATTTCATTTACTGCTAAACGCTTTTTTTTTCTCCCAAGATGTTATAGGAAAAAGACTAACCCACATGCGGCGAGCGACAAATGTTGAATATTTATCTTCCCGAAATCGAGCAAATTAAATAGACAGGCGAGCTTCGTTGTTAACTGTGAGATATTACGATTTTTTAAAAATTTTAATATTGAAGCAGGGTTATTTAAGCCATTTTTCACATGTTTTTTGGGGAGGGGGTTATTTTTCAGATTTTTTAACGTTCGTTTTTCTGTTTCGCTTTTTCTTTTTTTGTTTTTTGTTTTACTTCGCTTATTCTTATGTTTTCATTAACACCCTCCATCCCCTTCCAACTACACACACCCCAAAACACCCAGGCAACACTGAGTACCCCCCGCTAGTCTATAAATATAAAAGTGAAAATGTGTGTATGCATGTGTGTTTGTATGTCTCACAAAAACTTTCCACACGGGTCACGGATTTTCGCCAGATCGGTATCATTTTAAACTTCCAACCTTTGCCTGACAAATATTGAAAAATTGGCCAAAAACGTTAATTTTTTCACCCTAAAATCAGCACTTTTCTAGGGGGGGGGGTCAGCAAAAACCCTCCTCCATAACGATGTCGCTTTTACGCATGCGTCATACGACGACATAACCTGATTTACTTTAAATATTTGAAAAAGCAACACAATTTCATGGATGTCGTCTTAGCTCAGTTGCTTAGAGCGCGGCCTCATTATCTAAACGTTTTGGGATCGAATCGTGGTGTGAGAAGTCTTTTTAAAAATTTTTTTTTTACGATTTTTTTTTTTTTAAATTTTAATATTGAAGCAGGGTTATTTAAGCCATTTTTCCCGTGTTTTTCAGATTTTTTAACATTCTTTTTTCTGTTTTCGGTTTTCATTAACACCTCCCACCTCTGTCGACCACACATACCCAAAAACACCCAGGCAACGCCGGGTACAAAGCAGGGTTATTCAAGCCATTTTTCACTTTTTTTTTTTTTTTTTTTAACGTTCGTTTTTCTGTTTCGCGTTTTCTTTATCGTTCGTTTTCCTTACGTTAGTTTTTTTTTACTTCGCTTATTCTTATGTTTTGATTAACACCCCCCCACCCCCGCCCCGAGCGCGCACACCTCCAAACACCCGGGCAACGCCGGGTAGCCCCCGCTAGTCTATATATAAAAGCGAAAATGTATGTATGTATGTTTGCTTTTTATGTATGTCCAAGAAAGGCTTTTTTCAGAGAAGCGGTCAGTCGGTTCACAACTTAAAACTTTTTATATCACATATAAATCATATTATCTCCGAGTTAACAACGGAGGTCGCCTGTCTATTTAATTTGCTCGACTTCGGGAAGATAAATAATCAACAGTTTTCGCTCGCCGCATGTGGATTAGGCTTTTTCGTATAATAAAAGCGACACTAATTCTGGCGGTATTTTTCTGGTGGCGATCGCCAGAAATGTCTGAAAGCAATCAGCTTTAATCCATGTGGAAATATTTTCCTTATTTGGATAAGGGGAGCCGGTCCCCCTCCCTCAACATCTTGGGAAAGTAAAAATAAAAAAAGCGTTCCCGCAGTAAATGAAATACTATCCTGCAGTCAAAGTTGACCTCATTAAGTCATTAAAACGTGCACCTGCCAAATCTAAGTAATTAAATAAATTCAAATGTGTTTCCATTAGTATCGCGTGGTGGCCCAATGGTTAACGACGCACGTTTTTTTTTTTTTCACACTTTAATTTCCAACTTCGCCTCAAGGGTTCGGGTTCAATCCTCATGCTCACCTACCAAAACTTTTTTTATTTTAACCCCCCCTCCCCACGGAGTTTTGATTTACCTCCAAACATCCGGGCAACGCCGGGTACCCCCCGCTAGTCACATATAAATCATAATATCTACGAGTTAACAACGGAGATCGCCTGTCTATTTAATTTGCTCGACTTTGAAAAGATAAATATTCAACATTTTTCACTCGCTGCATGTGAATTAGGCTTTTTTGTATAATAAAAGCGACACTAATTCTGGCGGTATTTTTCCGGTCGCGATCGCCGGAAATGTCCGAAAGCAATCAGATTTGATCAATGTGGAAATATTTTCCTTATATCAGACAATTGCTATTCAATTTGGACGATCCCCTTTTTATGGCGAGCTACCCCCCCCCCCCACATCTTGGGAAAATAAAAAAAGCATTCCCGCAGTCATAGTTGACCTCATTAAGTCATTAAAACGTGCACCTGCCAATTCTAAATAGTTAAATAAATTCAAACGTGTTTCTATTAGTATTTTGCGGTGGCCCAATGGTTAACGTCGCACGTTTTTTTCACACTTTAATTTCCAACTTTGTCTCAAGGTTTCGGGTTCGATCCTCATACTTACCTACCAAAACTTTTTTTTTTTATCTCCCCAATGGTTTTGATTTACCCAAAACCACACACATCTCCAAACACCCGGGAAACGCCGGGTACCCCCTGCTAGTCATATAGAAAATTCGATATAAGAGCAATATATTTCTTTAAATATGTTACAGAAGATCAGTAAAACATTGGTTCTGTCAGTTTCAAATTCGATATAAGAGGAAAGTTTTATGGTAGATTATATTGACATATATACACATTGACACACCGGTCCTCACCAGATCACTGAAGTTAAGCAACGTCAAGCCTGGCCAGTACCATTTGTAACCATTTGGGATGGGTAACCATTTGGGATGGCAAGGCACTGTATGTACCACAAGTTAAAATACCATGTTGGGAAACTGGCATGGTCTATCCTTCTCTCAAGTGTAGATGGGCCCCTCTTGCAGGCAACCCATCTAGTGATGGCATCACAATAAAAATACCCTTGATAGCCTTAATGAAGCATCAAGTATTGAGTTACGGACAAGATTTGTTTTACATTACAAACTCATGTAGTGAGTTCAATCTCGGCTGTGGCAATGTTATGTTTTTATATCGAACTCTCATCAGCCTCTGTTTATATCTGTTTGGGAGAACATAAAAAGGCTGAAGAGATTCTGATATAATTAACCATAAACTGGTCTCCTTTATATCGGATTTGAAACTGACAGTATCAATGTTTTTCTGATCTTCTCTACTATATATATATATATATGTCTACTATTTTAGAAAAGTCACTTTGTGTGTGTGTGTTACTTCCTTATAAGTTCCGAAACGACTGAGCCTGTCTCTTGCAAATTTCACACAAAGGTAATTTATGTCTGACAGTGTTCTTAGATATGTTTTATACAGAAATTTGTCTAAGTATTGAAAAATGTTTGGGGTTTTTTTTTTTTTATAGATAAAAAAGAATATTTACAGGGGAATATTTTAGGTTGCATTAGCAAGGGAGATAATAAAATCTCAAATAATTTCTTAGAAAAAAAACAGGTTTGTTGACATCTGGAAACATAGCTCAGTGGTAGAGCATTCAACTACAGATTGAATGATTCCATGTTCAAGCCCTGGTGTACCCACCATTTTAAGTTTTTCTTAGTAATGAATTTCATTTACAATAAAAGAAGAGGTACCATTTAAAATTGTCGCAAATCATTTCTTTGTTTGCATATTTTAAAACTAAACATTAATCAGAAATGATTTTTCCAGGGCATTCATTCAAGCCCAAATATCAATTGATGTGATATTATAAACAAAGATGGAATTTGATGAATTACAATATCATTTTATTTATTTTTTGCAGATTAGTTCACTCGGCAAAGTATTCCTCGTAATATATCTATCGTATAAATGTCACCTGTCTGTTTAAATGTATGTTTGTATGTCTCGCAAAAACTTTCGACAGTGGTGACGGATCCTGACAAGATTGGTATCATTTTGAAGCTCAATGTCTCATAGGACAAATATCGAAAAATTGGCTAAAAACATTCATTTCTTCACCCTAAACTCAGCCGTTTTGTATAAAGAGGAGTTGATTTTTTTTTGTTCCCATTTTACCAAGTCTTTGTCAACGTTGGATTGACTTCAGTTAATTTCAACACTTTTGACTTCCGGTCGCATCATGGAGACATTGTCTAGGACGTCAGATTTCTTTCACTTTCTTTTCCACCTTCGCGTTGACCACTTTTTTATTCTTTTTTTTTTTTTTTTAACACCTTTCTCCACATTCACGGATTCTTCAAGCCTGCCTATCTGCTACCACTTTTTTGCTCAACACATACCTCTGAACACCTAGGCAACGCCAGGCACCCAAGCTAGTCTAATATATAAAAAGCAAAATGGGCGCGAGTGTTTGTGTATAGAAAGGTGTAGAAAGGCTTTTTGACTGGAGGTTCTCGCATCGGTTAAATTCGGGGAGAAGTTTTCTTATATTTCCTAGATCATAATAGCTCAGATTCGCAAACAGACATGGTTTCCTTCATTTATTTTTTTTTTTATCAAGTTTTAAAAAATTCCCTCCTGGCCTTTGCCTAGGTAGTATCTGTTCTCTGTTCTGGAATTGGTCCTTGGTTAATGTCGGGGGAACCCTTCATACTAAGACAACTATTTATTTGGATACTGCCAGAGTGCACCTTTTTTTTGGTGGGGGGGGGGGGCTGCTATTCCCCCACATTAAAAATGACCTTTGTGGGAGGTTTAAAAGCAATGCGATTTCTGCAAGTCATCTTTTTGATCAACTACATTTACTTTGAACGCTTTACACTTTCGGTCATGTCATGGCGTAGCAGTAAGACGTCAGGTTTTCTTTTACATTCTTTTCCACCTTTGCATCACAGATTCGAGCCTGCCTGCCTACTAACACCTTTTTTTTACACCTCCAAACACCTAAGCAATGCCAGGCACCCAGGCTAGTATTCAATAGAGGATTGATTCTATCATAATACATACACAATCTGCATAGATTAAAATATTTATTTATTTATTTTAAACGTATTGTACAACCCAGCAACGCCAGGCATTCAACTAGTATGTATGTGTGTGTGTAATATATATATATATATATATATATATATATATATATATATATTAAATTTATTTTATTTATATGAATAAAGACTTTTATGAAGACCGGATAAAAGTTAAATTCAGAGTGAATACAGTATTTGAGAATGATTCAAGTTTTATTCTGCATGTATTTGTGACAAGCATTTTTATTCTTTTGATTACTTTTAAACTATTGAACCAAACTTTCTAGCAACAATTTCAAGTCTAAAATGAAATTTGTAAAAACAACTTTATCAAAATAAAGATTTCTTATTCACTTGTCTAGATCTGACTGCTTTAATTGTAGGGAAGCTGTAAATTTTACTTGCCAGATATTTTTGTTCTCTTGTTGACAACTTTAGCGAGGAAGAAGAGAGCAAGGGTCTGGGGATCGAAGCTTTATTCTGCTTGACATTTTTAACTTGGTTTATCAATGGGTGCACAGTGCTGAAGCTGGTCAGGGTGGTGGTGGTGGTGAAAGTTTTAATGCAATTAACATTGTGCCTTTTATCATGAAGGGGTTGTGCCTCCCAGTTCCCATTTTCCCATCTAATTTTTTTCTTGAGATGAGGATGGGAGTGGGATCAAGAAGAAATGTGGATGATGCACACTAATGGTTGGGTGAGGGGAATGAGGAGTACAAAGTTTGAAACGAAATCCTTGACCTGGTGTCAAAATTGAAGCAGAGTATAGCATTACAATGAGAAAGAACACTTGTCAATTTGCAAAGAGTGTGCTTGTTGAACACAGACCTTATCCTACTCCCCCCCCATCTCCCCCTTTTTTTTTGGCATTGTTTGAAATCTTCTCATTAATTGTTAACCCTCCCCTCTCCTGATTTGGAAATAAGTGACTGTCATTAATTTGTCATTGTCTTTTCAATTATCTATCATCCCATTTGTATTTTTTAATACATTTTCTTAAGTAGTGAAACTAAAATAATTAGTTAACTAATTTATTTATTCTTTAATGTTTCTCTTTGATCTGAAAAATTAAGGCAGATTAAAAAAAAATCAGATTATAGATTTAATTTTTTTGTTAGTAGAGTAATAGGTTTGAAACCAGTTTCCAAACCAGGCTAAAATCAATTGTATAAATCATTTTCAGATGGAATTATATAAATTCAGAAATGAAAAAAAAAATTATTAAGAGGGCATTTTTGAAAAGTATCTAATGAAATATTTAACATAATTTGATATGAACATCAATATGTATATTGATATAGTGTCTCTATTTAGGTTCAATTTATGATGGTTACAAAGATCAGAAACTTGAAAAAATTTTTTTTTTTTTTACTCTCATTCACCCCAAACAAAGCACATTGCTACTGTGAGTTGGGGGTCATACTAAGTAGAGTTGTGCAGCGAGATGTTTGTTCACATAATTAAATTTCTGCATGTTAGTACAGTCAAGGAAATAGGGAGAAATTCGAAAGACTAGCAGTTCAAGGAAAAAAAAACAATTAGAGTAGAAAGCCTTTCAGCATCTAGGAATCACTACAATGAAGAGGTTGGATTTTATTGTCTGAATGTGGACATCTTTTGAGTTTGTAAAATATTTAGATATTACATTTTTTCAATGTATTGAGATTTTTATAAATTCATTTTGCGTTCATCAAATAGATATAAAATATTTCTATAAAAATTAAAAAAAAATCTAACATTGTATTTATATTAAAATTGAACATTTTCTTTTTAGAAATTTTTCAGATTAGGATTGAAAATTTGGATAGTATTCTCATCTCTATTGTAGTAACTGATGTACTTTTCTTCAGGTGTATCTTTTTTAAATCAAACTTTTATTTTTACAAAGGGGTAATCATATATCAAGTCCTAGAGTCCATTTGAGGATAAAGGTTAATGTCTGTATGGTAGTCATTGGGACAGTAGCATAGTAATCGTTTGTGATGGAAATTTGGTATAATTACATTACTTATGAGGGCAGTTCAATAAGAACTTGTTTCTGTTGTACTTGAAGAATAGAATTCTACAGGTGAGTTCCACAGGCGAGCAGTTTTAGGAAAGAAGCTTTGTTCATGGAATCCATGTTTTGGTTTAGGCACCGATAGGGTTGGGGGAAATTATTGATAGTGATTTTGGCTAGACAAGTGTTTTTTGTGAAAGATTGGCAAGGGAGGACCATAGATTGAAGCGCAGTCGAACACTTGCCATGAAAATAATGATAGAGCAGAGACAGGCTTGCAACGTCTCTTCTGTGGGGAAATAGGTTGCAGAGAAGAAAAAGGAGCATCACCTACTAGATGTTGCAATAGTACTCCATCCTAGGGCGTACTTGGCTCTTATACAGGTTGAGAATTGCATCAGCAGTGAGATATCTACTGAAGTGGTAGAATGATCCGATAACTTTTCCGACGACGTTGGCAACAGATTTGATGTATGTGTTCCATTTCAGATCAGGAGTGAAGATCAGTTCAAAAACAAATTTCCAGTTTTTCTAACGTTTTTCATTGTTATTTCACTACATTCTGTAACCAAGAGCAGAGGACTGCTTGAAATATCAAAATAAAATATAAAACAACATTGTTTTTGTTTCATACCCCCCCCCCAACCTTGGAATTACTTTTCTAGAAGTATATGTGGAATAATATGCATCTTAACATTATATATATATATATAATATATATATATATATATATATATATATATAAAATGTGTGTGTGTGTGTGTATGTATGCATATAAACTTTTTCGTTTCTTTGAGATCTGATTTTAATTTTTTTAATCACTTTTTTTTTTATTGCAATAGGACTGATTTTTGATCTCATATTTCACGGAAGAAATTGTTTGCCATGACTTTTTCTTTTTTTAAACATTATTGTTTTTTAATTATGAAATGAAACCTAATTGGAATGCATCCCTAAACAAATAATGCTAATTTAAAGTTTCTAATCAATTTTCTCTCACAATGCAATGTAATTAAGCAGAGTCTAGTGTTGCAAAAGAATGGTCAGTATTTCAATGCTTATGATATAAAATCAGGCAAAGGATTTTAATTAATCATTTGACGTTCTAAGTACATAAATATTGTGACCATTTTGATTATTAGATGGATTTTATTTGTTCTAAAAAATCTTCATGAACATTGGTTTATAAGATGTCAGATTTTATTAGTTATATGGCATAAATTTTTATCCTTAAATCTATTTTTACTTTTCTACCTGTGTATGGTTTTAATCTAATATATAAAGTTATGTTGTCAGGGCAAAATTAGACCCAAAAAGCATTTCAACTGACAAATTATTTGCTTCTGACTAGCCAATTTTCATTTCTTATTGTTGTACCATGTTATTGAACGAGATAGGATTTAGAATGATTAATGGTATGAACGAAGTTTGGTTACTATGAGGACATTTTACTTAGAGACACATTTATCAACATTAAATTTGATTTTTAAGATGACCATGTTGCAATCTGTAGAGTAATAGTATTGCAGTAACCTGTTCCACAAAGGAGCTCTATTCATAAAAATTCTGCTTTAAGAAGAAAGGAAAGATTTTTTTTTTTTTAATTGTGATAAGAAAACAAGTTTTTGCTGTAAATGCCTGTAAAAAGAACCAGATTGGAGCTCAGTGGATCACCTTGCATGGAAATAATGGTTGTAGAGAGGCTAGCAACCTCTTTTCGGTAAAGAACGGAAGAGATTAGTCCCACTAGATTTTGAAGTACATTTTGTACTCTGTACAGGCAAGAAAGAGTGCTCTGAGCAGTGCCTCTCCAGACGTAGCAGCTGTACTCCATTTTAGAATGTATTTGATTTATAACAATAGTTAAATCAAAGCTTTTGGTCAATAGAGCACATACAGTTGATCACATCAAAGTCTGATCCATACAAACCTTCAATTTTAGATCTGCAGTGAAAGTCAGTCCTAGAAGCTTGTCAAAGTAAGGGTTTCTCTCAAGAAAGCCATTCGATTTGCCTGGAGTAAAAGGGTGCCTCCTGATAGACTCTTCAACAAAAAATTGCATCCAAAAAGATATCTGATAGATCCTCCTGAAACATAGGCCTACGTACAAATTGGTAGTGAAAGGTTGGTTGGTTGTTTTGTTTTACGGCATATCAACCCGTTTCAGGTTATTTAATGCCGAATCTGGTGATTTTGAAGAACGATTTTTTAATATAGTATATTTGTTTTTTAATTCGTATTCTATTTAACCCATAGTTGGGACCCTAACAGGTGCTACCACTCCGGTTCAGAGTGGACCTGGGAGCAATGGCAATTAAAGGGTGGCTCCACATTCCCTAAGGCCTGCAAGCTGGGGCCTCACCATCGGATATAGTTTAAGGTCATATCCAGGACCAGGTAGTGAAAGGAGAGCAGCTTGGTTTTAGAAGTGTTAAAAGTAACAAAGTACCCCCCCCCCCCACACACATGCTCCAAATCAGAAGAGTTTATTTCTATTTTATTTAATAATAGATAAGTTTTTTGTTTTTTTTAAAATTAATTTTCTTTAAAGATGCGGGTTTTCTACCTTTTAACAAATATTTTTCTTTTTAATCCAGAAAAGTTGAATTTATGCTTAAATTGCTAGAACCTTTGTTTTTGGTTAGGAATATGCTTTTTCTCCTTTTTATTTAAAAAATTTTTTTACTTAGAAAACACTGATTTTTGCTGATTTTTTTTCATGGCTGTATTTTATTTATTTTCTTTCCTCTCTCTCTCTCACTTTATCCTTTTCCTTCTTTTCTGTTTTTTTGTCACTACCACTTATTCTCTCTGTCTAAAAACTGAAAATGTTAATTTTGCATTGAAAATTTGAAATGATTCACGATGGGGGTAGGGAAGAGTTAGATGACTTTAGTTTCATCAAAAAATATCTTTCTTCTTCCTTCCAAATGCACACTTGGTGACGTTCTCTTAATTTTCATTGTTCTTAGTTGAAACTGATTGGAGTTGTTTAAGGAAAAATGTTGTTTTTATTGCCCTTCTCTGTGTACACACATGGGAAAGTTATCCTGATTTCAACTTTTGCCATTGGTTATCCACATCTCTGATGACTTTAACTAAATATAACAACAAAAAAAAAGCAATGTAAATCTCGAGAATTACTAAACTCCTTGGCATCCAAGGAGTTTGTATATTTATTACCTTTATTACCTTTAGCGCTTGTTGATATAATCAGTGTTATCACTATTACATGAATTAGGGATGATAAATAGCTACAAACAAATAGTAGGCAAAGATAGATGAGTATTTAAAACATCTTTTTTTATAACAATAGTTAAATCAGAAAGCTTTTGGTCAATAGAGCAGAGCACATACAGTTGATCAATAGAAGAAAATAAATATTACTAAATTAAATAAGCATTTATTACAATACTGATTATTCAACAAAGATAAATTGATTAAAATATTTGAAGGAAAACCCAAAATTGTTTAGATTTTGTTGACAATTTTGAATTCTAGTCACATGAATCGCTGATCCTGAAAAATTCAATCATAATGCTATCGCAGCCAGCAGAATTAGATTTCATAGAAAAGATGATTATATTTTTCTTCACTTAATATCTGTGACCTATTTTCCATTTTTGATTCTTAAACTCCCACCTGTTTTAAAGATTTTTGCACTCTTTAATTTTTATTTAATTTAAAGTTTAGAATTTATAAATGAATTTATGAAGAAATTATTGAAAACGCGAATGTTGTCAATTTAATAATTGAACACAGTTTCCAAGTGTTTTAGAAAGGGAAAAGTGGTTAATTTTTTCTTCACCAGAAGCCATTTTTCCCACGGTAAGAATTTTCTTCTGCAAAGTTAAATGTCCAAAACCAACTAGCAAATACCATGTAAGCTTATCGTTATTTCGATAACATCTGGGATTTGAAAAAAAAAACTTTGTCAAAAAAAAGAGACAGACTGAAAAATAATTATTCGCGTACATCATTTGTGCTTAGAAAACATGTAAAGAATCAAGTCATTTTTTGCAAAAGGCAAAGAGGGTTAAAAAAAACCCCCAAAAAACTAAAAGTTTCTCATACGAATTCGTTCGATATTTAAAGCGACAAATTTTATTTTTGCTCCGTAAAAATTTTAAACATGTTATTTCGCTGAATTGTTTCTAGTAAGACTAGAAATATAGCATTCAACAAATTAAGTTAAAAAAGGACTGCTAAACTGTTCTTCAAACAAAAGAATTGGGTAAGAAAACTTTGATTTTTTTTTTTTTTTTTTTTTTTTGTACTAAGGAATATTTATTTAATACAAGCGTAAATTGTAAAGTGAATTCGTATGATGGATGCGAAATTCAAAGATTCACTGTTGGAATTGTTCCAATTTCAGGCAGAGCAAAATCTCGCGTTGCAAAAGCAGCAAATTCAACAACAAGTAGAAAGAGAAGAGAGATTTAAACAAGCATTTGAAGAAAAAATGTTTCAACAACAGAAACGCTTTGAGGAAATATTGATGAAAACACAGGAGGAACAAACAAAAATTCTGGAGGCGACACAGTTAATTAAAACGGGCGATAATCATAACGCATTTTCTTAAACAGCTGTGTGGGCCGCTATTGAAAATTTCAATTTTAATCCAGAAGACGATGTCCCTTTCGTCCAGTACTATAGATGATATGAGGATATCTTTATATCGGATTGTGGTACCTGGTCGGACGCGAAAAGTTAGGCTTTTGCTAAGGAAATTGGGAACAGCCGACCATACAAAGTTTGAATTTTATTCTCCCAAAAAAGACCAGTGAGTTGAGCTTCCAAGAAGCAGTTACACTACTTACAGAACTGTTTTCTGCAAAAACATCTCTTTTCCATAGGCGATATAAATGTATGAATGTTACTAGAATAGAAGATGACTACACTACTTATGCAAGTAAAGTGAACAAGCATTGCGACGATTTTAAACTGGAGGAATTATCAGCAGATAATTTTAAATGTTTAATATTTGTGCAAGGGCTGAAAGACGCTGAAATCAGGCGTCGTGTTTTAAATAAACTCGAAAATGAACCAAATTTAAAACTACAAAACTTAGCAGAAGACTGTGAACGGTTTATTGCGTTAAAGCAAGACAGTCATGACATAGAGGAAAGCGGAGTGTCGCATATTAAAAAGATCCATCAAAAGAAAAATTCGACTAACCAGAGAAAGAAACAGGAAAAGATGCACCTGGAGCATGTTGGAGGTGTGGAAATAAACATTGGTACAATTAGTGTCCCTACAAATTCAAACAATGTGACAACTGCCACCAGAAAAGGCATAAAGTATCGCATTGTAGAAAAAAATCTAGTAGAAAGACATTCATTAAATTTACAAAATATCCGGAAATATGTACAGGTCAAAATATTTGAAAAGAAAGTAAGGTTACAGCTTGATAGTGGGTCTGACATTTCCATTATTAATGTACAAACATGGAAGAGGCTTGGGAGACCCACTGATTAAATCACATAAACAGCGAGAAGCGTCAGTGTCGAAAAAATTACCTTCGAAGGAGAATTATTGACGAATATTTTTTCCAGAACAGAACTGAAAAAGCAAGAATTTTTATCATGTGAAAATCAAACAACCTCTTTGGAACTAATCTGTTGGAAAAGTTTAGACTATGGGATCTGCCTTTAAGCTCATTTTGCCAAAAGGTTGAGGATTCAAATGGGGAGGCAGAAAAACTTAAGAGGGAGTTAAGAGAATTTCCCAGACATATTTTCAGGTGGTTTGGGAAGGTGCACAAAAGCGGTAGCAAAATTTGACATAAAAGTAAATGAACAGCCAATGTTCAGAAAGAAAAGAAATGTTCCATACGCCGCTATAAAACAGATAGACGATGAATTAGAAAGACTCGAAAAACATGGGTGTCATCGGAAAAATTGATCACAGTGAGTGGGCTGCACCAACGGTTTACATCAAAAAGAAGAGCAAGGAGATTCTGGTTTGCGCTGACTTCGTGACAGGCTTAAACAGGGCATTACAAGATCACCATTATCCTCTTCCGAACCCTGAAGAGATATTTGCAAAACTGAGTGGAGGGAAATATTTTTCTAAAATCGACCTCAGTGATGCGTACTTACAAGTTCTAGTCGATGAGGAGTGTTCAAAGCTGCTATGTATTAATACCCATAAGGGATTGTACAAGTTTAACAGACTTCCTTTTGGGGTCAAAGTCGCCCCTGTGGGTTTTCAGCAAATCATGGACATTATGTTAAATGGGTTGGATTTCACAGTAGGGTACCTGGACGATCTAATAACGAAAAGCGCTAGCAAAGAACAACACAAAGTTCATGTAAACCAAGTATTCAAAAGGATCCAGGATTATGGATTTAAAGTAAAACAGGAAAAATGTACATTTTTCATGGAGAAAATAAAATACTTGGAGCAAATCATCGATAAACATGGAAGAAGGTCGGATCCAGATAGATCGAGTGCAATAAAGAATATGCCTGCTCCAGAAAATATTGCGTCTTTACAAAGTTTCTTAGGTTTGGCAAATTACTACAATGTATTTGTGCCAAATATGCATAAACTAAGGTCGCCTTTAAATGAACTGTTAAGGAAAGACCAAAAATTGGTCTGGACACAAGAGTGCGAGAAGCATTTCGGGAAATTAAAGAGACGTTAATGTCTGACTTGTTTCTGGCACATTATAATTCCAAGCGTGAAATTATAGTTGCAAGCGATGCCAGCTCCTATGGCATAGGAGCATGCATTTTACACAATGGATGATGGAAAAGTGAAACCCATAGCACATTCATCCCGATCACTTTTGCCAGCCAAAAAGAACTACTCACAAATTGAAAAAGAGGCGCTAAGCATTATATTCGCGGTAAAGAAATTTCATCGTTTCCTGCATGGTAGACAATTTCAGTTACAAACAGACCACAAACCATTATTAACGATTTTCGGATCGAAAAAGGGACTACCACAACATATGGCAAATAGACTGGGGTACCATACTTCTGAATTACAATTTTCAAATGGAGTATGTAACCATCTAAAAAATTTGGTTCATGCAGACGGGTTATCGAGGTTAATACCTAAGCAGACAGAACCATTGGAGGATATGGTAATAGCAGCCATTCAAGCGGAAGTTGAAGTAAAAAATACATTATGTGACACAATAAGAGAACTTTCAGTAACACTTGATGAGATTAAGAGTAAGGCAGAGGTGGATGAATTTATTATATGCATGAAAGAAAGGAACAACAATAAAAAAATTGGATGAAGAAATTTATTCAATTTGCGATAACGTCCTGTTATATAGCGACAGGGTCGTAATTCCTGCGACATTACAGAAAAGAATGCTCAAGGAATTCCATGTAGGACATCCAGATATATCAAGAATGAAAAGCCTTATGCGCTTTTTCATTTATTGGCCAAACATGGATAAGGATATAGAAGGAAAAATCAGGGAGTATAGAGGATGTGTATTAGTGATGAAAGCTCCTCTGATTCAATTTGGATCGTGGGCAAAACTGGACCGACCTTGGTGTAGGATTCATTTAGATTTTGCAGGACTGCTAGATGGGTTCTAGTATCTCATTGTTGTAGATAACTGAAAGTATTAAAATGTAAGAATCCCACATCCGAGGTAACTAACTTTCTGTATGAACTATTCGCTAGGTTTGGTGTAGTAGACTGCATTGTTATAGACAATGGAACGCAATTTACGTCTACCGAATTTAAACATTTTTGCGAGGATCATCTAATCAAGCATATAACCATTCTTCTATATGACCCAAGAAGTGATGGACAAGCAGAGAAATTTGTTGACACATTCAAGAGAGCTCTGAAAAAAGCTAGTGGGTCGCCGACGGATAAATCAATCCAACAGTTTTTACAAGTCTATAGAGTCACTTTGAATGCAAACATCGAAATGTCGAAGACACCTGCTGAGGTTATGTTTGGACGCAAGGTTAGATCGATTTTTCACAAGTTGTTACCAAACCAGGATAGGCCAAACCTCAAATAACCGATAACAAAAAAACGTTATAAAGCTGGCGAAAGAGTCTTCTACAAGATTCACAAAAATAATAAGACATTCTGGGAGTCTGGCATTGTTGAGAAACAAATAGGCAACATGGTCTACATAATTAAGGGACCAAAGTTTGTGCACAAACGTGACACTAACCAAATTCGGAAAAGGTACTTGAACAGTGAGGTGACCAGATCAGCCGAGGAGGACATCATGGACACAGTGTTTGATATTTTTAAGGGCCCATACCAGAGACGGCTCCGGAGAACAGAAGATCAAACAGAAAACGGAAATCAACAGAATTGACAACGTTATTAATCCCAGACGGGATATTTTCGAGGGGGGGGGGTTATACTGACTTTCCTTGAATTGAGGAATTTACACCGATTAGCACTATAAATAGCGCTAGTAATTCCAACACTAGTGAGAGAGATGCAACTGCAATTCAACTGCTAGCCGAGTGTCCAGCAGATATACACGCTTTCCTATCTTTGTACATTATTGTTAATAAACTTGTTCCTTAACCGAACCTCGACTTGATTGTTCTTATTTTCACTGTTGTTCCACAACACAACACATGCGAACACATTTTGCCTTTTATATTTTAGAAGATAGATTATTGTTGGAGCATAAAGTGAGTTCTGCTATTTCACTCCAAACCAGGCACAATGGCACTTGAATTCAGTGGGCTATTATTTGGAACATAATTTGCAGGGACACTATGTAGGGAGTTGGGCAGCAAGATGTCTGTTCACATTATACTTGAACTTCTGCATGTCAGTACAGTCAAGGGGAAACAGGAACCTGGGAAGGAATTCTAAGAACTATTAGAATAAAAGGCTTTCTTGTATATAGGGATCTCTATGGTGTAGATTGGATTTTGCTGCTTGTTGTGGGTATTTACATCGGGGTGGGGGTACAAGGGCTTTGAGTTTGTCAAAGCATCTTCCATAAAATACTTGTAAAATAAGCACAAGGATGCAACATTTCATTGATGGAACAAGGGTTGGAGTTTGGTTGACAGAGCGGGACCTATCAAGTTGGTGATTCTTTGCTTAATCCTGTCAGGAGTGAAAAGCTATTAGCAGATGCATCAGCCCGAATGTTGCAATAATACTCCATACATGGGCGGATGGTGGCCTTTTAGAGATAAAAGATACTCCCAGGCGTAAGTACCACTTTAGCTTGGTAAAGAAAGCCTACCTTTGCAGCAACCTTGGCAATGTCCTGTAGAGTTTGAACGAAGAGCTTTCAGGTAGTATATCATTAACCATGGCTATTAGTGGTTGAGAAGGTTTCTTGTAATTAAAGGAAAAAAAGCTTAGTTTGTTCTTCACAAATTATACTTTCTATGTAAACGCTTGTTGTGAGATATTGCCATAATGGACATGTCATTGCCTTGGGTGAAGACAACTTTGTATTGTTTTGGATTGCGGTTTTCATTTTCACATTTTGGTCAATGTAACCCCCCCCCACACACACACACACATTAATCACGTTTATCTTCTCAAAATTGAAAAGTATCTTTGAAATCTGAGTACCTGTACAGAATTTCAAACTGAACCCTTTATTTAATCGTATATTGTCCTCTTTCTGTGGCCGGGTAGAAGTGTTATGTGATTCGCATTTATTATTGCCATATAAAGCATCGAACCTTCAACGTCCAAAAGTCTGTTACTGTGAATTGATTGTTTATCAACACTTTTAAAATTTGTTTTGTTCTTCTAATGGAATTAACTGAAGAGTTTTGATACTTTACTGTTTCATTCAAAAAATTATTTGGTTTCTCTTTGTTGCATAAACAAATGAAAACAAAAAGTAAATTTTATTTTAAAGTATTTACTTTGTTGAAATATTCAACAAATTCAACTTTATTATGAGGAGCAAATTTTCAAGTGTAATTTATAATTCTTCCCTCTTCTGCATTGTCGTCATCTTTTATTGCCCGAGGCGGTTCTGATTGAAAAATGTGATATTAATAAAAGCGTTAATTTCAGGAAGCACCTGAATAGGTTTGAAATAAAGGAAATAATGCAGATCTTCTTGCAAATAACTGATAAGAAAAAAAGGTTAATGAAGGAAAGAGTAAATGCGATGAATGCAAGTTTTGATGGCTGCTTAGAAGTTTAGGGAAATAAAATGATAAAGGCAAAATTTGTTTTTCTTTTTTTTTTCTAGAAAGGAATTTCATCTAAAAGCAATTCGATAAAATTACATCTGCAAAAATTCTTTTCTGATTAAAACTGGAAATGTTTTTTTCTTATATAAATTATTTATTTCTCAAGCTTTAAACAAACTTGAATGCATAAAACAAAAATTGTTTTCCAATTGATAAAAAGGATATTTTCTTTTCGATCTATCATTGTTAAAGAACTTTTTTCTCCTTTGTTTAATGATGCTGCTGCCAAGATGTTGCTAGGAGATGTTTTGGCCGCTAAACAGCCTTTAAGTTCTGATCTGACTACTTTGGAGTTTTCACCTCCAACCCAATATATTAATATTCAACAAAACGTTTGAAATGGTTCAAAGTCAAATCTATAACATTGGCACGAGTACAAAATGTACAAACATCTAATTATGAAAATATGACCTATAATTATGGATGGCTCAAATAATCAATTAGTTTTCTTCATATATATATATATATATATATATATATATATATATCTATATATATATATATATATATATATATATATATATATATATATAAGGCAAGTAGTGCATGCGTTTTTGTATGTCCAAGAAAGGCTGGGGTTCTCGAGAGGGTTATTATTTTGGAGAACTTTTTATATACTCTCTAGATCATAATATGTACGATTTGTGAACAGATGTCGTTTCTACATTTATTTTGACCAACTTTTATAAAATTCCCTCTATTTCATCCTTTTGCGTGTTTGTTGGTCTTTTTCGTATAAAGCAAAACTAATCTACTTGCCAGATCTTTGTGGCCGAGACATCTTGAAAGCAATTGGCTTTGATCAATGTGGGGAAAACCAAGCAATTGCTATTCATTTGGAGAGCTCCTCCTTTTTGAGGGAAGCTGGTTTTCCGCAACATCTTGGGGAAGCAAAATACAATAGAAAATGGCTTGCAGCCAACGTTCATTTCTGCGCATGCGTGAACTCATTTCTGCAAGTCAACTTTTAAATTGTTAAATTTGAACGCTTTTCACTTCCTCTCACGTCTTTGCGTAGCGGTAAGATCTGAGCTTGTCTTTCACTTTCTTTTCCCCCTTCACGTCACAGATTCAAGCCTGCCTGTCTACTACCACTTTTTTTTTCCAAACATCCGGGCAACACCAGGCACACCAGCTAATCTTTCCTAAATGCTATCACAAAATACAAAACCTGCAGTGACAATAGAAACATAGACTCAAAATATAAAATATGGATTTACGTAAGTGCATAAAAAATAACCACTATTTTTCTTTTCTTTGCTAATTACTACATTAAAGACTTGACTATAAAATTCCATATGGCTTCTCAAGTTTAACTATTAGATTTTGAAGTGTGAAAAGAAACATTTGAACGTCCGGTTACATTGGTTGAAATGTGACTTTTGCAAGCAAGATAAGGATGGTGGTGTGACTAATATAAGAATAAGCCTATAATCTAGATATTAACAAATAGCTAATAATACTTTTAAAATAATATATAAAAATATATTTATTTAATACATGCTTAATTTTTTTTTCTAAATATGAAAATTGATGTATACAGGGTTTTTTTTTTTTTTTTTTTAAATATGTCCAAAAATAACACTGAATAAGCATTTTATTTTTATTAAAATTTCTTTTTGAATTTAAATATCACCATCTCTTTTTATCCTAATGTCATTGTATGTATCTTGAAAAGGGTACAAAGAAAATGAAAGCCATCCAAAGTGGTTAAAATAAGGGCCAATGTAGTTCTGGTGTTAGGCTAATCAATTTCTCCCTAAATGTATAAAAAATGTTTTCATATATTTGTTTTATTGACATTTATTTTTTTGTCAATCCAAATTAAGACTTAAATTTAGATGATTGTCTCCCTTGTGTTACTAGAGAGAAACGTTTATTGTGTAATAAATTTGAAACTTTTCTGAATACAAACTATAGAAATGACAAAAAAAAAGAAAATGATTGCATAAAGTTTTTTTCTGTAGGGTAAAAGGAAGACTAGAAAGACTTAAAATTATTTTAAGTATTTTCTCTTGAATTATAACCATTGTTTGTTAAATTTTGCATGATTGAGTTCTTGTGATGTCAGCTATTAATTGCCGTCCAAACTATTCAGTCTCCTGCGCAAATACACTCAGTGACCGAGATAACAAAAAAAAAAGAAAAAAAGTGGAGTAAAAATGTCTGTTATAATCAATATATGAAAATATATTTTTTTTTAATAAACTAAAAATGTATTCCTGCTAGTAGATTTGAAATATTGAATTGTATTTTTTATTTACTAGTTTATTATATGTTTTGTTTCTTAAGGGCAAATAAATTGTATGTATCAGCCAGTGTTTATATTTTTTTTTTTTTATTTATCTTAATTTTTTTTTTTCTTTTGCAGGTAAATTTTTCTATTTCTCAAGTTATAACTTGCTGCTTGGATTTCAACCTCATGTAAATATTATTTGTATATATCTTGACTGCTCTTTCCCCATTTCAATAAAAAAAGAAAACGACTATCTATACTACATTTACAACTATCTATATCTCTGTCCAGAAATGCAATTTTAAACAAAGCCATATACCAAGATCAAGCACTGCTTTTCTCAATAACATTTTACGCATGTTAAATTTAACATGGAATCCAATGTTTGTATGAATTTTGCATTAGGGTCTTTTACAATAATATGAACTGTCATTTGCATAAGATCCATTGACTTTTGGGTTCAGAATGTAAAAGTGTTACATTTTGTTTCTCTTCCCTTCCTATTTTACTCCAATAAATTTGAATATAAAATATATTTATAAAAAAATAAAATTTTAAAACAATTTTGGTGTATCTTAAGTAGAATGACCCTTAGAGTAAAAATTGTATATTGTGCTGACTGATGATTCCAGTTAAAAGTAGGATAAACATTTTTTTCATCACTTTCATCAAGAATGACCAATGACACCTAATTCTTAACACTTTTAATGGCTTTCTGCCTAATTTGGCCTAATGATAAATTTTTATATTTATTGCAAATAATTAAAAGTATATTATCTGTTCTGATATTACAGTTAACTTGTTCTCTTGATTAATGAATCTTGAATGAGGTCAGTTTAATTTTAGTTTAAATTTTGTGTTGAGGAGCTGGATTTTTCCTACATTAAGAAAACGATCTTGTGTTTAACACTGCTGAGGAGGCAAAAAATAAGGACATTCATAAGCAGCAAAGACATTTTAATTTAACAAAGCCCTGTAACAAGATCAAACAAATTTTTCACTGTAAGATTCAATGAGAAATCCAATGAGGCTCATCATTATTATTCAATCTTGAAAGCATGATTTTCGGAAATGTGTGATAAAAATGGACTAAGGTAAGTCTTTTGCAATAATAAAAGTAAATTCTTTCGATCAATGTAACTTTACATCTTCAGATATATCTTGTTGAACTCTGGAAGGGGGGGGGTGCATGGAATTTCAAACGGAGTCCTTTATTTAAACGATGAGGGTAGCATGCTTTCATTTAGTCAGATATGACCAGGTAAAAGTTTTAAATAATACACGATTATATTTTTTGTATCACCCTCACTGAGGATTGAAACTTCAACTTCTTCCAGAAGAATGTCAGCTTAGTACTTTATCCGTTACACCACAGGTCATTGTGGACATATAAGCATAAAGATTTAAAAAAAAAAAATCTCAAGAAATTTTATTTATGATTGCTGTCATGTAAATGATCTGGTTTCTCTTTCCTTGACCTTTTTACTTGTGTTATTTTATGAATTATTTGCAGACTTTATTAGAAGCATTTCCTATCTTAAAACCCATAAAATATTATCATGGGTGAAGAGATTTTGTTCTAACTGGAGCCTATATTAACCACACACAATTTGACTGTCATCCATTTACTCAGAAATAAAGGTGCTCAATGTACTTTGTACAATTATTTAAAAAACATAAATATTATAAAAAAAAAAATAAAAACCTTACTTTGCCTTGGAGCACTTATTGCACTTATCAAGAAAAGTGTGAAACAAATTTGGATGTAATGTGAAAATTACGCACACAAAATGAATATTATAAAACATCACGCATTCACAAATTGTTTGGAGGTGATTAGATTTTTAAAGAAATTGTACTTTTTAAACAGAATTTAAAAAGAAATTACATAAAATTGAGCTAAATGTCAAATTTATGTACTAAAATTAAAATGACTCATTGAAATATGGAGATTTAATAAAAGCAAAATATAAATTGAAAAATTGATTAAAAACATTAGATTAATACAAAAATGAATATAGAAAATTTTTCATCTTGTATACTTAAAAAATTGAAACGCGAAAACACAATTTCAATCGTCAATGATCATTGAATTAATGAAAATATCCAACAAAATCCTGTACATATTTCTTGTCTATATGTGACTTAAATATACATTGAGTTATTTTTTTTTTTGTTCACTTTCAAAGTTTGGTTTAAGGAAAAACTCAATTTTTTAAAAATTGCATAAAAAAAAAAAATGTAAACATGACTTATCTGTTAAGCCCTCACACCAGTGATAAATCTTCACCCAGGCAATGCCGGGTAAATATACTTTGTGAAAAATAAAGAAAATCCTTAAAAATTTTCATAATAGCAAAGAATGATAAATATCCCCAACCCGTCATTCCTTTTGTTTTAATTTAAAAAAAAAAATTATTTTTTATTTTTTTATGTGTTTGAAATGAATGAAAATGAAATATGAATGACACAAGAGGTCAATAGATGGCATAATATTGTTTTTCCTTAGCCTAGAATTCTCTACTTCGCATTTCTGCTGCCATTTTCCAACTTGGTGCTAATATTTTCCTTAGGAGACACTTGATATGGAGACTCTCCCCACTCCTTGTGGATCACAACAGTATCAGACTTGAAAGTCAAGAGTGGCCAGCATTTGGGTTAAGTGTCCAGCCGGAAAGAAATCTACATATCCCATCGGACAAAAAAGTAGTAAAACTAAACAAAAAAAAAAAAAAAAAATGACACAGAAATGGAAATGAGGGAAGCTTTGTTGTTGTCTGCTGCATCTGACTAACTTTCTCTTTCTTTCCTTTCCTCTCTCTTTCTTTCCTTTTCTGTCTCTCTCTTTCTTTCCTTTTCTGTTTCTCTCTTTCTTTCCTTTTCCGTCTCTCTCTTTCTTTCCTTTTCTGTCTCTCTCTTTCTTTCCTTTTCTGTCT
>NC_136510.1:51941288-52031288 GCF_053919585.1 Euprymna scolopes | reverse complement strand
CAACTGCCTGTATGGTTAATTAAATAAGATGGTAATAGATGCTAGTTTTGGGTGTCCATCATTATGTGTTGTGACAGTGCACCCAGCAGTCTGTGGACACCTTAGCTGCTCCGTCTGCTGACAGAAATGACGGACTACGCAATGGTCAAAGGTGGGCAATCGGGCACTTTTCTTTTCCCCCAGCTCCATCCACCTGTTTTTCTTTCTATGCATTTCATAATCGTCTTCAATTTTTTTTATTATTTTGATGTCTACGGTCATTGATGTAGAGGCAATAATTTATGCAAGATCTTATTTTGGCCAGGAGACTATTGAAAATTCATGTTTCCATAGAATGTTGCTTTTAACATGCTGCTGCACTCTGGTTTGATGTTGAATCTTCATCAGGTGGAGTTTTTAGCTGACAATGTTGCATAATCATTTCTGCAGGACACTTGTCTGCGTGTCAAGCTAAAAATCACTACACAAGACACTTTCTTGGTGTTTGGCCGAAAATCAAAGTTTAGCATTTAGAATGAAAGTTGTTTTCATAACTGCCAGCATCACTGCAAAAGGATTATAGAAAACATGAATAATATGCCGAGTTCATCAAGTACAGAGGTGTGGTTCGTGTGAGTTTTAGTAAATAACGTTCTGAACAAATGCAAGCCTTTTATCCCGACCATTGTCAACAGGCTTGAGGTAATTTTATCAGCATCTGACAAAATCAAACTCTTTGTATCTAACTTATTAACCCTATGTGATCAGGGCCACCTATTTCCCAAATTTCCTCCCAAGACCGAAAATAATCTGAGCAACATCCAAATATCTGTTTGTGATCTTGCCACTCTCATCAGGAACTTTGATATCGACAAAGTAACTGGTCCTGATAATATTTTAGTCATAGTACTTGAAAAGCTGCAATTAGAACTCGCACCCAATTTTACAAAAGAGAAGCTTCCCAACATCTTGGAAGACCTCATTAGTTTGTGTTGTATTTAAAAATACTTAAGACTGGTCTTCTGGATCTCAATACAGACCAATTAGTTTTCTGTGTGTCATGTGTAAGGTGATTGAATCCGTGTTTGGGAAATTGTCAACCACCTCTGCAAAAACAACCTACTCAGTGATAAGCAATATAGTTTCCATCCCTCGAGATCTGCAGCTGATGTTTTAATTTCACATAAATTTCCACTCTAGAGTAATAGCTGTTGATATAGGAAAGGCATTTAATAGGGTTTGGCATAAAGGTTGACTTCAAGATTTCCAGTTCTAGAATATCTGGAAATGTCTTCTTAACCATTGATTCTTTTCTTCAAGTAGTTAATGATGGACAGAAGTCTGAAGCTCAAACTATCAATACTGGAGTACCTCAAGAACTCATTCTAAGTTCATTTGTCAACATTTATGCAGATTACACAACCATCTATGGCAACACCTCAAAGCTAACAATGACCAAAATCTCTGTCTTTTTCCTCTGACCTTGAGTATGTAGTGCAATGGGGAAAAAGGTGTCTGGTTAATTTCAATTCATCCAAGCCTCTATCTTTTCACCATACATGCTCTGATTCTCATGTGGCCCCAATTGATATCAATGGCTCTTGTCTCAAAGAAGCTCCTTGCTTTGACAAACTTCTAAGGTTGACCTTCACTCCTAACCTAAAATGGGAGATTTACATTAAATCTGTTGTTAAGTTCATTAGAAAAAGGGTTGTCATTCTACTGCTTCAGTAAGTATTTGACTCCTGACCCAATCCTCTACCTGTATAAATTCATTTAAAAATATACTATTGCTAAATCTGAGCAAGAGCTGCTCAAAGCATCATATCCTGCTTGCCTTGACAACTGGCTTTGAAACCTAATAGGTGATGCCCTTTTCTCCTGTATGCAACCTCTTTGCCATAGAAGAGATATTGCAAGTCTGTCCCTGCTCTATTCTATTTTCAAGGCAACTGTTCAACTATGACCCCTCCCCCCTCAAACTTGTACAAAAAGCACTCATCTAGTCACAACCACTATCAAAAATTTCCTCTTCTCTATTTGTGTTTGAATCTAAATGTAAATTCCATGAACAAAGCTTCTTTCCTAGAAATGCCTGCCTGTGGAACTCTGTTCCTCTAGCCTGCTCTTCAGCTGACTATAATAGAGTTGTCTTCAAGTCATATGTAAACAAGTTCTTGTTGTGCATAATCGGATGTAGTGAATTTATTTATATTTGTTTACATATTTTTAAATTTATACAGGAAAAGAAATAAAATTTTAGTTATATTCTTCAATTAAGAATAACTTATTTCCATTTTCAGTTTTTGGTTATAAGTGAAAAATCTTTCCATATTTCCAGTTGCAGAACTACATATTAAAAAAAACAAACAAAGTATGTTATTAGAATGTAAGTAACTTCGTAAAACAATAACAAATGAAAATTGTATAGTCAGAATCAAACTTTGGTATGTCAGTTAAAAAGTACAATTTTTTAAATTTCACAAAATGACATCTATATATATAAAAGGCAAAATGTGTGTGACCATTTCGTGTATGTCTTCAAAAGGCTTTTCGAGCACACGGTTCTGAGGTCGTTATGATCGCTTACAACTGTTTATATGGGTCCTAAATAATAATATGTACGATTTGGGAAAGTGCGTCGCATCTAGATTTATTTACGTCGACTTTTTACAAAATTATTGCTATTTTGGCTTCTCGCGTGTTGATGAGCCTTTTTCGTATAAAAAGCGAAACTAATTCAAAGTTAACCAGTCCTCGGCATTGCGCCGGGAAATGTCCAGAAGCAATCAGCTTTGATCAATGTTGTACATCAGACAATTGTTATTCAATCTGGACAATTGGGAGCTGGTTCCCCTCCCCCCAACTTCTGTTGGGGGGAAAAAAACAAAAACAGTTCAAACTTGGGTAAACAACTGCGTGATTTCTATTTGACCTTCTTAATTAGGTCAAATGGAAGCAGTAGAGTTAACTTTTATTGTGCACGCCTGTTTTTATAGTTTAATAAATAAATTCAAACCTGAGTATGTTGTATGTATGTCGCGGTGGCCTAATGGGTAACGTCGCCCGTTTTTTTTTTTTTTCACACATTAATGTCCAACTCATGGGTACGGGTTCGATTCTCATACTTACCTACCAAAACATTTTTTTTTATTTAACCCCATTCCCCCCCCCCCCGAAGTTTTGATTTACCTCCAGACACCCGGGCATCGCCGGGTACCCCCCGCTAGTCTATATATATAAAAGCGAAAATGTATGTATGTTTGTGTGTATGTTTGGATGTCTGCTAAAAACTTTCAACAGACGCGACGAAAATTCACAAACTCTGTATCACATCGAAGCTCCATCCTTTGCTTGAAAAATATTGAAAAATTGGCCAAAAACGTTAACTTTTTCACCCCGAAATCAACAATTTTCGACAGGGGCGGGGTCAACAAAAACGGTCCTCTCGTGACAATGACCGATTCTACGCATTCGTTAGATGACGTTGTGACCTGATTTACTTTAAATAGTTGAAAAACTGATTAAATTTCATATATGTCGCGTTAGCTCAGTTGGTTAGCACGTTGGTTCATTATCTAAAGGTTTTGGGTTCGAATCGTGGTGTGAGATGTTTTTTTTCTTTTTTTTTTTTTTTCGATTTTTTAAATTTAAATATTGAACCAGTGTTTCGTTTTTCTGCTTTTTTTTTTTCTTTTTTACTTCGCTTATTATTAGCGACATCCAAAAACATCCGGGTACCCACCGATTTTTAAAATTTTAATATCGAAACAGGCTTATTGAAGCCATTTTTCACGTGTGCGTTTTTCTGTTTGCCTTACGTTAGTTTTTTTTTTTTTTTTTTCCCGCTTAAGTTTTAACGTTGTTTTCTTTTTTTACTTCGCTTATAACAAACAAACCTACGTCGTCGTCGTCGTCGTCGTCGTCGTAACGCTCGACGATTTCCTGTCAATTTCGTTCTTAAAAAAATTCAAACATCTTTCACTAACTCATTCTGGCTGGCCGATTTTATTTTCAAACTTTGCCTCAGGGCTTTGGGTTCGATCCCCCTCAACCGAGTTCTTTTTTATTTACCACACACACCTATTAACACCCGGGCAATGCCGGGTACACCCGCTAGTCTATATATATAAAAGCGAAAATGTATGTATGTATGTGTGTGTTTGTGTGTCTGCTAAAAACTTTTGACAGGCACAACAAAAATTCACAAACTTGGTATCATATTGACGCCCCATCCTTCGCACGAAAAATATCGAAAAATTGGCAGAGAATGTTAATTTTTTCACCCCGAAATCGACAATTTTCGACAGGGAGGGGGGGTCAACAAAAACGGTCCTCTTGTGACGACGACCGGTTCTACCCATGTGCCAGATGTCATGACCTGATTTACTTTAAATAGTTGAAAAACTGATTAAATTTCATATATGTCGCATTAGCTCAGTTGATTCATTATCTAAAGGTTTTGGGTTCGAATCGTGGTGTGAGATGTTTTTTTAAAATTTAAATATTGAACCAGTGTTATTTAAGCCATTTTTCACGTAACGTTCGTTTTTCTGGTTTTTTTTTTGTTTTTTTTTTTTGTTTACTTCGCTTATCCACCCCTGACCACACACCCAAAAACACCTGGGTACCCACCGATTTTTAAAATTTTAATATCGAAACAGGTTTATTTAAGCCATTTTTCACGTGTTCGTTTTTCTGTTTTCATTGTTAATTTGCCTTACGTTAGTTTTTTTTTTTTTTTTTTTTTTCCGATGTTTTGACGGTGTTTTCTTTTTTTACTTCGCTTATAAAAAACAAACCTGGTCATTGACGTCGTCGTCAAGCTCGACGACTTCCGTGCGTGCACCTGTCAATTTGGTTCTTACTTAAATAAATTCAAACATCTTTCAGTAACTCATTCTGGCTAGCCGATTTTATTTTCAAACTTCGCCTCAGGGCTTCAGGTACGATCCTACCAACTTTTATCCCCCCCTCCCCAGTTTCTTTTTTATTTAACACCACACACACCTCCAAACACCCGGGCAACGCCGGGTACCCCCGCTAGTATTGCCAAATGAAAAAGCAGGCCAATAATGAATCAGTACAGAATTTCAAATGGAACCCTTTCAGTTCACATGACGGGATAGAATTTTGAATAATTAGTAATTTTATTCTTAGTACCACCTGTAATAAGGTATTAAACCTCCAGAAGACTGTCAATACTAAAAATACAATTACAAATTACTCAAGACTTTTACCCAGTCATGGCTGATGGAATGAGATGGATTAAAGTAAAAGTTCTGTAGAGATTACCAGAATTCAACAAGATGAATCTAAAGATTGTAGTTACATTGACTGAAATGCTTTGAGAATTTTTTTGAAATTGCTTAAAATTTGAAAATGTTTTGAGACCATTCAAGATGAGAACAGTTAATAATAAAAATTTATAAGTTTTCAAAAATTGCAAAACCTAATAAAAGAAAGATGGTTGGTTAATTCCTATTTTAGTCACATTATTTCAAATGAAATAGGTTTCGATATTATAAAATAAATTGAGATATATTAACTCTTGATACCTTTTAAGTAAAAAAAAAGTCTGCCAGTTTATATAGTACCTGTAGTAAACATTTTATTACTAGAAGAAAATAAAAATAGCAACATTATTTTTTTCTTTCTAATTAAGTTTTCTGTTTAGTTAGATGAATTCAATTACTGTATATTTTGACATATAAGACGACCCTTAAAGTTTAAAAAATCACCTTAAAAAACCATAAGATACTGGGTGTTATAATCTCTAGCCTAGGCTAAACAAACATAGTTTTGTGATTTAGCAGTCGTCTTATACAAACGATTTATGATAAATTTATTAAAATTTGCTCTTATCTGACAGTCGCCTTTATATGCCAAAATATATGGTAAGCCCATTATTTATAGGATTACTGGTATCCTTTTTTAGCTTGTTATCAACAAAATGTTTGTTGATATCATAAGTCTTTTTCTTTTAAGACTGTGGGGGGGGGTAAAATCTCTACTGCAGATGCAGAAAAAACTAAGAAGCTGAAACATTTGTTAAAAAGTCTTTAAAATTCGATCAATTTATCAGTGGATGCATTTTTTTCTTGTTTTTCCTATTCAGCATGTGTTGTAATATGTTTTGTATGCTTCTCTCTCTTTGCATTAATTGCCTTCATATGACAAACAAATTCACTTGCATAATTAAAAAGAACCGCAAATAGTTAAAGCATGAAAATATTACCATTCTCATAGTTTTCAAACAGAAAATCGCTTGAAAGCCATGATCCTACTTATCACATAAACAGGTACTTGAAATAAATTCATTGTAAAGTGCTTAACTGTTAATGCTAATAGATTATGGATATAAATATCTTTTTTTTTTTTCTTTTTTTTTTTAACACTTATCAAGGCTCAGAGGCCACTCGAAGTAAGAGTTAATAATGAGTGTATGGCAATCAATGGGAAAATATTGTAGCAATTGTTAATAGTGGAAATTTAGTAAATTACTTTAGGGAACAACTCAAGAATTTTTGCGTTGGACTTGAAGACGACCATATTGTAATCAGTTGGAAAGCAGGAAAACAGAACAGAATTTCACAGGTGTGCAGTTCTAAGAAAGAAACTTAATTCATGGAATCTACGTTAGGTTTAGGCACAGATAAAGAATGGGGGAAATTATTGATAGTGGTTTCAGCTAGACGAATGTTTTTCATGAAAGTCAGGTAAGGTGAGACCATAGATTGGAGCTTAGACGAGCACCTGCCATGAAAATAACGATAAAGCAGAGACTGGTTTGCAGCATCTCTTCTGTGGGAAAGAGGCTACAGGGAAGAAACAAGGGCATTACTCACTAGGCCATGAAGTCTATTTTGAACTGTCAAGGCAGGATGTTTATTCTAGCAGCTCTTGCCCAGATGTGGAAACTGTACTTCATCCTTGGATTTACTTGGCTCTTATACAGGTAGAGAATTGCATCAACAGTAAAATATCTACTGGCGTGGTAGAACGATCTCATCATTTTTCCAGCAGCCTTGGCAACAGATTTGATGTATATGTTCCATCTCAGATCAGAGCTAGGAGCTTGTCAAAACATGGAGGCCCTCACCCCCTTATAAGACGAGAGCCATTCATTTCGATTGATGCCAAATGGGTATCAGTGTTGATAATGTAAAGATAAAAGCTTGGCTTTAGATGCATTAAAATTAATCAACCACCTCTTTCCCCATTGCACCATGTGCTCAAGATCAGAGGAAAGAGAATCGGAGAGAACTTGATTGTTTAAAGCCTTTGAAGTGTTGCCATAGATGTCTACAAATGATCTCAGAATGTGATTTGGGAGATCACTGATGATCAAGAAAAGAGTTGGGCCTAGGATGGACCTCTGAGGGATGCCAGCATTAATACTGTGAGCTTCTGAATTCTGCCCATCAACCACTACTGTTACGAATCTACCAGAGAAAAATGATTTGATAATTAAAGACATTTCCAGCTATGGTATAGCTCGAGATTTTGTGGAGTAGACCTTTATGCCATACCCTATCAAAGGCCTTTGATATGTCAAGGGCAATTGCCCTAGAAAGGAAGCCTCTGTTGAGAGATTCACTAATCCTATGAGATATAACTGCATGAGATGTATCTGCAAGCTAAAGTGAAGTGTATGTATATATATATATATATATATATATATAGTCTATGTACTATGTATGTGTATATATTTGCTCTGCAATAGTATTGAGCACTTTCTTCAGGTTTTTACTAATTACCATTTTTGCTATATATATATATATATATATAGATATAAGTTATAAAATATATATGGCGATTAAGCTACACTGAATATTCCGCGTAAGCCTGAAGAATCCTAGAGTGGATGAAACGTGGAATATTCAGTGTAGCTTAATCGCTATATATATTTTATAACTTAATTAACTAGCTCTACCTACATATTGAGCACTGTTGAAGTAAATAATTAAATTTTATGCATAAAATTATACTTTCGTATATTAAGTTTATGTGAGTAAATGAAGTATATATATATATATATAGTCTATGTACTAGATTCACTCTTTAACTCAGCTGCTCAACATAAGGTAATGTAAGCTGTATTTAGTTCAGTTTAGTTTTATACAAAAGGAAGTAAAAAGATGGATGTCTTTTGTGAAAAATCAGATATCAGATTTCTGTGAAATTTTGACACTGAATATAAGGCATCAATTAATAAATCTTTTCTAAATTACAGTTGCTTTGGAGCATTTTAAAGTTTTATGGTAGGGGCGTAATATAGGCACAACCTCCTATTTTAAAATGAAAATATTTCAGATTTGTATTAAATTTGATCCATAAACGTCAATGAATGTCAATTCTAAACCTCAAATTTTCAAAATAATATAGTGGATTTTGATCAGAATTAGAACAAAGATTCTGGACATAAGGTTTAGTTGCATTATATCTTGATTTTAATCTTTGTAAGGGGACATAAAAGTGAAACTTCTGTTTGAAAAATTAATTTTATTTGCCCTGGGACAGGTATTCGTATGTATGTATGTGTGCACACACACATTGATTTCTTGGTTATTAAACTCTGGAAGAGAAGGCTAAAATATGTCATGTCCAATCGTTTTGTATGGAATTATATTGCCAAAGAATTCCTTTTCCTCCTCCCAATAATTCTTGACCATTTCTTGTCGGCTCGCCACGGACTTTTGTCGCAAAACGTTATCAATTATTTGCTACCTGAGTAGAATGCAATGTGAAACTGTCTCTTTCACTTGATAGTTTTGCCATCATTAAAGCTGTTCTATAGAAATGGTCATTTAATATGAAGCTCACATCACTTGACGTTGGATGGTCGGAATTTACAATTAACCAGATCAATTGTATTCCTTTAAGTTTCTCAATGGATTTTGCAAGGACAAATCGCCATTTCCATTTTTTTCCTTTTTTTTGCATTTACCCCCCCCTTTTTTTGTCACCATCTTTTTGTTTGCTTTTTTTCATATAGCGTAATATCTTTATTTTGTGTTGCCTGCTCATTTCCTCATGTTATCTTGATTTTGATGTGTGAATTATATTTTTCTTTCAATAGAAAGCTGCTTATGAGTCAACTTGACCATCTTGTTCTTTTTTTGACAGCTGAGATTATCTCCCTTGTGCTTTATTTGAGAATAATCTCTCCTTACACCCCTCCTCCCCGCACACACCTCTAGAACTCCTTCTCCTACTCCTTTTTTTTTTTTTTTTTTTTCCTTTACTTTGGATACAAAATATGGGGATTGGTGAGGGAGCAGCTTTATACTCTGCTGCCTAAAACATAAGCCAGCACTTTGGATATTTTCTGCTGAACTCTGTACACTTTTGAATAATGGCGCCAATGACATGGATAGAAAGGTTGAAAACTGAAGAATATGAAATTATACCTTTGGCTTAAAGTGATATTGTCTTCTTAAAATCGTAATGCCATCTTATTACTGCATTTTACCTTTTGACATTGTACCAAGATTTTATTGAAAAAATTATTTTCAGGAGTGCGAGTGCTCCATATTTTACTGGAATTTTTTATTTTATTTTTTTTAAAATCCAGAAAAAGTAAATTTCTACTTAAATTGCTATAACTCTTCACTGATGTAAATTCTCCATCTTTTAATTCATATGTTTTATTTTAAACTGGGGGGAAAGTGGAGGAGGGGGCTTGTCCTGTCATAAAATATGCTTAAATATATCTTCATGCAGATTTCATATTATAAAGCTAATTCTCTATTGAATATCTATTATATAAATCTTACCTGTCTGTTTATATGTATGTATGTATGTATGTCTGCCTAAAACTTTCGACAGGCGGCCGATTTTCACAAGATCGGCATCATTTTGAAGCTCAACCCTTTGGACGACATATCAAACAATTGGTTAAAAACATTAATTCCTTCACCCTCAACTGGGCACTTTCCTGCAAGGAGGGGGTCGCATTTTTTGCCAATATTTTCGAAAGTCATCCCCTCTTTAAGATTGACTAGCCTTAATTTAAACCTTCGGCACTTCTGGTTTGGTGATGGATGCAATAGCAAAGACTTTTTTCTTTTCCCACATTCTTTTCCTCCTTCGTGGTACAGGTTCAAGTCTTCCTGCCTACTACCACTTTTTTTTTCTTTTTTTGTTTTGCTCAACACACCTCCAAACACCCAGGTAACACTGGGCACCCAGGCAAGTGATATATATTACTGATTTTAAAAGTTAAAAAAAAAAAGACTTGGGTGCCATCAGTTAGAATAAAAACCAAAACATTTAGAGCTCCAGTCATGACCTAGTGATGGATAAGAAAATAGCAATACACATGAAAAAATTGGCTTAAAATATTTCAATATTGGTATCTATTGAAAGAGCTTGATGAGCTTAGAAAGAATCTTTAAATTTTTTAAATCCAATTAAAATTAAGTTATGACTATTTTTGTGCCTCACACGTTTGGATATTTTTCCCTCTTTAAGACCATATGCGTTTTGTCACATTTTTTACACTACTTTTTCAGTAAAGATGTCATATCTTTGTTAAAACACAAGACTAAGCAATGAAATTTGTCATATAAGTGTATTTTTGTACAAGGAATCAGAATATGCGACTGAAAATCTCCAAAATTTAATGGTTTCGAAATAAAAATAATCTGCAGTAAATGCACGTAAATATGATGCAATTCCTTAAAAATGACATGTATCCATTAAAAGAAAAGAAGTTAAAGAACTCAAAGCTGAATTGTAATGCATTATATGTACAAATAACTGAAATCGAAATCTAGGACTGTTTAAAAATTAATATATTGCAATATTTCTTTGGTATTATTGTAGATTAATACCTTCCGCTGACCACCTCTCCAAAATATGTGATTTTATCTTTGTAGGCAATTGCATGTAAATACCTTAATTATCTTTAATGAAAGATAAACAAGTATTATTTTAGAATTTAATGTAAAATGATTCCCCATTTTGAGCCATTCTAGTGTTTTCGGGCAGTTAACCATTGTTTTCTATCGGAGATAAATCCTGTGTGCCATTTTTTTTTTTTTTTTTTTTTCTAAAGATGATTATGTGTGGTTTTAAGAGGATCATTGTGCAATTATGAGAGGGTGGGGAGGTGGCCACTCTGACTTTGGGTTAATGATAGAGCTAAGGAAAATTATGTGTGAACACCCTGAAGACTTGATAGAAACAAAACAATTTTAGAATTTAGAGTGGAGGTTAGTTTCACATAAATTTAATGTAATTTCACATTTTGAGACCATTCTAGCGTTTTAGGACAGTTGACTAATTTTTTTATGGGTGATAAATGGTGCACTTTTCTTTAAGGAAGGATTTTTTTTTTTTTTTTTTTTTTTAGACACTTGTATATAGCTTACCAAGGAGCTTTGTTTAATGAGGAGTTTGCCACTTAGACTTAGCATTATTGTTAGGGCTAAAGAAAGTTTTAAGAAGAGGAGGCTTGCCACTCGTACCTAGGGTTAGAGGTAAGATTAAGGGAGTTTTTTTGTTTTTTTTAAGGAGTTTCACTCCCATATTTACGGTTGCTGGGTCATAATTATTGGCTTTTGAAAGTGTTATGCCTTGTGGAACTTAACAAGAATTATGACAAACAAAATAAATTTCATTTAAAACAAGTGACATCACTAACAGAAAATGTGACGTTTGGAAAACTTACTAAGTATTTTTTCCCACTTATTTAAACATCAAAAAACGTTTTTTTGCTAAAGCTAACAAATCGTTCACAAATTTTTGATAAATTTGGTTTTTATTTTCAATTACATTTCTTGTACGAGTGACACATTATTTCGTTAAACGTTCCAGTTTAAGACGTTTTGTTTTTTATTTCTCTACCTGGGCTTCGGGCCAAGATCAGTGTCGTATTCTGATGCTACACTTCGCCTTTTCTGTCCTCTGTCAGTATAGGAGAAATCCTTCATGACTGAGACAATTTTTATGTTTGTTTCTATTCAGATTGACCCTTTTTAGGAAGCTGGATTTTCCTCACATTAACTGACTTTGTGTCTGTCCTCGTGGGGAGGCAAGTAAATAGGAACTTAAACTGAGCACCTCCTACAAATATTTAACTATTAATTTTGTATTTATATATATATATATATATATATATATATATATATAAATTGGGTAGATTAGTGTCCATTCAATTATAATCCACTGAAAAAAATTGTTAAAAAAAAGACGGGAAAAATATATTGGGAGGGGGTGGTTACTGCTCGCACACGTGAAGCAAAAAAAAATCATATTTCACATTTTTTTTTTTTTTTTTTTTTTAAACAAAATACTGTTAAATTCACCGTTAAAAACTAATGTAATGGATAAAAGTGCACACGTTACATATTTATTTTTCAACTATATTTTTTAAATTTGACCAAAGATAACGCCGGATTGCTTTAAAATTATATATTCTGATAACTGAATAGCTCTAGTTAACTTATGTTCCGATAATACGAGCTCCAACTAAATATGTAAGGACATTTTTTTATATTTATATTTTCATTTTTTTTTTTTTTTTTTTTTTTTTTAATTCGTTCTGGAATAAAAAACAAAACAAAATCAGCGATAGTAGCTGCTGCTGCTTCTACAGATCGTTTTTAGATACTTTTTAAAAATAGAACGATTTTTTTCCAGGTATCATGATTTTAAATTGCTCGATACCACAAGAGAAAGCCAGTTACATTTTTATTTTTAATGGATAAATGTAGTAAAAAGATTAATTTATTTAAGTGTGTGTCCGAAGAAATTTTTTTTTTCAAAATTTTCCAAACTTGTCATGTTGAAGTCTTTTATTTAACACAACAAAGTATGGGCTGCCAAAAGAATTTCGGACAACCGAATCTATTACAAGTGATATCTCTTATAGTTAATTTCCACATTTAATGACGAAATTCTTAAGAGAAATATGGTACGACCATTTACAAATCGGGGAGGGGGGGGTCATTACAAAATCTTACAGAAAACACTGTTTAATGATAACATTTTTAGCACTTTATTTGCTTAAAACTCTTAAAATACAAAATGTACATTATTTATTAATTTAATATTCATTTTCGAACAAAACGGTGGTATTTTGAGGACTTAAGATGCTTTAGTTTTTAAAATATGACGATTTTAGCAGAAACCCCTTGAAATCCGTAATTATCCAAAGCATTTTATCGTCCGTGTGTATTGCTAAAGAAAGATTTAAAATTAAATCACTTAAAGCAATGAATAAATTTCTGGATGTGCAAAAATAATAGAAATACAGGGTGTCCGTAAAGTTACTATAGTCTTACAAGTTACTATACGGACACCCTGTAATATATTAACAGTACAGTAAGATATTGTATTAAAATATTTATTTGTAACAAAAGAAATAAAAAGAAATAACACCTATATGTTTATAAAAATCTCAGAAAATACACGTGTTACATCCGAAAAGACTGTAACAATCAAGGCAAACAATTTCTATGACAAATATTCAAATTGGAGGCCTTTAGCTCCAATACATTCTCGACAACTTTGTGCTCTTCCAAAGTTAGCTTGCGTGGCATGCTTGATTAAATAAACCTGTAAAAAAAATAAATATTAACTATTAATACAAATATAATACAATAAAACAATAAGACTGTATAGTAACTTTACGGACACCCTGTATGTCGGCAAGTTGAAATAACCATTTTTGCATTTCAACTAACATTTCTGTACACGTTATTCATCCATCCAAACAAAGATTTTTATTCGTTATAAACAAATTTCTCATTCTTTTTCTCTGTCACTGTTTTTTCTTTTTTCTTTCTCTTTTCCGGTTTTCTTTATTTCTTTCTCTTCCTCTCTCTGTCTTGTCTCGCTTTTTCTTTTTTTTCTTTTCTGACATTTTTCTCTGAAACTAGTTTTGCCGTGAAGGCTAACACTTCAAATAATTCATTAAGTAGGTAAGGAACTTCGGTTTCAGCAAAGAATGACTTCCTGCCTCTTTCCCCCACATGCACACTCTGTGTCTTTCTCTAGTTTTTAATTGAAACTAATTAGAAAGATCTTTTTAAAAGGAAAGTTGAAAACTCCAAAACCAAGCCCCCCCCCCCCCCCCCCAAAAAAAAAAATCTGAAAAGTTGACTTTTTGGTGAATTAATCTGAGTTGAATTTATGAATTTTCCTGATTTTAGTTTATTAAGATTATTTTATTAATTAATTTTCAGACTATTTTAAATGTTTTTATGACTTGTAGTTTTTTTTCTTTTTCTTTTTTTGCTCTGTCCTCTCCATGCACCGGAGTTGGGGTGGATAAATCTATTTCATGTTTTTTTTTTCTTTTTTGTCATTACCTCAGTATCTCTGCATTTTGCAATTGTTTCTTGAGATTTTCTTTGATAAGCAGAATCCCAATTACGGAAACGTAATTGTTGTCATTGCTTTTATATGCATGAAAACAAATCAAATGTTATTTTTCTGCATAAAATAGAGTATTACAGATTCAATATTCTGTTTATAAATATGTTTTATTTCTAATAGATTCAGGTAATTGTCGCGTTAATTATGTACGCATGCGCAACTGGAAGTTGTAAACCGAATATTGGGTTACAACACCCGTTACACAGTCATTTGAGTTTTATAATGATATAGATTTCAATGAAAACTATTAGTTTTAAAATTTAGAATAGATTTATATTAACGATATGAAATGCAAGTTATACAATTAAAAAAAATATTTAGAGGTAGATTAATAACCCCTGGATGGCAGTGGGGTAGATTTTTTGTTTGTATATGACAAATGGGTTTCTAAATTTTTGAGATGAGGAGTGAGGATTTGGATTTTATTTGGATTACTGGTCTCTTGAGTGTTATTTTCACAATATTTCAGCTGATGTAACCTTCAGGTGTATCTTGTCAAACTTGTGAATCTACACAGTATTTTGAATGAAACCCTTTATTTAATCCATCAGTCATGATTGGCTAGAAGTTCTTAGTAATTCACAATTGCATTTTAAATACCACATGCATTGAGAATTGAACCTTCAACTTCCAGAAGAGTATCACTTATAACTGAATTTTGCCAAGTACTTTATCCATCACGCTTTGCAGACAATTCTAGTATGAAATTTGGGAGTCTTAACCTATTCTTGTTTTTAGATGTACAATCCTACTATTTATCATTTAATTCAAATAATACAAATTACAATGTTTTCTCGTTAAATAACCCAAAAGCGGTTAAGTCATAGCACAAAAAAAAAGAAGATAATTCCACTCCTTGTGATGTAATAAGCACAATTGATTTGCATAAAAAAGATCATTAACTTGAAAAATGAATTCATTTATGTTAATTAATTTGGAATGAATTCGTCTGAATTAAATAGCAAGCGTATGAAAAAAAATGTATAGTATTTGCATAACTTTTTTTTATAATTTGAGTAAAACTTAATTTGCTTTTATTATTAAAATGTCAAAAGGGGTTAAGTATTGATAAATCAAAAATACATTAAAAAAAAAAAAAGAGATCTAAGCTAGACTTGAATCTTGTCAGTTTGTGGTGGATCTTAATTCATATTTGCCTCTTCCTCCTCCCCGCCATCTAACAGATAGGAAAAAGAAAAGAAGAAAATCATTGCTGGGATAAAAGGCTTTAAACAGATTGTGATGTCATAATAAAATTAACATTTTTTTCCAACCTTTTTTTCTTTAAATAAAAAAAAAAATCCTTGAGATTTTGTCAGATGTCAGGGGCTTATTTATGTTTAATCAACCCTATTATGAGTGCCACTAACAATGTTGTTCCAAATAATAATTCTGGTTGACCAAAATTGAAACATATTTAATTTTCTTCCATTTTTTTCATTTATTTTATATATATATATATATATATATATATATATATATATATATATATATATATATTAGGTTTGTTTATTCCTGTGTATTTTTTCTTTGAAAATGCAACTTTCTTCATGTATAATCCTCTTCTAAAATTTCCATAGGATTAAGCAAATTGGAACCCTTGGGGAATTATTAGACTAAGAACAAAGTCTTAAGAAGGAAAATGGTTTAGAGAGGGAGGGTAGAAGCCTATGAAGATTGAACTTTCTTGGGGGCAAATATTTTCTATCAGATTGACTCAAAGGTTAAAGGGAGCTCCCCACCTCCTTAAAAAAAGAAAACAAGAGGATAACAAGAAAATATAGGGGTAGGAGGATTAAAGAATTTAAAAGAAAATAGGAGGGAGGGAATGATGCAAACAGATCAGGCAGGTTAGCAATTGCATTTGGAAAACTGAATAATATTTGAGTTAGGGTGTTAGAAGTGGGGTTTTACCCTCTAGAAATATACTTTTCTCTTAAGGGAATCTCACTATTCGCTGCTTTCTTTTTACATTTCTATCACAAATCCAGTTATATTTATACATTTTCAAGAAATTTGTGAATTTTACATATGTATTCGTTTAGTATATGAGATGCCTTCAATAAGTTTGTAAACTTTTTCCTATATGGACACTTATTGATAGTACACACATGAAAGTCTAGTCTTCTTTGAAGTAATCTCCTCTGGCTGCAATGCATTTGTTGTACCGTTCCAACTTCTGAAAGGCCCCATGGAAATTCTCTTGTGTGAGTTTCATCTCCTTAATTGTCTCATAATGATAAGTGTCCTTGAACTTAGAGAATAACCAAAAGTCACGGGGATCAAGGTCTGAACTATAGGGAGGGTGAGGAACTGTCTTGATGCCCATGACAACATCTTTCTTTCTGATCTTCTCTGAGCATCCTTGGGATAAACTTTGCACAAATCTTCCACATCTTCAGTTCCCACACTGACATCAAATTGTGCACTTATTATCTCTATAAAGACAACGGTCCTCATCAATGAAATTCTTTATTTGGCCAATCAACTCTGGTGTTCTGACTTTGTTACTCCTTCCACATCTCATCATCCCTCAGACTTGAATCTCTTATGCCACTCAAAAACGTCCAGATTCCATTTTTGAAATTCATCGGCTGTGACAATCTGGCTTTAGTAGTATATATTCCAATTCCTGCTGTAGCTGTTAATTTGAACCTGAAATCATAAAAATTGGTCAGTCATCTCATAAGATGTATAGCAATAACATACTGAATTTGCAAGAGTTTGCAACAATTTTTTAAATGCCTGTCTGAAAAGCCTGGAAACTTCTTGAAGGCACCTCATATATATTTTATGTAAGCATTTGTGGCTACATATGTACGCTCATGTTTCAACAGAACCCTAATGCTAAAGCGTCACTTATTTAAAAAGTTACTTGTGTAAATGTAAGTAAATTAATTTGATTCTTGAAAATATATAAAAATATACACATAAATGTGTTTTCAAGCAGTTTTGTTTGCAGCCTTATGTATTTATACTATTTTCTAATTGCAAATCTTTGAATTCATTGAGTTATAACATGTGTGTCTATCATTAAAAAGTTATTGTAATTTATTTTTATTAACTTTTTAAAATGTCTACGAACATGCAGGACTATTACAAGAATATAAACTTAGTTAAATGAACATGTAAGAATAGTATAAGGAGAATGACAGAATGCCGTTAATGAACACAAGCATATTCATTCTTTCATCTTGCTTAGCACATACACGTTTGCCTTTATTTATACAAATTGTTTGATCATTAACACAGAATGCTGGTGATATTCACGTAAATGTATTTGTTTATATTTTTATCTTATATTTATAATATTAATATAAATTAATATATAAACTAATGAAGACTTCAATCATTTTAGTAATCCTAGGAGCCACTGGGCACATAAAAAGAATTTATCTAACAAATATACTCAGTGGACCAAGTGCAAGAGAGATTCAAACAATTGTACTTAGAGATGGTTAAAATCTCTAAAAAAAAGCAGATGTCTGGCATTTGGTAGGATGCCACATCACCAGGAAAAACAATAAAAAGAAATTAAAAAAAAAAAATGCTAGAAAATACATTTATTCTGTATTTATTGTCAGTGATCTTTTCTAACGTGTTATCTTTTTCTACTTTGACTATTTTGAGCATTCACATTAAAATCTTTTTTAAAAGAACATTTCCTATTGTTTAGAAATTTTGAGATGTATTAATGATTTATTTCCATCTTGACAAGATTAGTTCAAATGATAGTTGCAAATTGTACATAAACATTTAAAACAATCTCCTATCACCTGGTCTCATCGGGGAATGCGTTTTTTTCATAGAAATTAACTGCGAATACCCAACTGCTAATCTACTCAAAGGTTGTATTTGGATAGGGCCTCGTCACGTATATCTCCATTTAATACATGCCCAGTGTTGGCCGCTATAAATGCCAAGTGATTTGGATGCATGCATACTGTTCAGTCGATCATAAACCTTCATGGATAATTCCAATGTGTTCAGTTAGCCAAGGACTTGGATGGGATCCCATTAATGTGGATAATGCTATTCAACCTGCACATTAATAAGGAAAAAAGATATCAGACTTTTTACTGGAGATTTTTGTAATTCTTAAATTCTGTATTAATAAAACTATGTGATAAATTGTGTGCATGTTTCTTGCTTATTTGTAACTTAAATACATAGCGTATAAAAAATTTTTCTTTAAAATACTAATAATCAAATTTTTATTGAAATCAAGAATAAAATAAGGAAAAATGAAAAATTTAGTACTTGTGCTGATATAAGATTTAGAAAGCCATTCTTAAATGGGGGAGAGCAGGACTTTTTTTTTTTTTTTTTAACTATTCTGAACTTTCACTTGACAATTTAATAAACAGAACATACCATAAAAGTTGAATTTGACTTGAAAATACCATCTAAAAGATAGCATGATCCAGGAACTACACAAGTATCACAAAAAAAAAAAAATTATTGTTAAATATTGTAAGCATATATATGAAGAGAAAATTAGCATGCTTTGAAACTTTGCAGATTAAAGATTTCTTAAAAAAAATAAATAAAAATTTTTGGTAATATTCTGTCAAACAATAAATTTCCTTGTAAATTTTAATTTACAGTCTTGATTTTTTTTCTCTTATGACAAGCTCTACTTCCTATTGTGATTATATTGAGCTTTTTTATTTGGTTAGGATTACTATATATGTATATATTTATGTTAGATTTAAGTTTACACTTCCTTTTGTTTGGTAAACTTTTCATTCCTACTGCCTGAATTGAATTATATATTACTAGCATGGATACCTGGCGTTGCCCGGGTGGACATGAAATTCGGTTTGGATATTAAGCAACCCCTAGAAAAGAACGGAAGAAGTAACAACCTGGACACCCCCCTCCCCCCTAAAAAAAATGAATCAAAACTTTTGTTGCAATCAAAGTAACAAGTGCCTATGCGACCGCAGAAAAAAGAAAAATTATCTATGAGAGGCAGACTAACTTGAAATGTGAAAGAGGGAAAAGGTGAAGTGGCAAACCCTTTTGCCCACCAGATCACGACGATTTATGACATCATGACCCTGAAAAAATAACATTTATAAACATAAACACGTACATAACTTGAAAAAAATGACATCATGAAAAATGACCCCCCCCCCCCCTTTCCCCTTTGCAAGAAATGGTCCAGTTGACCACCACAGAATTAATCCTTTTTCTAATTTTCAAATATTATGTGCCTAAGGGATCGCTTTTTCAGATGGTACTGGTTTTGAGCTGGTCTGATGCAGCTGATGAAAGTTTTTAGGATGGGTGTACCCGGCATAGCCCGGGTGTCAAGAGGTGGTATACTAAGGCTACTGAGTAACCCAAGTAAAAAATAAAATGTTTTGATCAAAATAGCGAGCGCAAAAAAAAAAAAAAAACCCCAAAATTAGCTGCAGTAGTCAGGCTCGAACCTGTAATGTGAAAGAGGAAAAAAAGGTGAAAAAAAAGCGCATTAACTATCTCCCCCACAGCGCACTTATGAGGTCACGGGCCTTCAAAATAACATCTTTTAAACATATATTTTAGATCACTAGTTGTGAATGACTTGCAAAATATCAACGCAAAAACTGACCCCTCCTTGCAAAAAACGTTCTACTTGACGGTCAAAGAATTAATGTTTTTGGCCAATTTTTTGATATTTGTTGTTTGAGAGTCCGATCTTTCTAACGATACCAATTTCGTCAGTGTTCGTGTGTGGAAAGTTTTTGGCAGACATACAAACACACACACACACACACACACACTAACACACATTTTGCCTTTTATATAATAGACTAGCCTGATTGCTCGGGTGTTTGGAGGTGTGTGCTGAGCAAGAAAAAAAAAGAGTGGTAGTAGGCAGGCAGGCAGGCTCGAACCCATACCATGAAGGAAGAAAAGAATGTGGAAAAAAAAAAGGGACGTCTTTGCTGTTGCGTCCATCGCCAAATTAAATTAGGGCTAGTACAATCAAAAAGAGGGGATGAAAAATTGAAAATATCGTCAAAAAAGCGACTCCTCCTAAGTGCCCAGTTCAGGGTGAAGGAATTAATGTTTTAGCCAATTTTTCGATGTTTGTCATCTGAAGGGTCGAGCTTCAAAATGATACCGATCTTGTGAAAATCCATCGCCTCTGCCGAAAGTTTTAGGCAGACATACATACATACATACATACATATATTTAAACAGACAGGTGAGATTTATATTGTAGACTAGTGGGGAGTACCCGTTGAAAGATGTTGGCATAAGGACGAAGTGATGTTAAAAATAACTTCCATGAGGTTAAAATTTAAAAAAAAAGATAAAGAGGTGGGTAATTAGTTTTCCATGCTAACCATTAAGCCAAAGAGGATAGTAAATTCAATGTAGTGGTAATTAACTTTAGAATTATAGGAGTCACCACACATGTGCAGAAATGAACGTTGCTTTTAAACCTGACCGGGGGTGGGCAGATAGGCTTCCCGCTTTCTGCTGTTTGCATTTGAATAAGTTCGCTTTATTATATGAAAAAGACAAACAAACACTCGAGATGACGTTTTCTTTTTTTTCTTTTTTTTTTTTTTTTTAAACACCACTTATAAAGGCCCAGAAGCCACTTGAGGATAAGAGTTATTGCGTGTACAGTAATCAATGGGATAATATCGTAGTAATCGTTAGTAATGGAGACTTGATACAGTGTCTTACTTAAGGGGGCGATTTATCAGGAATTTGTTTATTCTGGACTTGAAGACATCCAAGTTGTAGTCAGGTGGGAAGCAGGCAAACAGAACAGTTCCATTTGCCTGCTTCCCACCTGACTACAACTTGGATGTGCACTTCTAAGAAGCTTTGTTCATGGAATCTACATTTTGATTTAGGCACAGATAAAGAGTGGGGAAAATTGACAGTGGTTTCAGCTAGACGGGTGTTTTTCGTGAAATATTGGCGAGAGGTGACCAGAGATTGGAGCTCAGACGAGCACTTGCCATGGAAATAACGATAAAACAAAGACAGGCTCGCAACGTCTCTTCTGTGGGAGAGAAGTTGCAGGGAAGAGAAAAGGGCATCCTCCATGAAGTCTATTTTGTACTCTGTCGAGGCAGAATAGTTGTTTTTAACAGCTCCTGCCCAGATGTGGCAGCAGTACTTCATCCTTGGATGTACAAGGCTTTTATATAGATAAAGAATTGCATCAGCAGTGAGATATCTTCTGGAGCGGTAGAAGAATCCTACCATTTTTCCAGCGACCTTGGCAAATGACTTGATGTACGTGTTCCATTTCAGATCAGGAGTAAAGGTCAATCCCAGAAGCTTGTCAAAACATGGAGCCTCCCCAAGATGAGAGCCATCTATTTCAATTGAGGCCAGATGAGGATCAGAACGTTGATAATATAAAGATAAGAGCTTGGTTTTAGATGCATTAAAAGTAACCAGCCACGTCTTCCCCCACTGTACCATGCGCTCAAGAGAGAGAATCAGAGAACTTTTTTTTTTTTTTTTTTTTACACAGTGGTCACCACTTATCAAGGCCCGGAAGCCACTCAGGGATAAGGGTTATTGCAAGTACATTACGTTAGTGTGGAGATTTGATGAAGTGTTTATTTAAGGGGGCGGTTCATTAGGAATTTGTTAACGTTGGACTTGAACACATCCAAGTTGTAGTCAGGTGGGAAGCAGGCAGACGGAACAGTTCCACAGGCGTGCAGTTCTAAGAAAGAAGCTTTGTTCATGGAATCCACGTTTTGATTTAGGCACAGATAAAGAGTGGGGGAAATTTTTCACAGTGGATTCAGCTAGACGGGTGTTTTTCGTGAAGGATTGGCGAGGGGGGGGGCCAGAGATTAGAGTTTAGACGAGCACCTGCCATGGAAATAACGATAAAACAAGGATAGGCTCGCAACGTCTCTTCTGTGGGAGAGAGGTTGCAGGGTAGAGAAAAGGGCATCCCCCACTAAACCACAAAGTCTATTTTGTACTCTGTCAAGGCAGGATAGGCTGTTTTTAGTAGCTTCTGCCCATATATGGCAGCAGTATTCCATCCTTGGACGTACTTGGCTTTTATATAGATAGAGAATTGCATCAGTAGTGAGATATCTTCTGGAGCGGTAGAAGGATCCCACCATCTTTCCAGCGACCTTGGCAACAGACTTGATGTACGTGTTCCATTTCAGATCAGGAGTAAAGGTCAAACCCAGAAGCTTGTCAAAACATGGGGCCTCTCCCAGACGAGAGCCATCCATCCCAATTGATGCCAGATGAGGATCAGAGCGTTAATGATGTAAGGATAGGAGTTTGGTTTTAGATGCATTAAAGGTAATCAGCCACGTCTTCCCCCACTGTACCATGCGCTCAAGATCAGAGGAGAGAGAATCAGAGAGAACTTTGTCATTTACAGCCTTTGATGTGTTGCCGTAGATGGTCGTGTCATCAGCATAGATGTCAACAAATGATTTAAGTATGTGTTTATGGAGGTCATTGATATAGATCAGGAAGAGAGTTGGGCCCAGGATTGACCCCTGAGGGACTCCAGCATTAATACTGTGGGCCTCTGATGCCCATCAGCCACTACTCTTATGAGCCTATCAGAGAGAAACGATTTAATAATTGAGAAAACATTTCCAGTTATACCGTAGCTGGAAATCTTGTGAAGTAGGCCTTTATGCCATAACTTATCGAAGGTCTTTGATATGTCAAGAGCAATTGCCCTAGAAAGGAAGCATTTGTAGAGAGATTGACTAATCCTATGAGATATAACTGTTAGCACCTCTGCTGTAGATCTACAGAATGGAAACTATATTGCATGTCACTAAGAAGGTTATTTTTTCTGAGGTGGTTGACTACTTCTTTATTGATGAGGTTTTTCAGGGTGTGAGGAAGCACTTCTCCTTAAGGCAATGCTTAAATAGTTTTGTAAGTATGGGAGCAAGTTCTGGTTGAAGCTTTTTCAGCACTATAATTGGAATGCCGTCAGGGCCAGTTGCTTTACTGAAATCAAGGTTCTTGATTAGCTTGGCAACCTCACGCACAATTTGTATGTTGTATAGCGGGTTGTCTGTTATAGGACGAAATACTGGGAGTTGATGGCCTTGATTGCATAGGGTAGAATTAGCTGCAAAGTTCTTGGCAAATAATTTGGCTTTGTCTGATGCTGACGAGATGACCTCACACACACACATTTTGCCTTTAATATATATAGACTAGTGGGATGCCTGGCGTTGCCCAGGTGTTTGTCAGTGTAAAAGAAAAAAGTTTTGGTAGGGAGGTAGGTTCGAATCCGAACCCTTGACGCGAAGATGAAAAAGTGTGAAAAAACCTGACATCTTGTTGCTCGGCCACAACGGGACAGGAACTGAGGAGTTCTAATTCAACGGTTAAAAAGTTAAGTAACGGGTGTGTAAATTTAATGAGGTCAAACATCATGCCATACTTAACTTTGGCTTTGGCTGCAAGCCAGTTTCTGTGTATTCCCCAAGATGTTGGGGGAAAGCCAGCTCCCCATAAAAAGGGGAGTGTCCAACTAAATAGCAATTGTCTGATATGACGGGTTTTGGCCGCATTGATCAAAGCTCATTGCTTTCTGGACGTCCCGGCACAAGTGCCAGGGAGCTTGATTTGCTACGGATTCAGTTTTGCTTGTATACAGTAAAGCCAACCAAACACATAAAGAGTGAAAAATATCGCAAAAATAGCGTGTAAAAGTCGTTCAAATAAGGTACACGCAACCTCATTTCGCGTTAGATATTATAATCTAGGTAGTATGTAAAAAGTTCTGAGAAACAGTGCCTCCCTTCCTCCAAGACTTTGCCGGGCAGACACAAAATGTGCACACAATAATACACATTTTGCCTTTTATTTATATATATATATATATATATATATATATATAGAAGACAACAGGTGGTGCCCAGGAGATTACCAAATTATTTTATTTGGTGAAGGGTTTTTTTTTTTTTTTTTTTTTTTTTTTTTTTCTTCAAAGTTTCCAGTAGATATAACTCTAGACCCATTTCTAAAAAAAAAATCAATGTCGGAAATAATTCCAAATAAGTTATTAATACAATTATTTAAAATTAATTAAATAACAATCTTAAATAGAATACTTAAAACAATTTTTTCGCTAGAAGCAGTAAATAACATACAGCTATTTAGTAAAATCGATTTTTCTTAATGTAATATGCAAATGAGGTTACCTTTTGAGCATATATTTTGCAAGAATCATACTATATTACATAGAAAAATGTGAGCATGAAAAGTAATATGGTTAAGATTAAGCTTAGAAAAGTAAAAGGACTAGTTGTTAAAATTGGAAAAGAAAAAAGATATTCTAGTAAAAAGTATGAATTTATAACTTGCAGCATTAAGAATGTTTTTAAAAATTCAATTTAACATTATATATAAATTCTTAATGCTACAATTTTTTATGTAATAAATTTATATTTTTTACTAGAATATCTTGTCTTTTTCTGTTACAGTTTTAACATTTAGTCCTTTTACTTTTCTTAGCGTAATCTTAACCATATTACTTTTCATGCTCGCATATTTTTATGTAATCCATGTTTTTTTTTCCAGGCTTTGCTTTGAAATATTTTCTTTTGTGTTTAATATCATATGCATTGTCAACAATCCATAAAAAAATTATGAACTCCTTAAATTGATTAAATAAAAAAATTAAATAAGACGTAATTAAGTAAATAAACAGAAAGAAGGGACAAAAAAAAAAGAGAAACAGATTTAACGGGTGACGTCATAAGCAAAATATTATCAGCTCTAGCATGACAAAGAGAATCACTTTTGTGAACTCTCTCTATATAACCCAAATAACTTCTATGATTTATGTAGATATTGACAATGAAAAAGTTGCTATGATAACCAACAGTCAATCAGAAGAAACTGTCTCTCACATTCCTTACTAATTCTGAGGACTTTGGAACACCTGTAATTTTATTATAACGTTTGTTTTAATGAACAAAAATTAAAAATTTTTATTTCAAAATATAGCTGAGAAGGTGATATATGAACTGTAAAAATTGTTTGAAATTTGGTTGCAAAATGAGTAAGCGGTGAAGCTTTAAAGCTGTTCTAAATGAGTAAAACTAACACTTAACCATATATTCAAACATGACCATGTTTGAATGATATAGAAATAAATAGGAAAGTAATGGATCGTTTGTATATGTTAATCAGATTGTGAACAGACATACAAACACAGGAATATGAATTATATATATATACACACACACAATTTCTCAAAGCCCTCTCTATATATCTGTATATAAAGGTAATTTAGAAACTTTGTACCCTGAAAACATTTTGCAGAAACAAATTATTAATAATTACTTTTAATTCAAAATATTTGTTTTAAGTTTTGACATTTTCTCATATTTTTTTAAAGTTGTGTGAATTGAATTGAATTAGTCTTGGCAGCCATGAATGAAACTCTTCTTCTTCCCAAAGAGACGCTGACATTCCAGTCATTGAAAGCCAGATTAAAAATTGGCACCTGAACAGCGGTGACCACCTTTTGGGTGGGGGTATGGGGTCTCAGTAAAAATAACTGCCAAAGGATTATATGGTGGAAATCATAAGCAGAAAATATAGAAAAGGGTACAACTTATAAAAGCATGATTTGAAGTTGGGACAAGAGATTAGGGAATGAAGCTAAGTTTTAGTTTTAAGGTTGAGGAAAAAATAAGTGTAAAGGTCTAATTGTAACTATTCATAATATACTAATAGGCAGCCGAATATTACCCAGTCGTAAAATACAGATAAACATATTTTAATTCATGCAGATTTCTTTTAGAGACAATTATTTGTTGCTTATTATCCAATATATAGTAATGGTTTCAAGTTATAAAAAAAAATGACTTGACTATCATCCACCAGAATCAAAACCAGGTTTAGTTGTTATCTCTTCAGCGTTATCATCCTTTGAGCTACTGATATAGATGAATATGAAAAGTTAAAAATTAAGCGACTTTGAGCTACGAATGTTTAATTTTGCGCATGTGTAAAGTTATAGTAGGAGTAATGTTTTATTCTATTTATCCTGCCAAAGTCAACTGTTTCTTTTCAATTTTGACCCCCCTTAGGAGCAATTTTGCCTGCTAAAAAAACAACAAAAAAAATGTGCTACAGGTCCAAATAGCCTATATATCGAATTTCAGCTCGGTAGACTTTTCTCACACCCACTGACAAAGTCACTTTTATATCTCTATCTATCTATCTATCTATCTCTCTCTCTCTCTCTCTCTCTATATATATATATATATATATATATATATATATATATATATATATATATATATATATAGTCTTTGAAGTTTTTAACCTTTAAAACTATACAAAAAAATATTTTTTTTATTATTCATATATATATATATATATGAACAGACCACCCAACATTGCCTGTCATAAGATATGCGTAATTATGATATTTTAATTCATATAAATTTCTTATTATAGAACCAATTTTGTTTGGCGTTTCCTACATGCTCTCTTGAGCTTTGCTCAGCCTATCTTGGCTGCTTCAAAGTGTTCTGCACCCGTGTATATCGGTGTCCTCCACTGCTTGCAATCAAACGTTAGGGATTCCCAACTATCAACAAGAACATGAAAACTCACCAGACTCTCCTTGATGCTATCACAAAAACGTTTTTTGGGCTTGTGTTGGGATCTTTGCCAAGAACAGGTCACCATAAAACAACTGTTTTGGGAGTCAATAGTCATCAAGCCGAATAAGATGACCCGTCCAATACATCTGGTTTTTAAGAACAATGATAGCAATACTGGGTGTTTTGGTCTTATTTAAGACATATGTATCGAGGATAAAAACTATCCCATTTATAACTAAGAATGTGTCAAAGGCAGTGCCGCTGAAACCTTCTGAGCAGTTGTACATGTGACCGATACAAGGTGCATATTTCAAAGGCGTATAGTATGGATGGCACTACACATGTTTGATATACTAACATTTTAGTTGTCAGAGTTAGATCACCATCAGTCTAGACTCTATCTTGTAACCTTCCAAATGCGTCTGCTACCTTGCTGATTCTGTCTTATTTCTGCATCAAGAGTGCCATCATTTGATAAGCTACTACCAAGGTAGACAAAAATTTTTATGACTTCAAGGTGCATTCCATAGACAAACATATCAGATTCCACATACAGATCATCAGGAATGGAAGTGTACATGACCTTAGTTTTTTTTTTTTTTTTTTTTTTTTTTAATGCTGTCAGTCCGAAGCAGGTACAAGTATTTGTGAAGAGATCCATCCCTAATTGCATTCATACTGGGGCATGTGTAACCCGGTCAGCATCATCAGCATACAACAGCTCCCTAACAAGTTGGAATCTTCTGAGGTTGAACACCTTTCCAGTCGTTTGGAAACTAATATAAACACCCATATCACAATCGCAGAAACCATACCAGGGCACAACAGTTAGAGCGAAAGCAATGTTGGTGCAGGTATATCACTCTGCTTCACTTCATTATCAATGGGGAATTCTTCCGAAAGCCGACCATTGAAGTTGACGTGACCTTTCATACTATGATAAAGTTGCTTAAACTTTTCCGTAAAAGCAGGTGTACAACCAAATTTTTCCAGCACTTTCTAGACAGCCTCATGATTGACTGTGTCAAACACCTTGTTTAAGTCCCACAAACATCTGACAAAGAGGCATACGCTGCTCAATATACTTTTCCAAAAGCTGTCTAGCAGAAAACACCATATCCACAGTCCAGACTGGGATTCCAGAAGGATATCAGGACAGATATACTTCTCCAATCGGTTTAGCAAGAGCTGTGCAAATACTTTTCCAACCGCAGTCAGCACTGAGATACCTCGATATTTTCGACAATCAGACCTTGCACTTTTTCCTTTGTACAGCTTAAGCAGGATGGCATCCATCCAGTCTTGGGAAACCGGGTCACCCTGCCATACTGACAGTATCAAAGAGTGGACCGCACAATGTAAATTGATACCACCATGTTTCAGCAGCTCAACAGGAATGCGATCCAGCCCAGGGTCTTTGTTCGAGTTTATATGTTTACTGCAGTCAACTATTTCCACGTGAGTTGGTTCAGCATCAAGTTCCGGATGAAAAGAACACTGAGGAATACTTTCTATTACAGCAACATCAACATTGGATGGGTTGTGAAAAAGATCACTAAAGTGTTCATGCCATCTATGCATAATTTCATCTGAGATTTTCAGTAAGGTTCTTCCATCCTTTGCCAGGAGTGGTGTAGTTGAAGAGGATTTCAGACCATAGGCCTGATGAAGCAAAGCATAAAATGTCTTAACTTCTCTATGATTGTAGACAGTCTGTATCTCCCTGAAGAGGTCAGACCACCATTTATTTTTTATTCGGCACGCACAACACTGAACCTCACTCTGTACAGAAAAGAAGTGGCAGCGAAAGCTGGTTTGTTCAAAGGTAAAGAGTTGAGAAGTTTCAAATAAGCTTTCTGCTTTCTATCAATTTTAAGATTAATTAGATTGGAGTTATCAGCAAACCAATCTCGATATTTGGGAACTTTCAATCCAAGAGCTTTAACACCTTTTTGGTATATTATTATTAGACTTACTGTCTCCCAAGCACAATCTGAGAACTTCACCTGGTTTAAAAGCAGATTTCAAGGAACTTCGGATTACTGAATCCTTTAATTTGGAGACATCAATACACTTAAGCAATTTGACTCCATTGAAACAGCTTTTCTTGCAAATTGTAATTCTGAATTTACCTTTTTTTTTTTTTTTTTTACATAGGCATCACCACTTATCAAGGTCAAGAGGCCGCTCGAGGATAAGGGTTAAAGAGTGTACAGTAGAAATTGGACAATATAGTAACCGTTAGTAATGGAGATTCGGTAAATTTGTTACCTTATATGGAATGGCTCATCAAAAACTTGTTTACGTTAGACTTGAAGACAATCATATTGTAGTCAGCTGGAAAGCAGAAAAACGGAAGACAATTCCATAGGTTTGCAGTTCTAAGAAAGAAGCTTTGCTCATGGAATCTATGCTTAGGTTTAGGCACAGATAAAGAGTGGGGGAAACTAGTGATAGTGTTTTCTGCTAGACTGGTGTTTCTTGTGAAAGTTTGGCGAGGGGGAACCATAGAATGGAGCTCAGCACCTGCCATGAAAATAATGATAAAGCAGAGACAAACTCGCAACATCTCTTCTGTGAGAAAGAGGTTGCAGGGAAAAGAAAAGGACATTCCCCACAAGGCTACAAATTCTATTTTGAACTCTATCAAGGCAGGATAAGTCCTTTCTAGCAGCTCCTGCCCATATGTGGCAACAGTACTCCATCCTTGGATGTACCTGGCTCTTATATAGATAGAGAATTGCATCAGCAGTGAGATATCTACTGGATCGATAGAAAGATCCCACCATTTTTCCAGCGACCTTGGCAACGGATTTAATGTATGTGTTCCATTTCAGATCAGGAGTAAATGTCAAGCCCAGAAGCTTGTCAAAACATGAGGCGTCCTGAAGACGTGGGCCATTCATTTCAATTGATGCCAGATGGGAATCAGAGCGTTTATGATGTAAAGATAAAAACTTGGTTTTAGATGCATTAAAAGTAACAAGCCACCTCTTTCCCCATTGTACCACTTGCTCAAGATCAGAGAAGAGAGAATCAGAGAACTTGGTCATTTATGGTCTTAGATGTGCTACCATAGATAGTAGTGTCATCAGCATAGATGTCTACGAATGATGTAAGGATGTGATTTGGAAGATCATTAATATAGATCAGGAAGAGAGTAGGGCCAGGATGGACCCCTGAGGGACTCCGGCATTAATACTAAGAGCTTCTGATTTTTGCCCATCAACTACTACTCTTATGAACCTATTAGAGAGAAATGATTTAATAATTGAGAAGACATTTCCAACTATACCATAGCTGGAGATCTTGTGAAGTAAACCTTTATGCCATACTCTATCAAAGGCCTTTGATATGTCAAGAGCAATTACCCTAGAAAGGTAGCCTCGGTCGAGAGATTTGCTAATCCTATGAGATATAACTGTAAGCACATCTGCTGTAGATCTAGCAGAACAGAAACCATATTGCGTGTCACTAAGAAGGTTATTTTTGTTAAGATGGTTGATTACTTCTCTATTTAACAGAGATTCCAGCAACTTACTCATGACGCACAGGAGACTTATTGGCCTGTACTGTGAGGGAGATGACCGATCACCTGAATTCTTAAATAGGGGGCATGCTGATGAGATTTTCCAGGGTGACGGGAAGCACTTCTCCTTAAGACAACGTTTAAACGGTTTTGTAAGTTCTGGTTGAAGTCTTTTGAGTACTATAATTGGAATACTGTCAAAACCGGTTGCTTTACTGTAATCAAAGTTGTTGATTAGCTTGGCAACATCACGTACAGATATTTATATATCACATAGCATGTTTTCTGATACAGGAGGAAATATTGGTCGCAAATGGTAGAATTAGCTGCAAAGTTCTTGGCAAAGAGTTTAGCTTTGTCTGATGCTGACGAGATTACCTCAGGTCCATTTATGAGAGTTGGGATCTCTGACCATTATATGATCAGTATCACAGTCCGCACCACGAATTACTCTAACTTTGCAAAAATTTCTATGATAACCATATTTACACAATATGTAATCAAGCAAATCGCCATGTTTAGACTGGGGATGGAACCAGGTCTCCTTGTTTTTCTGGTGAGAAAAAAATGTTGGTGATAACAAGATTTACTTCACTGCAGAGATGGAAGAGCAGCATACCATTTGAATTGATTCTGCCAATGCCATATGGACCCAGCAGATCAAGTCTCCTTGTCTGATCCGATCCATGCATTAAAGCCACCAAGAACCACCAAACTTTCAGCACTTGGCAAACCGGTGATAACAGATCTAAGCACATGATAAAAGGAAGTAAATCTCCTTGCATGGTCATTTATGCCAACTGGCTGCTCGAACTTGTCAATTAAGGAGTTCTTAACCGCAAAGCCCACACCAGCCTTACACTTCTCCTTTTCAGATCTACCATACCAGAAGATCGTGTAGCCTGACTCACACTCAACCAGTTGATCCTCAGCTGCGAAACACATCAGAGAGTGCAGCAATGTCTACATTATATATTTGCAATTCTTTAGCCAAAATTGCAGTCTTCCATTCTAGTTTTTTACCATTGTCAGTAAGTGTTCTCACATTCCAGCAACAGAGTTAGGGTGAGTGTTGTTTAGCATAATATCTTCTGTTCCTATTCCTGCTAATATAGACAGCCGTCAGTCACAGGTTGCTGACCAGCAGGTCAAGGGCAGCTTTGTTTAGGATGCATTTTCTTGGCCCATCTCAAATTTTTGGGTAAGCAGTCCTAATATGAAAAGGCTGCTCAGTCACAAAAGCTTCACCGAGCACACAACGGTCTATGTATTTTTGCAAAAAGCGATGTTAGGATAGGCCTTTTGTCGCCTGTGTGTAGATCAATTATTAAATGCTTCCAGCCTGTCAGGTCTACACTCGTCACAACTTTTCCATTGCCACAGGATTTTTTTATTTTTTATTTATTTTTTTTTTTTGTAAACAAATGTCTGAGAGAGTATCTGTACAAAGATGTTATTACAGAGTTTTAGCTTTGTACGACGGTTAAGTCTTGGTTTAAAATGTTGAGATCCAACAATAAGCAAGAGCAAGATAGCCAGCAACAAGTCAAACTGCAGACCAGCTTAATGTGGGTACTTGTCTTCCGCTTTGTTTTTTGTAAATCAGATTTTCTTCTCCTAGAGAGGTTGCCTTCACCATGACTTATGGCAGTCCTCTCCGCCCCAATGTCATTCGATTCACTTGGACTTGGGTTGCTGGGCACCAGAGCATACTCCACATGCTGATGGGTCATGCATGCGGCAGGTGACAGAGCCTTAGCTCCTCTGGATGTTTCTGTCAGGGTTACCTCACCCGTAACCTTTGGTTAAAGAACCTTGGCCCACAGGGCAGTGGGGGTCCAGTTATATGGCACAGCACACTCGCTGTTCATCAGAGCCCCAACAATAAATAATAACAAACCCAACACACACGATATGTAGAATAGGTAGTCATGAGTTGTGGCGTTTGTGCAAATTTCAAATTGAAAGAAGCATTTCAAAGGGTAGAATTCAATGCTCATGGTGATGGTGATGGATGATGGGTACAATTTAATTAAACAAATCTAACACATGCGATACGTAGAACAGGCAGTCATGAGTTGCAGTGTTTGTGCCAATTTCAAATTTAAAGAAGCGTTTAAAATGCAACTCATGACTTTCTGTTCTACGTATCGTATGTGTTGGATTTGTTTTTTTGTATTCATGTTTAAATTAATTTAATTGTATCCATCATCACCATCGTCTCATATATATATATATATATATATATATATATATATATATATTTACGTATGCTAGAACGTTTTCATCTTAAATTTTATGCAGAATGTAGAAACTATGCATAAATAGAATTTAGTATAATAGTTAAATCAAACTAATCTAATAAGAAACCAGAAAAAATAAGTAATTAACGTTCATTTTTGAAAGGAATATGCAAATTAATTAACCTTCATGTAGTTGCTCGCATATTCATGAATATGTATATTAAGAAGTTTGTTTTAATAATTTTTAAATAAAAAAGTAGGGTTTTAACATCGATGTTAGAGCAAGAACAAAATCCCCCTCAACTTTATAGATATATATTGAGATTTGTGATACAACAAAACAGTCTGCAGATGATATATATCATCAAATGAAAAGTTATTTGAAATTTAAGTGTGACAACTGTCCAACTGTGCCCTTATATTTGGAGATATCTTAAATAAGGTGGCTCATGTTTAACGATGAAAAGCAATTTCAAACTCAAGCATGACAGATTGACCAACAGTTGGATTGGATGTATTTATAAAATGTATTTGGTTGCCAATTTTTTTATGAATTTGCATAATGTCTATTTTTGACAAGCTTGAATCTGTTACTGTTGTTGAGCATTATATATTTTCGTATTAGGTTATCAATCCGTTAAGCATTTATCCACCGTCATCCCCCTGATTCTCTTGTTGGCATTTGAACCCCCCCACCCCATATACTTTCTAGAATAAGGTATTTCTAGGAAACACCATATGAAGGTTGCCAACATCCACAGTTGTAAGTGGTGCTATGAAACCAATTGGATTCGAACTTGGTAAACCTAGGTTGTTGGTCCGTTTCACCACAACCACTTCTCTTTCTCTTTTTTAACAATTAAAACTAGTCTCTCTTTTTCTTCTCGTAAGTTTTCATATTTTTTCTTTTTTGCAACATTTTTTCAAAACACCTCCATGCAGAGAACTGTCAAATCTAAATTTTAAAGCCTTCAAATTTACATAGTGCACATATTTTGACTAATTAAAATTTGAAAAGCAATTAGAATTAATTTTTGCTCATTTTTAAAAAAATGAATGCTGAATGCAAATTATTAAGTTGTTTAGCATGCTTTTAATGAGAAAGAAAAATTAATTGATTCATTCCATCATGCATCCAATAATTTTGATTTAATTTATTTTGAAATTCAGGAATGTTTGAATTATTTGTTTGGTCCAATGTAGATTGGAGTATTTTTAATTTTATTGAAGGCTAAAAGTAAATCCATGTAAAAACTGACTTAGAAACTCATCAGACTCTTTATTACATTTGTACAAATTACTGATGAAAGTGTTGAGGATTGACTTCAAAATTTAAAGTGGAAAGAAACTGAAGAATGCCAAAGATGTGAAGATGAAAAAGATCACCGCAAGTGACATTGAAATAAAAATTCATGAACTAGCACAAAAAATGAAAACTATCAAAAGTATACCAGTTGAAGAAATTTAATAAAATCATGTGAACTAAAGTCGCATCTTTTCCAAAAATGTAATCTCTTTCTCTTTCGTGTGTGTATATATATATATATATATATATATAACTTTGATTGTCTGTGTGAAGGATTGTCTCTACCAACTATTCTGTCAATTTTTAATCTACAGACTTGAAACTTGATATATAGGAGATTTGGACAAATTTGATTTGAAAAAAAGAATTTTAAGCTGGGGGGGGGGTCAAAATTGATAAAAATTGGAATTTGGCAAACGTAAGTTTACTTAAAGTGCTTCTCTACACTTGCACAGATATCCATTTATAGGCTTAACATTACTTTTGAAGGTTGTATAGTCTTACGAACATGGCTCGGATAGAATGAATAATGCTTGATGGCTATATATTTGAGTTTTGATTCTAGCTGATGGCACCCATATATTTTTAACTTTTGAAATCATAGGCACAATATAACAGTAGAGAATAATAAATATGAAATCTGCATTAATTAAAATATATTTAAGCATATTTTATAATCGGGTAATGCTGGGCAGCCTGCTAGTTTAATACAATTTTTGAAATATATTTTGAATAAGACTTTGATGGTATGATCATGTTGAAAGAATTGATGAGTTCTTGGTTTAGTAGATGTAGAACAGGTAGCAGATTTAGTTTACATAGGAAGGCCAAGGAAAATCGGAAGTGATAAGAGTGAACTTGAGAAATAAATAAAACTTGGTTAGATTAGTTTGAAAGCCAATTTCTTAAAGCTGTCGAACACATGCCACCATGTAAAACAGATGTTAAACCAATGTATGCATGATATATAATACAGATTTATTAGGGTCTTTGCTTTTGATTATGTACATGTTATTGCAATGTCTGACTTTTTTTCTTTTTTTTTTTTTTTTACTAGAAAATGTTATTCCCGTAGTGAAAATGGGAGTTATCTCCCTTGTAGATTGTCCCCATTAAATTGTTTTTAATAGTTAATGTTATTTATTTTTTTCTACTAAAACATTACCTAAAAATAAATTGAGAATTAGCAAAATCTCTTATAACCATCATTATTAAAATTATAAATTTTGAATAAACAAACTTTTTAAACCATTAAAATGCAACTATTTTATTTAAAGAATTATTTGATTTTTTTTTTTTAACTTGAAGATGTTTCTTAATTTCAGCTAGTAAAATATCCATCAGGGTAAAAGGAAAGTTTTTTTTTTATTTTCATAAATAAAATGTCCGTGTCCTAATTTAAAACCAATTCCTATTGTAAATAGGAAATCATCAATATATATATATATATATATTTTTTTTTTTTTTTTTTTAACGAATAATTCATTGCTGTAAAATATTCTTAAGCATCTTTCAACAGCTGGCATGCTACTTTGTAAAATGTCTGTTCGGTTGTATTATTTATGAACTCCCCCTCCTCCTGCATTCTCATCCCAACATCATGTATGTCTGTGATTGCACTTTCTTAGCAAACTCTTTGATTCTATCACCATTCTTCTCTTCAGCCCTGATACGCCCTTTGCAATCTTTGTTGTGTATTAGAAACATCATTATCAGCAGACTGATTTGAGAACTGCACAAAAAGACAAAGTATATTTTAAAAACAAACCAAAAACAAAAAGAAATCCTAAGACTTTCTTAGAATTAGTTGCCTTAGAAAGAGTTGCCACGGCTCTTTGTTCTTTGATTTACTTGGAGACTGGGTAAGGGGGAAACTGATCGTACAGTGTTTAATCATCCCTTATTTTTGCCCCAGTTTTTGTAGTCCATTATTAATCTAGTCGTAATTTTCAGGGTTTTTTTTCATGTTTCTAATAAAGCCTCCTGAGAGAATTGTGAATTTCTTATTGCATACATTAAATAAAGATAATTCTGCTTATTATTTAAAATTTTATCGTTTATTCATTTTTTAAATTCTTTTCAATTTATATACACTTGTGACATTCATTGATTAGAGCCATTGTCAAAATTTGACTCTTGGGGATTCCAAAAAAATAAAATTTTAATTTTCTATTAAAGTATTAATCATCAATATTATTTTCAAAAAATTTTGTAATGACACAATTATTTATTTATATTAATGATTATTTGTTTTTATTTAAATAGCTAAAGAAATTCTATTATACGGTAAAGAGATCAAGAAGAAAGAAAATGGTTGTCTTTGTAGACATTGTTTTCATTACATTTTTGTGATTATAATTACAGAAAAGTAATGAAATGTACAGTTATCACTTAACTCTCCCACTGTCAGCTAGAAATTTATTATTTACTAGCTAGTATATTTCTGAATATTCCCTAGAAATTTCCTCCTTTATAGGAAACTGGCTCAACCTGCCTAGGTTTAATGCCACACCAGGTATCCAGGTAGATATCATTCCAAGTTAATTTGAACTTCATAGGTCTAATAATCTTAAAATAGTTGACAGCAAAATACATGATTTTATCTCCATATATAATATTTTGATTGTAGAAATTCCCCTCTGGACCAAAGTACCGTAGAATTACAACAGATACCACATACAAATTCAATACATCTACCCTGACAGTCACTATCTTATGTAGCTTACACCCACCATTTCTGCTACATTCACTCATGATAATAAAATGCTACATTACATCCAATGAGCACATCACAATCGCCACATCTACAGAGGAAGAAGTTCCTATTTTTCTTGCTCAATATTTAATACTCCTACCACTACTAGTTGAGACTGGGTCAACTTCTATATTTTCCTATGATATTGTGTTTGCACCACCATTAACTGGTTATTACATACATACACCTAACATAACCTTTCCATTTCCCAATTCAAAAATAATAAATTCTCCCTTCTCAAATTCTCTCCATTTTGATTGGTTCATACCTGACTATTTCATATGCTGAAATCCACTTCTACAATAAACAAATAGTCCAGAATTTATACAATATGTCGTTGCTCTCTACAGAAGAAAATTGCTAAAAAGCTAACTATATTAAACATATTAACCGATTATCGTTGCTCTCTACAGATTACAATCTTGCTGATAAAAAAAAATTAAACCTATTAACTGATTAGCATCACTCTGTACAGAAGATAATAACTTTTTTGTAAATTTTTACATTAGCTCCACCTCTACAATTTTCTTTAACATGATGACTTTTATAGGTTTTCGACTATGCTGATTACAAAAATCTCATTTAAATTTGGCAACGACAAATACTTTTCAATGGTGGAAAGGTGTCTATTCCGAAAGTCATTCTTAACATGAGGAGGCTGGAGGTGTCTATTCTGAAAGCCATTCTAAACATGGGAAGGTTGGGGTGTGTTTATTCTGAAAGCCATGTTTAGACATGGGGAGTATGGACACCCCCGTGTCGATTCTGAAAGCTGTTCTAAACATGCAGGGGGGGGTCTATTCCGAAAGCCGTTCTTAACATGAAGAGGTTGGGGGTTGGTCACCAACAATAACCATACATTAATTTTTTATGGGGGGGGGGACTTTGTCAACCAGGCAATGCCGGTTAATGGGTGTTGCTAGTATAAATATTACATACACAATAAATTTGAATTAACAGTTTGAATATTGAGCTTCACTTTTGTCCTGGAATTTGATTCTCATAAGAATTGATCTGATCTGCCTCAAATAACTGCTTTTTGTATTATAATAAATGCTTTTTTTTTTTCTTTTTCTTTTTTTTTTTAATATCTACATGCTCTCATGCAAAAAGATTTGTTTTTTTCTATCGGATAAAAGACCTCCATATTTGCTCATAAGGATCATTCCAACTAAATTTCAGCTTTCTCTGTCCAGTTTGGGTATCCATCAACTTCTGACACTCACAGACATACTCAACTTTCTTGAGTAGATTCGAAGTTTGTTTATTTTCCAATTGCGAGTGATGCCAGCATCCAATTTAGGAATAAATATTTGGAATTTTCATTTTCTGGCTAATTAATTCAAGCAAATTATTTCCGTAGCTCAAGAGGCAATAAGAGTTTAGTTACTATCAATAATGATTTCTTTTAGCAACCCTTCATTTGAACCCGACACATTACTCCTCAGCCTGTATCCCTCATCTACCCTTATATCTTGATAGTTTATTTCAAAGTGCATATGTTTTTCAGCCCCCCCTCCCCCCTCTAAAAAAAAAAAACCCCAAACAGAAAATCTTCTTCCAGGAAATCTTCTGAAATCAAGAATCTACTGACTGGTAAATTCCTAAAAGAAAACTGTTTTATTTTTTTATTTTTATTTTTTTGGGGGGGGGGGCGGACAGAATCCCTAATATTGAAAAGTGAGTACAAGAAAGATGGCTCATTCAGTTGATCACGTGTATAGTTTAATAATGCTAAATTGCAAAGAAAATTAGGATAATTGGTGGTCGCTCTCCTCCTTAAGAGGACGGCTCAAGAGGGCCAAGTAAGGTATCGTCATGCTTTTCTCCTTTTCTTTATCATGGAGGTAAGTGGTGGTGAATGATGATGAAATGCAAGATGGTTGTGATCCCTTCTTAGTTGATGGTTCTTTATAATTATGTCTATATGATTATAGCAAAGGACCTCTTGAATCCTTTGATTAGGTCGCTCCAGACTTTTTTCTTTTCGTCTTGCACTGAAATGGCAACGACTGACGGAAATCTTGTACCGTTTATTTTTATACGTAATGTTTATTATATATGTGGGTCCTTGTGTGCATTTGTGAACTATTAATCATAATGATTCAGAGAGATGCAGCGTTGCTTCTGGAGATAGGGAAGGAAATGATTTCTCCATTTAATATAATCACCTATTTTTAGGTACGTGTGTGTTTGTTTGTATTTATGTATATAACATGGCACATAATAGTTTCTATTTTATTTTAATCAGATTTGGCGTGGAAAAAATTAAATTGGAAAAATTAATTTTAAAAACTTGTGCGTTTAACAGATTATCACGGTTTTATGAAACTCGGTTAATAAATTTATCATTTACTTAATATTTTATTGTGCCTCTTTTAATTTTTATATTTATTGAATAATTTTTAAATAATATATAGGTCTTTGCGACCCCTTTATTTTTGTAGTAGGTAAGCTAAAATTTTATATATGTATGTGTGTATATATATATATATGTTGCTTTTAAACTATTATCCACTGATACATGTTTCGTTGACTACAACTCATCAAAGTGGCTGAATCTAGTGAGATTTGAAATCGGGGACCCCATGGTAAGAAACCTAAACCTCTGCCACTGGGCTATTTTGCACGACTGCTGGATGTATCGCGTTTTATGTGGATGTTATTTATTTGTTTCTGTTTGCGATACTTTTTGGATGAATTCAATTATTTATACGAAAGTGTATTTTTACCTAAATGCGAATTGGGAATAATTTTCCCTTTGAATAATTTGGTACCCTCAAATGGGGAGCGGCATATGTATTGTTTTTAAAATATATAAATTATCCACTGACACATGTTTCATCGTGCGAGATAGCGCAGTGGTAGAAGTTTTGGCTTCTTACCATGAGTCCCGATTTTGAATCTCGCTAGATTCAGCCACTCTGAGGAGTATATAGGGAAAGATACATTAAACTCTCATTTTAGTAATAGCTAAAATATAATGTTAGTATATACTTAGCATTTAAACATTTTGTTAAATAAAAGCAGCCGAGTTTTACTGATTATTTTTTTTTATTATTTGAAATGTTCTGATTTAATTTCTTAATAAGAGGGTCAAAATGATGACATTTCTGTAATTGATGTAACAAAAGGTTTTTTGTTTTTGTTTTGATAATAAACCTAAACAGACAACTTCAACCTATTACATCTGGCATGTATGGACCTGGGGATGGGCAAGATCTTGATTGTTGGGTGCAGGCCAGATATGTATTTAAGGTATAAAATGAAGAATGTATATATAAAAAAAGTAAATAACCGTATTAGCAGGAAGAGAGAATAATGCATTTATAAAGCAGTTTCTGTTTGATCTTCATTAATCCCTACTCAAAATTCCTCAAATAAGAAAAATAAATCAATGGATACATTGTATATGCGACATATTAGATGAAAATTAGACAAAGTAAAGTACATGATTTTGAACGTCTTCATTTAATCCATTTTAAATGCTTGAAATATGGAATTTCATGTAAAAAGAAGTTTATTAGAATGAAAATTAAAAAAAAAAAAACATGATTTTATTTAATGCCTTTTTTTATTCGTTTCATTTATTAAGCTAAAAAAAATACCACACATACAATATAATTATATCTATACCAATATGAGATGTTTGTCTGTTAACTATTTAACTTTTTGTAGGAGTGATCACTTTCCTATACAGATTGTTATGAGGTGTCATTTATATTTCTTTTCTATAAAGGGATCTGTGAGTGTACTCTCCTCTTCACACTTAATTTTTTTTTACTCTAATTTTGATATGACACCAATTCCCATTTGATCATTAAAGTTAAGTGATGTTGAACTTGGTCCATAATAAATTGGGTGACCATTTGGAAATATCAGAGTTGTATCTGCTTATCTCTAGTCATCCTGGATTTCTCCTTGCCATTGAAATCAAACAGTGCCAACTCTTGCAAGGAGTAACTGAGAACTGCACAACACTTGCTTTATACAAAGGCACTCTTATAGTGGATGTCTATGATAGGGTTGTCTTATTGAAAATTTATTTTTCAGATTAATTTTATTACTTATATATATATATATATATATATAAGGTTGAGAAGAAAGTTCTTGGAGAATTTTTAATTTTGATTTCAAATGATGTATTTTCAAATAAGTTTTCATTATAATACCTTTACTTTATATATCATTTTAAAAAGCCTTTTTTGCTTTATCTAATCATTTAAATTACAATAGTTTCAAAACAATTGTTTTTTCAGAACGTTGAATTAAAGAGGGAAAAAAGCAAATTCACACAATTTTCTTTCAATTCAAACTAGGCCAAAAAGCTGCTGAAACGGCTCGCGATATCAACGAAACGTTTGGCCCAGGAACCACTACTGAATGCATAGCACAATGGTGGCTTAAGAAATTTTGTAGCAGCGACGAGAGCTTTGAAGATAATGAGCGTAGTGGCCTGCCATCATATGTTGACAATGATCAATTAAAAGCCTTAGTTGAAACCAATTTACATACAACTGTTTGAGAACTTGCTTGTGGATTAGATATAACATATACAACAATTTCCAACCACTTGAGAGAGATTGGAAAGACAAAAAACTTGATATATGTGTGCACAAATTCAATGACAACTAAAAAAAACGCTGTTATGAAGGATCATCTTCCCTTTTTTTAAACAATAAGAATGATCCATTTCTTGACTGGGTTGTGACTTGCAATTAAAAGTGGGTTCTCTCCGACAACTGGCGACGCTCAGTTTAGTGGTTAGACACTAACGAAACTTCACAACATTTCCTGAAGCCAGAGTTGCACTAAAAGATGGTTATGGTGACTGTTTGGTGGTCTGCGATCGGTCTCATCCATTAGTTCTTTGAATGCAGGTGAAACCATTACGGCGGGGAAGTACTGTCAACAAATTAATGAAATACATCAGAAACTTCAACAACACTCAGCATTAGTCAACAGAAAAGCCCAATTCTCCTTCATGAGAATGCCCAGCCACACGTTGCTAAACTGACCCTGCAGAAGTTGAACGAATTGGGCTACAAAACTCTGCATCATCTGCCATACTCTCCAGACCTCTCGATTACCGACTACTACTTTTTCAAGCATCTCAGCAACTTTCTGCATGAGAAATGCTTAAAAAGCTTAACCGATATCAAAAACGCTTTCAGCAACTTCATCACCACCAGAAGGCAAGATTTTTACGTTACTGGCATTAATACACTTGTTTTGCGTTGGCAAAAGTGTTGATTTTGATGGTGTTCATTTCAATCAATAAATTTTTGTTTGAGTCAAGATATGTTCAGCTGAATTTAAAAGTTAAAAACTTTAACTTTCTTGTCAACCTGAGATATATATATATATATATATATATATATATATATAGCTAAGATTCCATTCAATCTTGCATAGATATCCACTATAAAGATGCCTCCATGTAACCAATTCCTAGATCTTTGAACAAAATTCTCACTTTTATAATAATGCCTTTTTAAATTCAGATTATTCCCAAGGGATCTTTTAGTAACTCTTGTTAATCTAAGAATTACTCAGAAATTGTTACCCATAATATGGCAATCAATAAAACTAACTTGAAAAATGGAACTAATGGCTCTAAAAATAACAAATCTTAAACCACTGACTGGCATAATAATTACCAAGGAAACTAAGAAAAAAAAATAACTGACGGTTCCACCCTTATCATAATGTTAAAGAATTGTTTATAAATTCAAATAGAAAAATTAAGTTTCTCCCCATTTCCCCTTTCTGTAAACCTTATTGACTTGATAATGTAATAAAGTTCCTATTTTACTTTACTCTTTATCTTAATCTGTGTGTGTGTCTCTATCTATCTATCTATCTATCTATCTATCTATATATATATATATATATATATATATATATATATATATAATGCGATGCAAACCATGTTTAAATTAAACACAAATATATTAATCTTCATAACTAGATCAAATTTCATTTTTTTTTTTTTTTTTTTTTTTAAGGACCATCTAATACTTTACAAAATACTTCAAATCATCCAGTAGTATTTTCACATCGTTTTTACCATAAGTATTTAATGAGCTAATCTCTTCTCTTTTGCTTTGTAATTTGATTGCTGTCAGCAAAATTGATTAACAAGTTAAAGTAAAAATGAGTCCCTAATTTGTTATCTTTAAGAAATTGAGTCACTCGTGAGTTGCTCTCATGGATCCCTGATCCATTCTGATCTGATGTGATGGTACTTGGCATCGGGTTCTCATTTATGGGTTAAATAGAATCCTTTACGAATGTATTTCTAAAAGTTACACCTATGAAAGAAATTAATCTACAAACCGTTTCTTAATAATAAATATTTCAAAATATAAAAAAAACCTGAAGAATAAAACTTTATCAAAATGATTGTATTTCACATTAAATAACGAGAAAATAATTGACACGACATAAGACTAAACCAACTCAAGTATTAGTAGTATAAGTAATCTCAGAGCAGGAAAATTCCAAGAGAACAGCTATGATGAGGCACAAATGTTGGACTTTATTAAACAGAAAACAAAAATAATTGTCTACATTTGAAGCAAGTCAAAAGTACATTTCTTATCAAACATGACTCTGTTAATATTTCAAGTATTCATTAAAATATTTTGATCCTAAAATGCAATATTTTTCTTCATTATCTCTTGAAATGATATTTGCTACTTCTCATTTATTTCTAATGATTCATAATTACGTGAGGAGAATCTCTTATTTGTCTAATAAACATATATATATTTATATAACAATGATATATTTTTCAAAATTGAACATATTATTTATTTTCTCTTATATGTTCAACAATGTTCAAGTTATAATCTTTTACATCCTAACATTTTAAAAACAATATTTTTCTTATCTGAAAATGAACATCTTATGAATGTTTCTTTTCTAATGAGGAAATTGTTTCCGAATTGTGCGAATGTAAGGGATAATCTTTGCAGTTGAATAATATAACATTGTGTTCAAATTTTAATATTTTGGTTAGTTTTTATATATACTTTTTACATTCTTAAACTTTATTAATGCTCTATTTGTGATATAGCATCCACTATCATATTTAGGACTTCAACAGATATCCAATAATATAGAAACTATAAGTATAAATAGTATAATTAATTTTGAAATCTGTATGTGTGTTTGTATGTATGTATGTATGTATAACCAGTTACAGAATTTTTCCTTTTTCTTTGTTTTTCCTTTTTTGACATCTCATGCAAGTTTTCAGTTGCTTTCTGAAATTATCTTTTCTCCAGCTTTTTTTGTTTTGTTGCCACCTGAAGAGGATTCGATGAAGAATCAAAAATATTCCTGATACATACGGAACATACAGTAATTTTTTTTTAATTTTGACACAAAAGATTAGAAAAAATTGAGAACTAAAAATAGTTATAAACAAGCAGATGAATTCTGTCATATTTTATAATGTTTGCGAAAATGCAAGACAACTTGCACAGTTCATATGTATATATGTATGAGTCTGTGTTTATATATATATATATATATATATATATATATATATTGCATTACTTATCTGAAGCCAAAAACTAGATGTGATGTGTAGAACTTTTTTATGAAAGTGGTGTTTGATCAGCCCTGCCGGGGGAGCCAGGATGTAATGTACATTTTTTTTGTTTTTTAATACCTGAAATAGTTTTCGTAGTAAACAACTTTTGGAGACAAACTAATAAAGTGATCACAAAAAATTGACTTACCAGCAAAATAATTTTCCAATGCAGAAGGACTTTGGATTAAATTATATATATTAAATATATCAAAGTAGATTACCCAGTGTTGTTGAGATCGAATGGGGAATGCTATGTTCTTTTGTGTCCAAAGTATAACACCATATTACAATTTGTTTTTCTTTTTAAATTAGTTTTTTTTACATTTTATAATATTCAGTATTTGGGATGCAGTGAACATTTTATTGAGTGGAAGAAGGTACAAAGAAAGTAACAAATAAATGTTGGTAAATTTATAGCCTAGCAAAAGAAAAAAAAATGAAGCCATACTGAACATTTTTTCCAAGATCAATAAGGATCCTTGTGCATCTCTGTTCCAAACTATACCCATTAACCCTTATCCTCGAGTGACCTCCGGGCCTTGATAAGCAGTGATTCTTGTGTAAAAAAAAAAAAAAAAAATTAAAAAAAAACCCAAACCTTTTTCATTCTTATTTTTGAATTCCTATGGATAATGTAAAATATTACTTTTCCTTTAAGAATTCAAGGTATGAGTGCAATTACAAAAATTATGACTTTGTAGATTAAGTTCAGGGAACTTCTGCCATTGCTAAATAGCAAAACATTACACAATGTGATAATGCATGGAATCTGGCTTGTGTGAGTTGAGGAAATGAATCCCATAAAAATGATGTGTAATGTGAATTGTAAAAACAAACTTAGATCTGATGACTTCAGAGGGAGATTAAATCTAGACAGTATTGAGAAATGTTTGCAGAACAGATTTGTGTGTATATGTGTGTATATATATATGTAAAAAGTACCTTAAAAAAAAACAAAAAAAAATGTATCCTACTCTTGTATTAATTTTTTATTTCTTTGGATATCTTTTAATATCAAAGTTAAAATTATTTTAAAATATATAATGTTTACAAACTTATTTTAATTTTACCAAGATTCATTCCCGGGATATATATTAAAATTAAATGAAAAATGAAACCCATAATATAATTTTTGCAGAATTGAAAGTACTAAGTGTTAAAATAATTTTTTTGTTTTTATTTTATTTCAGATTTCAAATGAAAATTTTTAAATAAAAAGGATTGATAAACAAAGCAGACAACTTTTACCTAATTAAATATGTTTAAATGATGAACAAATCAACTATTTAGATCTTTTGTTAATAGCTGAAAAAAATGTCAATTACTTAACATTTCAAAATTTAAAAGCGATTTGGAAGCATTTAAACTATTGGGTTGAATGTCATTTAAAATCGCTTTAAAACTCTTACATTAGAAAGTTTTTGAAATTATTTACATGTAATCGTTTTATAACAAATGGATTAAACAATATCGTAATAGTTCAATTTATACATATAAAAAAAAAAATCATCATATAAAAATAGTAACTCTCTTCAATTTTACTATAGTTTGAACAGAACACGCCTCTTATCTCCCCAAGCTAACACTTGATTTCATTATGATTTAAATTTATATCCAAGGCTTTTTTAAGGATAGCCGGCTGTGTTTAAATATTTCTTTCAATTCTTTTTCATTAAGCTACTTGCTTTTACAACAACCTGTGTGTGTCTGTCCAACTAAAAGTCAGGAGCTACACAAAATACACTTACACAGCTGATCTATCCTTTTTTTTTTCAGTATTGCCCTTTACTCTTCCCTGCAACCTCTCTCCCACAGGAGAGACGTTGCAAGCCTGTCTTTGTTTTATCGCTATTTCCATGGCAGGTGCTCGTCTGAGCTCCAATCCCTCGTCCTCTCTCGCCAATCTTTCACAAGAAACACCCGTCTGGCTGAAACTACTGTCAATAATTTTCCCCACTGTGCCTAAATCCAAACGTAGATTCCATGAGCAAAGCTTTTCTTGAAACCGCGCGCCAGTGGAACTCTCTGCCGCTTCCCTGTTTCCCATCTGACTACAACTTGAACGTCTTCAAGTCCAACATAAACACTCCTGACAAACCGCCCCCTTAAGTAAGACACATTATCAAAACCCCCAATACTAATGATTACTACAACACTATCTCATTGATTACTGTACACGCAATAACCCTTATCCCTGAGTGGCCTTCGGGCCTTGATAAGTGGTGACCCCCATGTAAAAAAAAAAAATAAAAATAAAAAATTGTTCCCAATATTATTATTTAAAAAAAAAATTTTTTTTTTAAAGAATTACTTTGCTTGTGAGTGACCAGAAACAAAATTAGGTGGGGTTGACATTTAGAGCTTTTTTTTTTTTCAAGGACCTTTGACGTAAAACTAACAAAAATACTTTCTAGGCTAGGATCAATGTGTAGTATCTGTTCTGTACTTCTTGATTGGAGAGAGGGAGATAGAGAAGGGGATAAATAGAGAATTTTTAAAAGAAAGATATTGCACATTCTTTTTAACTCCTCTTCCTATTCATTCCCCTGGGCAAAATCGGGTAGCTGAGTTACTAAATAAATTAGCCAGATAGTTAAAAACACACATACACAAAAAAGAACAAAAAAAACTCCTGGACAGTGCTGGGTAGGTGATACCAACAGTACAGATAATTATCTCATCTAAACTTCCTGTAAATAAAAATATAAATAATATGCTCTTATTTTCGGAATTTTTTCCTATAATAAAGCACTCTGCTAGAATCCTTTTTTTTTTCCAAAAAATATAACTGTATATATATATATATATATATATATATATGTATATATATATATATATGTATATATATGTATATATACCCATAGTTGTCAAATATTTTTCCCATGCTTTCCCTGAATTTTATGGTTGTGATAAAGAGGCGCTTCCTCTGCTGAGTTTTGCCATATGCGTATACGTCCCTTGATTTCACTACTTGTTTTCTTTCTGCACAGCTATAATAACGGATTCATCTTTTGTGATTTGCAATCTGAACTTTGACTCCATTTTTAATGTGGACAGCCGACCAAAACTGACGATGATGATAAAAACTCTATTATTGCTTGTTGTACTTTCTGCTTGCGAGTGGTTGTAAGTCAATGCGCAATGGGCATAGGAGATACGTGGAGGTTAATGAAGGGTAAATACATCACAACATCCAACGTTTTCTAGCCTCCTTATTGGATCCAGTCACACACACAAAAAGCCCAAAACAAACAAAAATAAACGATGCCTTTTGACCCTTAGTCACGTGCAACTCTTCTCCTACTCCCAAATCCCTAATTTTCAATATTTTGACTTTTTTTTTTCTCTCTTGTTGTTCTCCCAACACTGATAAAAAAAAAAAAGCAAATGAAATTTTGGTTCATTATAGGTTTAATTTTATAGCTGCAAGTTTTTGATGCCTTATTAGATTCTTTCTCTTTTATCTAAAAGCAGAGGAAAATGTGAATATTTTATGTTTATTTCATGAATTTATATGGCAAAGCATTGGTTGACTGCATTTATAGCCCTAAAACAGACTAATAATAAAAGCAGATTGTCATTTTTTTTTTGTGTTGCATGAATTTCATTGTTTTTCTATCTATTTATATAAAGTCAAATATGTGTATCTGCATAATAAAGTAAAGATGATCTTTTTTGTTGTGTTCAGACATAATAGATTAATAACCAAAACCTTTGTTCTGCCATCTAATTAGCCTAAACTCTCATGCATGTTTCCAGAAATTATGCTTTTATTTTGCCTCCATTTAAAAAAATATATTTCATTCAGATTATTATCCATGATTTCCAAAGATAAGGCTGCTGACATTTTTACTCACATCTTATCTACTCTCTCTGCCACCAGAATCACTACATATTTTATTGTTCATGGCATTTAAATAATGTGAACACCATTTATTCTTGAATCGACTCATTTCATTATTACTGCTTATATACATCATTGCTTTCTTTTTAAATTCACTTTTCGTATTTTCCAACATATGATTTACACAACTAGAAAATAATAGTATTGGCGCTCTCCAGAGAAATTAAACTTCTATAGATAATATTTCATTTGAGAATTACACATTTACTCGCACTTTGCATTACTGAAAAAAAAAAAAACAAAAAAAAATCGGATCCGATATTCACAAAGACACTAGACATTTGCATTGGTCAGTTTTTCCATGATATTTTTATTAGTTATTTCTCTTCTTACTAACTTATCGATTTTTATTTGATTGCAAAATGGAAATACTCGAGTAAAACTATTTTTAAACTCTGTTGTTGAGATATTTACATCTGAAATTAGTTATTTTATTTATTTACAAATATTTAGGCTCTTTTCTTTATTTATTTTTTTTCATCAGAAGCTATATGTCTAATAGTTGTTTCTCATTATTTACCTGTGTTCAGAACAGATATGTAGTATCTTCAGAATGGAGATTTCATCTTTTTATCATGCAAATACAATTACAATTTAGTTGTTTGTTTCTTCATTTTCTGTTATCTGATGGTTTCATACAGCAACAATATTTTGGTGACTAAACTCTGAAATAATACTGTCACTATATATTACATTTGAAATTGTGTATTTTAGTGAGTGATACAAATATTTGATTAAAATAATTAAAATATTTATGACATTTTAGAAATATTACTCAAAAACAGGCTCGCTTTACCTGTTGTGACCTATTTGAGTTAAAAAATTACTATTATTATGAGCCTTTTGCGTTTGTAAATATCGATTCTAACAATAACTTTTCTTTTTTTTTTTTTTTAAAAGCTTCATATAACATCACTAAAATCCTATTTTGATTACTTGCAATGAAATGAGTTTTTTTTTTCTTCCATAATTCATACTCTGATATATTTCTTCCCATTAAATCGTTATTTTATAATTCCCTCGGGCAACAGACACGTATGATTATATATTTGTATGTACAGGATTTATTCCTAAACTAAATAACTGATCATCATAAATTTTGGAACACAGCTGCTAGGTTTAAGTGGTCGTAATGTAGGCTATAGTTAGTTAAAATTAGTTTTATACAAAGGGAGTAAAAAGGGATTGAAATTTGAAAATTGAGATACACCCATTTTTTGTGAAATTTATCAATCGATATTAGACATCAATTAATAAATATTCCCCAAATTTCAGTTTCTTTAAAGTATTTTTAGGGGACATAATTTAGGGGACACAAACTCACATCTGAAAATAGATATATCAGATTTGCGCTGGATTCGATGTCAATTAAGCAAATTTCATTCAATTTCAATCTCATCTTAAGGCACCAAGTTTAAGCTTTAAATTTGAGACTTTTGCTAGAATGAAAATCATGTAATGGATTTTGATCAAAATTGAAATGAGGATTCCTGACACAAGGTTCAGTAGTATTATATCTTGATTTTAAACTTCCTGAGCGAACATAGAAGGAATTAAGTTTATTTGTACTGTATTCTTCTAGTTTGCTATATGTAGCATAATCATATTAACACTGGTTTAGCTTGAGAATATCAATTGCTGTATGAGGAAAGATGGCGAAGCCTCACCAAAGAGGGGAGAAAAATACAACCCTAAAGATACTATTATCAAGTACTTTAATATAACGTGCTAATCTGAAACAACCATCTGCTTAGCCAAAGTTTTGTATAAAGCGCTCTGGAGACTGTATTCAATTCATTTTTTTTTTTAAATAAGTTAAATTAAAAAAATAAATTTATTAATTTAACTTATTCCTTATTTGATGCACATTTCTCTTTAGTGTGCATCTTATTTTCACCATAGCTAGAGATGGTAACTATCTTTTGCTTCCCAAAACAACCAAATTTGGCATTAAAAATCCAAAAAGCGTCGATATGTCAAAATCAAATCAAACCCAACTGATTTTAAATGTAATTGCATTTAACTTGTGTAAAATAAAAAAAAGCATTATTTTCACATAAAAACTTAAAAAAATTTTTTATTTTGTTATTACTTATATATATTATAAATCTTAGTTGAATATTATCCAAGTATTTTGTTAATAACAAAGAAATATATAAAGTATGCCAGTAAAAATCAAGCAGTTTCTGCACAAAGGTGTTGATATGCGTTTAGTTCTCTTGAGAGTTAGATCAAAAGATTTCATAATTCTAAAATACTCAAGGCTCCCTAATTTCTGGCTGGAAAAGTTGATTAAAATCTCCCCCCAAAAAACGAAATTTATAAAACAACTTGAATGAAAAAGAAAATAATTTAAAGTGCAGTGAGAATTTTTTACGCTTTCAAAAAGGAAAACAAACCAATTGTTTTGTTCTTTAGTCTGTTGTAAAGTGGAGGTTCTTGTTGAGAATTAAAACCTAATGTTTTCATGGCGACCTTTGTTTTGTGATTGCTTATTTGTTTATAGAACCAATTTGGATGGTTTTGTCTGCAGACTTTATCAGTGCAAATAGCTTTAGGATCATCGAACCCCCCCCCCCTCTTTAATTCTCCACCTTTTTTAATCTCACTCTTGTGATGTTCTGTTAATGCACCCTGCATTTCCTTGTTACAATTGTTATCAAGAGGGAAATGTCCCAGATGGGATACTTTGTGAAAATTGTGGTCATTGCGGCTCTCCTTCTCTCTCTCTCTCTCTCTCATGGGAGGGAAGAGTGAGGAAAAACCCCTCATTTTCAACCCCCGCCTCCTCTTTCCTCTCCTAAAAATTACTACTTGTCACTGACTATCAACCTGGCTGTGTCCTTTTTTTTTTTTTTTCTTCTCCAATTTATCCTTTTGAACTCTCACTAAGGGCCGTCTTTGATCTTCCAGCTCTGCACAGGAAGGCTAAGGGTCCAGCTGACAGACTTACACCCTTAGTGGCCCTCTGGCCATGTTCTACTTTGGGTTATCTCTGTGACCCCGTTTACAGCAGCAGAGGGAGTCAGTCACTGTTTATCCCTGGCAGCAGTGTTTGGCAAGGGCGACAGTGGTAGCAGTAGCAATGACTATAACTGTTTGGTTCGTTGCAGACCAGCTGTGACTCTCTTGTCATAGCACTGTTACACCATTTTTTTTTTTTTTTTTTGTTTTTTCATCAAATATGCTGAAGTAACAGCAGGATCTCCATTTTTTTCCCTCCCGAAATGCAGCCCGTTCTTTCCATCTTATATTTCCATCAGTTTCACACACAGGCGCACATGTCTGCTTCTTTGCATGATTCTGTTGACCCCATCTGCAACCAGCCACCTTATCTTGATTTTTAACATTTGCCGTCATTTTAAGAAGATGCTTTTAGCTACAAAAGATTATTCACATGATCCCTTTTCCCGAAATACCCTCCTTTCAAAATATACGCTGTTAAATTAACAGACCTCATCATATTTCCCTATAGATTTTATTTTTCTTTATTTTTTTTTTCTTTAACACTTTCTACAGAAAAAAAAAAAAATTAAGCAAACTTTCATTTTTTTTTTTTTTATTTTTCTAAATATTTAAAGTAAAGATGTGTTAGAATTTTTTTTTTTTTTTTTTTTTTTGAAACTGGGTTCATTAAAAGTTAACTTTTGTGGGATCATCATTATTTGGGTTGTACATTTATTTTGTTTTTGTTTGGAAGTTTACTTTTTTGAGGTGTTCAGAGAACGTTGTGGTTATTATTTTGTAAAAGTTGATTCTCCAAATGTGACGGCACCAACGGCAATGGTGTTGGTTACATTTTGCAGCATTTAAAAATTTTATTTTTCTCCAAAAATAGCTGTCATGTGATCAAAATATAATGATAATGTTTTTCATTAATTTCTGAAACTTGAAAAATAAACATATATTGTGTATGTGTGTGTGTGTATATATATATATATAGTGTGTGTACATTTTATTTGAAATATTTGAAAATGATATAAATCGTGAAAAATACACATGTCAAGCTATATCTCACTAAATATTGAGTTATTTTTTGCGTGTTCATAAATGACTAAAAACAATTTTCTAATTTAAATTCTAATGTGTGTGTATGAATGTAATATATATATATATATATATATATACGCATACACACACTAGTGGGGAGACCTTACTTGGTCTTAAGATATGCTTAAATATATTTTAATTCATGCAGATTCTGTATTGTTACGGAACCAATTCTCTATTGAATATTATATTGTACCTAATATATAGTACTGATTAAAATATATATATATATATATATATATATATATATATATAAATGACTTGGGTGCCGTCAGATAGAATCGAAACCAAAACATTTAGCACTCCAGTCACGTCCCCTACTGTTTGAGCTATCAACAGATAGATAAGAAAGACTTAGCACTCTTCAAGTTATGAATGAATTTGCACATGTGCAATATATGTTGGCAAGTTGAAACCAATATTTTGCATTTCAACTTGCTGACATATTTTTGTACGCATAAATCCACCATCCAACCAAAGATTTTATTTGTCATAAACGATCCTTGATGTATGTTACCATTTCCTGTTAATTTCAGTGTTTTTGACCAGTAGTATAAGAGTCTATCGGTTAAATATTTTCACACACACACACACACATACATTTACTGTTTTATATATATATTTGTACAAGTGATACTAAGAATACAATTCAGATTTTAAACTTGTACCCATGAGTGATAGACTGAGAGCACTCTACCTCCATAAATTAAATAAAGGGTTCTGTTTGAAATTTCGTACAGATTCCTAAGTGGGACAGAAAGATTTTAGATTTTGATGAGATACATCTGAAGGTCTGAGGTTACATTGGCTGGGATGTTATGACAGTTTTTTTTTAACATTAAAAAACAAAAAAGATAAATTACCAAAATCGTTTAAGATATATACGAGAGGTGTCTTAAGTTTCCAGACTTTTTTTGTACAGGCATTTAAAATTGTTGTAGACTCGTGAAAATTCAGTATATTATTGCTATACATCTTATGAGATGACTAACCAATTTTTATGATTTTAGGTTCTAATGAACAGCTACATTAGGTATTGGAATACACTCTACTAAAGCCTGATTGTCACATAGTGAGTTTTAAAAATGCAATCTGGACGTGAAGATGCTTTAGAAGAACGATATGCAATAAAATTCTGTTTTAAGCTTAGGAAAAATTCCATAGAAATGTATGGAATGCTTCAGACTGCTTTTGGACCATCTTGCATAAATCAAACATTAGTTTTTGAGTGGCAGCGAGTCTGTGAGGGATGATGAGAGGTGTGGGAGGAGTAAGGAAGTCAGAACACCAGAGTTGATTGGTCAAATAAAGAATTTCATGGATAAAGGCCATTGTGTCTATAGAGACAATAAATGAACAGTTTAATGTCAGTGTGGGAATTGTACACACAATTATTTGCAAGGAACTGAAGATGTTGAAGATTTGTGTGAATGCTCCAGTCCATAACTCCATCCTTGTCATGGACTATTTTGACCAAGATGGGCATCAAGACAGTTCCCCAGTTAAACATTGAAAAGGAACAAAAATGTAGATTAATAGTCACTGTCTGGCTGGTGCTTTTTTACTTTTATATAGAAGTATATATTTATTTAGATATCAAATAATAAATATCTCAAATTTCCGATTTTTTTTTTTTTTTTTTTAGTATTTAAATATATTTAGGGGTAAATAATATGGGTACATCCTCCCATTTGAAATTCCAAATATATCAGATTAGCATTGAATTAGATCTACAATCAATAAATATCAATTGAACAAGTTTCCCTGAATCTCAATTTCTTAAAATCCCTTAAGCTTTAGCTTTATATTTTTATATATTTTCTAGAATCAAAATCATAGATTTTGGCCCAAATATTTTTTCCTTCATTAAGCCATGGTCATAAAATGGTTACCAATATACAGAGGCTATGAAGCTAATTAGGGAATGCATAAAACTTAGGCATATCACGATAGTTAGCCAATGCAGAACTCTGAAAATGTGACAGTGATACATGTTCATTCACACAATTCTGAGGCAGCACGTTTAGGACTGTAGAACACAATGCGAAAGGAGATTGTTGGTACATCTCTGAGCCAACACCAGTGTGATTATGCAGAGGGTTTAACGTGAATGTATATCATCGCTGGTTTGATCTGTTCAGCTGTATCGGTATTTAAGCATTGCAGTGGGCAAGAAAAATGAAATAATCTGTAGGCAACAGAAGCAGTTGTTACTTTCTGGCAAGTAGACAGCAGATCTAATCCAAGCAGATCATATACTCCAGAGGGAACAAGGTCACGGCAGGAAACATGTAGTATATATCTGATGGTATGATGCTCTAGACGCTCAAGAGAATCAGAACACCTTGCCAACTCCAGCAAACACTAGGGATCTGTATTCCAAGTGGGAACAAATCATTGCCATCTAAAGCCTATTCAGCAAATGCCATTTATGAGGAATTTTGTAGCTCAGGATATGCAACATGTAAAGCTCCTTATTAACCTGGGGATAATTAATAGGAATAATTATTTTAGGCATAAGCATTGTATCTTGATTTTAAACTTCATAAGGGGACTATGCTGGTGCAAATTTTCTGTTTGGAGGAATTAATCTTACCTGATCTGGGACGGGTGTTCTAATATATATACCCCCCCCCCCCAAAAAAAATGCTTCACAAGGGTTTACACTTGTTAGTTATCTGGACATATTTCTAAAATCTATCTATCTGTAAAAGTGAGAATGTGTGTGTCTATGTGTGAGGACAATTCTCAACCTATATACTCAACGGATTTTTGATCTACAAACTTGAAATTTGGTATATAGCATATTCAAACATGTGGAAAATTTTTTAAGCAGTTTTTATCCAGAAAAACGGGCTAAAAATTGGTACATGCTGGTCATCTGATTTTTATCCGTTTGCTGACTGTTCCCCAAATGCACATGCGTGAATGGTTCACATGACATTCATTTTGTTATAAACAAGTAGTTTTGAAAACACTTTTTAAAGATCATGTGAAGCCTGCCTTATGTCTATCGTACTTGACTCACTCTTAAGTTTTGGTTTTGATTTAAGCTTGAGTGTGTTTTTTTTTTTTTTTCTACATACAAAAAGTGAATTGTTTAGTAAAAACATAATACTCACATGCACATGTCTCAGTTTCTGTATTAATTAAAATATAGTATTGATGCATATTTTATGACTGGGCAATGGTAGTATTCTATTAATATATATAAATATACTAATATTTATGCATATTTTATGACTGGGCACCTTGGTAGTATTCATATAAAATCGCAGGATTATGTCAGTAATTTAATCTTTCTCTATAAATTATCATTTTTGATGACCTCAAAAAAAACAAAAACACCTGCTGTTCTCCTTTTATTATAGAGTAGATAACATGCTTATTATTATTATGCTTGACATGCAACATTGTATTTTGCAAAGGCTTAAAAAATTAAAGTAATTGATCATAGTTTAGAGCGACCTAGAGGCTAACTTTTCTTTAGCTACTACATGTAATTATCGGGGGGGGGGGCATTCCTTTGTCAAGATAACTCCATTTATCTTAGATCATAATCTTATAATACTGAGTGTTTAGCAAAAAGTCATCACGTACCATTTCTTTTTAGTCTTTGGTATAACTCTACCAAAAATTAAACTCTGGTTTCCCGGCCATTAATGAACACTCTTACCATTATGCTAAATGGGGTATTCCTACCTTTATTAGATTGTTATTGAAGGAACAATTTTTAACATAATTTTTGAGTTTTATCTTATTTTATTTTTTTTCTTTGAGACTAAAATTGAAAACTTTTTAAAATTAGACCTACTTGCACACGCTTAGATTTAACAATATTTTTTTTAACAAAATCAATTTGAAAACATAAGTTCAGCAATATCTAATTTCTTTTCTATTTTTTTAAAAATTCTATCAAAAGACCACAAATGTGCTACTATTTATTTTTGAGACAAAACTAAAATGGCAGTGTTACAGAAAAACTGGTGTTTAGTTTTGCATTCCTAAGGCAAAGATGAAAAACAAATGTTCAATCAAATTCCATAAAAAATATGTTTTTCGTTGTTCTACACAAAATATTGCCTCTTTTTTAAATTTTGTTTTTTGAACATTTAAATCTGATTTTATTTCATTTTTTTTTTTTTTTTTAATGTATATAACTTTTTAATGAAGATATTTTTTCCAACATTTACCTTACCAAACACAGTTTATAAAACTGAGTTAATCAACGGTTATTTCTCTAAAGATTCTTGGATACGTTAACTACATAAATTTGTAATTATGGTATGACTGTTGTCATAGCCCAATAGGTTTGGATATTGACTGGGAAATGTTTGTTTTTGTGCTTGCATTCACCTTACAGTAGACGTTTTTTAATTTTTTTTTTTTTTTTTTGAAAACATTTACTTCGATAAGCTTTTGCATTTGAACAGGGTTTAAAAATTTAAAAAAAAATTTTGTTTTGTATTTTGTATGATTTACTTGGTTCAAAACAAATAATTAGAGTGAATTTTTTTTATCAGTGGTTGATTTAGCTGAGGTTTGATGTAAATAAGATTGCTATTAAATGTATGAATCTTACTTGCATAAATCAAATATTTTTCTTAAATCGTAACTGCTTAAAACTTCTCTCTCACATGTAATTCATAGCAATGAGCTGATATCAATGGATTTTTTTTCTTTCAAACTGATATAAATTATTGCACAATAAAGATAATTAAATCATTTAGCAACTTCATTTTCGTTTTTTTTTATGGCCCAGGCAATGCCAGGTAGTCCTGCTAGTGTATAAATAAGACATTATTTAATAGCAAAAATGTTATGAAGAAAACGTCTTTTGGTGTCTATTAAAAGTGGTGTAAATAATTTCCTTTCTTTTCTATTTGTGATTAAGTTAAGCCTCCTTTACTTTGCTTGTAGAAATAAATTTGCATATGTGGTTATTGAAGCCAATCAGACACGTGTATCCAATTTTATTGTAAATTGTTGCAAGTAGTGAAAATTGCGAGCCGGTAGAATTAGCTAAATATAATTAAAAAAAAAACCTCTTTTTTAAATGTAAACTCACTTTTTCCTGATTCAATTAATTTAATCCAAACTGCACGGGTGAAGAGTAAAGATAGAGAATCTAGAAGGAATTATTTATTCTGTTTGGAGAAAACTAAGAGTAACTGAGAAGACCATATGTATCAGATTTTTGAGAAGAAGGTGCCGAAATGGTGTGTATTCTCTCCTGATGACCCGATATTATCTGTAAGATGAAATACCCCCCCCCCAAAAAAAAACATGAGTTTACGAGTGGAAAAAAACCCCAAAAAACTAAGATATGCAATGAAATCTCCCCCCCCCCCAACGATAAACTCAAGGAAAAACTAAGATGAGGAAAGCCCTAGAAATGCGCGTTTTCTCTCTTGACATTAACTTTATCCGAAAAGGATTACTTCACAAGTGGAAACAGCTGATAAACATCAGTACATACAAGCCTTTAAGGTAAGCTGTTTCTTTCAAAACACATCTGTTGTTCGCTTGCTTTATGGTGAGTTTCTGCTACTGTTTTGGTAGTAATTTTTTATCCTTTATATTAACTAGCATTGGTGCTCAGCATTGCCCTGGTGTTTGGAGGTGTGTGTTGAGCAAAAAAAAAAAAAAAAAAATAGGCAGGTAGGCTCGAACTCACACCGTGAAACAGGAAAAGAGCATTAAAAAAAAGTGATGTGTTTGCTGTTGCGTCCATCACCACACTGGAAGTGACGTAGGTTTAAATTAAGGCTAGACAATCAGAAAGAGGGGATAACTTTCGAAAATATCAGCAAAAAAAGCGACCCCTCCCTGTAGAAAAGTGGCTAGTTGAGGGTGAAGGAATTAATGTTGTTGACCAATTTTTCGATATTTGCATCTGAAGGGCCTTGCTTCAAACAAAATCAATTTGAAAGTCGCCTCTGCTGAAAGTTTTAGGCAGACATACAAACATACATATATTTAAACAGAGAGGTGAGATTTATATTATAGACGGACACTGACTGTTGTGGGCAGATAGATTTGAGGAGAATGTTGAGATAGCTGGAGAGGTCAATGATGAATGTACACAATAGTTAAGTTTTAGCTGATCTGCCGAATTTGAAAAATGAAAATATAGCTAGGAGGCAGTTACACTAATGATGGGCCCCCAATGACATAAATATACTTGTGTAAATGAATAAAAAAACATTTTTATTTTAATAACAAAAATATTATGAACAAAGAAATAGTTTTTTGGTGTTTATTAAAAGTGGAAGAAATAATTTCCTTTATTTTCTATTTGCAGTTAAGATTAAGCCTCCTTTTTTTTTTTTTTTTTTTTTTTTTTTTTTTGACCATAGAAATAAATTTGCATATGTAATTATTGAAACCACTTGGATGCATGTATATTCAATTTTATTGTAAACTAGCGAGGGGTACCCGGCATTGCCTGGGTGTTTGGAGGTGTGTGTGGTTTTGGGTAAATCAAAACTCCGGTGGGGGGAGGGATTAAAATTAAAAAAAAAAAATGTTTTGGTAGGTAAGTATGAGGATCGAACCTGAACCCTTAAGGCAAAGTTGGAAATTAAAGTGTGAAAAAAAAAGAGTGCGACGTTAACCATTGGGCCACCGTGAGATGCTAACGGAAACACGTTTGAATTTATTTAATTACTTAAATTAGCAGGTGCACGACTTAATGAGGTCAACTTTTGACTGCGGGGTTGCATTTCATTTAGTGTGGGAATGCTCCCCCCCCCCCCCAAGACGTTGGGGGGTTAGGGGGAAACAGCTCCACTTGTCGAAATTGAATAACAATTGTCTTCTGATATAAGGAAATAATATTTCGACATTGATCAAAGCTGATTGCTTTCGGACATTTCCGGCGATCGAGACCAGAAATGTACCGCCAGAATTAGTATCGCTTTTATTATAGAAAAAAGCCTAATCCACATGCGGCGAGTGACAAATGTTGAATATTTATCTTTCCGAAGTCGAGCAAATTAAATAGGCAGGCGAGCTCCGTTGTTAAGTCGGAGATATTATGATTTATATGTGATATAAAAAGTTTTAAGAAGTTGTGAACCGACTGACCGCTTCTCTGAAAAAAGCCTTTTGTAGACATACAGAAAAAGCGAACACACATACATTTTCGCTTTTATATTTATAGATTGTTGCAAATAGTGAAGATTGCAAAGCAATAGCGAGCTGGCTAGTATGTGTGTGTGTGTCATGATATAAAATACTGTTTTATTTTTAAATCTCAAACTGTTTTTCATGTTAATCAACTGATATATATATATATATATATATATATATATATATATATATATATATATATATATATATATATAATATTAGGAATAGCATAAATTCTTGGAAGCAAACTAATACAGTGACTGCAAGGAATAAATTGACTTAAAAGCATAGAAGTTTTCCAATGAAGTATTTCAATTTTTTTTTCTTCTTCCTAATAGTTTTAAAAGTTGAAGAACTTTGAAAATTAGAAACAGCAAGAAAAAAATAGGCTAATTTTGGATATTATCTTTTTATTTTTGTATATTTAACAAGGTTTTAAAACTTTTTACAATTCAAACAATTTAAGCTTAGCTCAACAGGGTCACATTTTTCTTGTGTGTATATGTCCCTATCTTTACCAAGTTAGGTATTTTATATGTTTATGTATTTGTATACAGAACTCATCCCAAAACTAATTTAACCTATCATTATGAATTTTGGAACATAGCTGACAGGTGTAAATGTTGGTTAAATTTGGGGCATTTTTATAGAAGTAAAGTTATGTAATGAATTTGATCCAAATTGGAATAAGGATTCTAGACTTAAGATTTAGTGTAATATGTTGATTTTAACATTTCTAAGAGAACATAAATTGATGTAAAACTTTTGTTCATGGAAATTTATCTACTCTATACCAGATATGTGTGTGTGTGTATGTATGTATAATATATATTTGAAAATCTTTATGGCTTAATATAATCTTGTCATCACAAAAAACCTCCCAGAAAAAACAAAAAACTTAATTCCAGTCATTGTGTGTGTGTGTGTGTGTGTGTTTTTTTTTTTTTTAATATCTAACTCTGCCAAATCTTATATGTTGTTCAGGATATTTTATAAGCTCTTAAAAACTGTCCAGTATGGGGAGAGGTAGTGAATGAAAATGAAAGAAAAGAAACTGTCCTTCGTTGGGTATTGGATAAACGCTTGAGTGACTCTAATGATTTCTGTGGTAAAGGTGGTTGCTTTCGTTGCGATAGCATCATTCGAAAAACTAATGATTAGAATGAAATATTTCGTTAGATTTTGCATAGGCAGAGAAAATCTAATTGGGAGAAAGCACAATAAGATGGTTCCTCCAAAATGGTGTGATCAAATTATTTCTCACAATCTTTCTTTTGTCTTCTTTCTGCAGTTTTTGTGTTGGCTGTATCTTCCATTTTCAGGCTGACATGTTTCTACCTGGCAGCAGCAGGAGCAGCAGCTGGTCAGTCTGAGAAAGAGAGAGGAGTCTCATAATTAGGGTCCAATAGAATGGAACGCAGGATCGAGTCAGGGAAAGGGGAGGAAAGTTTAGAATTACATGTGCAATATGACTTAAACTGCAATAGTTGTAACTCCTTCCCTCCCCCTGGGAGTCGAAGTGGTAATTAACTTTGAATGTGTCTTTGTTCTTAAAAATTAGGAACGTTCCCACCAGAGGGCCCTGTCTTGTAATGATTCATATTTCTGTCTCTGCAGCCAAGCACTAGACCTGTTTTGTTTCATATTTTTTTGATTCCCTACCATGTGATTCCATAACGACAAACTTGCCTACTGCCGTTTTTTTTTTTTTGTCTCCATTTTTCATCTTTTTTTTTCCTTTCTTATCCCCATCTCCTACAAGTTTTTTTTGTATCCGTTCCATTCTAACACTTCTTGAATACTTCCCGTTGCTTATTCTATGCAATGTTCTTTATAAAATATTTATCAAGTAAACTTTGGGAGTTCGATTTTTTTTTTTTCTGTTATTATTATTCCTTTGTTCTAATGGCCTAGAGCTTCAGATGAAAATCATCTCACATAACTTAGAATCAAAATTCTGAAGACTCATTTAAAAACAATGGATAAATTTTACAAACTTTTAGCCTACAAATCAACCGAGATTGGAATCAGCAGAAACTTTCTTTTTTTATTTTATCTGTGTGGTGATAACTCTATGGCCCACCCTCTTATCTGCATGGTAGCTCTACGCCACCTTATATATTCACACACGAAGATATGAAAGCTATTTCATCACTGCCAAAGTGAATCTGTAGGCATTTTTTATTTTTTTATTCAGTATTTGAGAGGGTTTCATTATCAGCTGAATTCAATTTCTCAATCATGTTTGGACATATTTAACCATCAGTGAATTAAAGTTTTCCTTTGTGAGAGAGATTTCATTACAGCCATTCAACATGTGTTGTCCTGATTTTGCGGCATTACGCAAAAATACATCTTTTCTCCTTCTAGTCTTACCAGCTAAGAGTGTAAGAGATGTCTTATCGGAAATTATGTGACCTCATCATCTTCCGATAGCCTCTTTGATCCCTAAACTTTTCCCTTCTAACACGACTAATACTATGTACCATTCTTAGATTCCTTTGGTTTATTTATATTCATTGTGTCCTCTTGCATGAAATCGATAAATTTAAGTTTCAAAAAGAACTCCAATGCTTCAAAAGATTTCTGGTTAATCTTCAAAATGAGGAAGGAGCAAAGTGTAGTATTTATTTTGATAGCACACTTCATCTTTGTCTTTGCTCGGTCAGGGAGAAATATTTCTAGACCAAAGCAATTTTTATTTTTTGTCCCAAAGTATAGTGCCATCTTTTTTTTTTTTTTTTTTTGAGGGGGGGGGGATTTTTCAACATCAAAAAAAAATTATATCTAACTCTGATCTCGTGGGGAGGCAAGTAAATAGGGTTGAATGTTTGAATCTATTAATATGAATCTTAGATAATTTTGACGCACCATCAACCTGGTAACAAGGATAACTGTAAGAAGACTGTCAAAAGGCTGATAAAATAAATTATTTCATATAATTTACATGGAATATTTTAAAGAGTTCTAGGAGGAACAATATGAGAATAATTTCCCATTTACAAAAATTCAGATAGTTCAGCTTGATTCGAAAGTCAATTAAGAAAGGTTCTCTGAATTTCAAGTTCTTCTGATTCCTTATGCTTTAAATTTTTTTTCTTGAATGAAAATCATTTAATAGTTTTTGATCAAAATTGGAATAAGTATTTTCAATATAATGTTTTTGTAGAATTATATCTTGATTTTAATATTCATAAGGAGGACATAAAGTAGTGAAAAAACTGTTTTGTGCTAGGAATTTTACTCCTCCTAGGATATGTAATCTTGAAGCACACACGTGTGTTGGGCTGATTAATCAGAAAAATCAGAACTTTTGGGGATATTGGAATTGGAAAAATATGTGCTTATTTTCTAATGCCAAAAACGATTTTTTTTTTTTTTATTATTTAATTTTGTTTAAAGCAAACTCTTTCACTGCTAGTAGCAATGATAAAATAATAAATATTTATTGATTTTAAACTACCACTAAAACTAAAATTTATAGATCACCCCTTCCAAGTGGTTTTACATTTGAGGAAATATCTGCACATTTGACATTTTTATGGTAATGGGGGGGGGGTAAATAACAACTGTAGAGTTAAATATTTAGAGATTTATAAAGAATCTGAATCTGGAATTTGATATGAAATCAGTAATTTTATTGGAATCAGGAGGGGGTGGTTTTAGGAATTGTTGCATCACTAATATATACATGGATTGACCAGCATTTTGACGTTAGTACATCTCTATCGAACTATGGGAAGTCAACTAAATATCAAATTATTCTAAATCAGACAGAAAATTGGCCAATAAAAAGTTACTTCTTTAAAAGGCCATAATTATTGAGGTGAGGGTGGGGGGGAGAAAGACTTAAGTGTAATTTATTTTTCTTTTCGTTAACCAGCAGAAATATATAAGCAAAGATGTTTGTCTGTACTTCTGCTGTCTAAGCAAAACCAATCACAGGTTACTGTGACTGTTTTGGATGGATTTTTAGTGATTACAAATTTTTAATCATAATTTAAGGAAAATATACTTATTTAATAGTTAGAACATATACACAACTAAATCAACAAGAAAAAAGTTCTTATATGATCATAATCGCTGCACTAAATTCTTTGAGACCATAAATAAGATCTTCATTAATTTGTAAAATTCTGATTGTTTTATTGATGGATCCATTGTTACCAAATTGCATCTTTTTATTAGAAAAATTGACAAATTTGGCATTTACATTGAATCCTCTAAAAAAATATGTATGCAAAATAGACATATAGTATTATAAGTATTAGTAATAGTAAATGTCTATGCTCTATTTATTTACATTTTAGCAAAAAATATTTTCAAATAAAAAAGGAAGTGACCGGAAATATCTTTGTTTTATTCAATTTGAAATCATCTAGGCAGCCTATGTAGTTATATTTTCAAAAAAAAAAAAAAAAGATAAAGAGTTCTAACAAATATTACAACAACTTTTACATCCACTGGAAATGATATGAACATCAGATGTATATGCACCCATTGTGTACAGTTCATTTTAAACAGGGCCTTAACATGCAAGTCAAATTGTGGAATATGGTTCTGGTCTAATCTTACCTGGTGTATCCTCTCTGGCATTACCTCCTCCTTCAGCGGAGGGGGATTGGTTTGTCACCTGTTATCAAAGGTGTTCTATTGAGGAATGCTGATGGATCTATTTGCAGCAGATTTTGCATCCATTTAGAGTAGCCTCTTTTTAAAGAAGCTGGATTCCCTACTGTCAATTGTGTTTAATTTTGCTGCTGTTAGAGGGGGAAGGTAAATATATGTAAATAAACTTTTCTATTTAAATGAAAAGAAAATTACTTGTATCTCAAAAAGTCAGAATTAGTTTAATGTTGTACAATAAACAGGACCTTCCGTCCATTATAATAGACTAGCCCCAGTGCCTGGCGTTGCCTGGAGTGTGTTGAGCAAAAAAAACAAAAAAAAAACGTGGTAGTGGGCAGGCAGCCTCGAACCCGTGACGCAAAGGTGGCAAAGAAAGTGAAATAAAATCTGACTTCTTACTGCTACTCCATGACGCGACCGGAAGTGTAAAGCGTTCAAATTAAACCTAGTCAATCAAAAAGATGATTTGCAGAAATAGCATTATTTTTAAACCTCCCTCCCACAAAGGTCGTTTCTAATGTGGAGGAAAACCAGCTCTCCTAAAAGTAGGCCACTCTAGCAGTATCAAAATAAATAGTAATTGTCTCAGTATGAAGGGTTTCTCCTACATTGACCAGAAGGCCAGGCAGGTGCCAAGCGTTTTCATTCGATTAGTTTTGCTTTATTTATATGGAAAAGAAAAATAAACACTCGAAACGACGGCACAGAGGGAATTTTTTAAAACTCGTCAAAAAAAGGAAAGAAACCGTATCTGTTTGCGAATGTGAGATATTATGATCTAGGAAGTATGCAAACCCTCTCCCAGAATCTAATCGACGCGAGAACCACCACCCAAAAATCCTTTCGTGAATATACACAAACGTTCGTGCCCATTTTGCCCTTTATATAACAAAAATTAATGTTTAATTCTTGGGTTTAATAATTTAAAAGTTGTTTGGCATGCACCTCATATTAGAACGGATATGTTCATTTATTCAAATGATGTAACATTATTTGGCACTTATAAACCATTTCGAACATTTCATAGGAGTATTTCTTTCGCTCATGAATCAAGCATTTTTGAAGTAACTTGGCACACTAAACACTAGTCTCTCTTTCTTAAACAGGTTCCAAAAAGACATTCTCATCTAATAGGTCGCACACTCTCTACCAAGCTCTAGTCGCTGTCCCATCACTACAATGTTGCATCCATGTGTTTGTTTTGTTAGTACTTCAATGAACTATGCTCTGACGAACTTGCTGCCCTTCGATGTAAATACCTTCACCTAACCTGACTTTCAGCAAAATCCTATCCCTTTTACTGTAGAGGTTGTTAGATGCTGGGGGAAATTTTAACTTTAATTGCTTCTTTCCTCAAACTATTAGCTTTTATAATTCTCTACTTCCCTGACTTTACCAACATGCAAATATTTAAAGGTAATCATCTTGTTGAATAATTGTCCACTTATGATGGTTTTATAAATATGGCTCCTAATTCACAATAGCCCCTTGCATTTCAACGGCACCACGTTTGGGGTCAATAAAAAAAAATATAATGTTCGTGCTGATAGAATACAGTTAAGTCTCTCAATGACACATTGTAAGTAGTTATCTGTATTGTTGGTAACATCTAGTTATAGAAGTGGTTAGGGTAGTGATCAAGTAGAAGTTTTTCTCTCTTTCCTTTCATTCTATAATGAAGTAAATCTATAATATAAAAGCGAAAATGTGTTTGTGCATTTTTTGTATGTCCGCCAAAGGCTTGGGGGGGGGGTCACTAAACCTTACAACTTTTTATATACTGTCTAGATTATAATATGTCCGGTTTACAAAACGAGGCTGTCTGAATCTTTTATCATTAGAATTTGCGCTGTGATTTCATTTTCCCTACTACTATGGTGTGATGTTTGACCTAGAAAACCACACGCTCACGTTCATTTAACCACCTGCTTTTTTAAACATTTAATTTCACCCTTCCTCACTTCTCAGCCCGCGTAGCGTTGTGGTATGTTGTCAGGCTATTCGTCTCAAGGCTCCAGGTTCGAGCCTACCTCCTTACCAAATTTTTTTTTTTCTTTTCTTTTACACGTGGACAATGCTGGGCACCCCTGCAACATAATCACTAATATTTTTGTTTGATGGTTCATGCTCTTTAGTGTTTTATTCTTTTACAAAATTGTAAAGTTAAATAAAAGGTAAATATTAATGGCTTTCCAATCGGGGGTTTCTGTGCGGGCTATAAAGATAAAGCTTCAAAGATGATGGCCAAAACCAGTCGGCTCACTTTTTTGTTTCAAATTAAAAAAAAAAAAAAAAGTGAAAAGTAACATATTTTCTTGATGACGTCATGTACTTTGATTCTTTCACATATTAATGTGACTCCTCACTCGCTCCTTAAAGGGTTGAATGAACAAAGATATCATTGAAATAGACCTCTGAATCCAATCATCTCAACTGTCAAAGAGGAAAACTTTATTCAATTCTTTGTCACATCTCATTTTGGACTTCATGACATATCCTGAAATAGAAAATTCCATTAAAAGTTAAAATTTTTAATGGAATTTTCCATTTTTCTGCTTAATCTAACCTTATGTGAAAAATTTAGTCTATAACATTTTTTGACACATTTACTTCCAACATTGCAAAAATGTTCCTATTTACTTGCCTCCCCACGAGGGCAAAGTTAGATGTGAGGTTAGTTTTTAAAGTGGGGAAATCCAGCTCCTCAAAAAGAGGCACTCTTGGAGCAAAAATAAAAATTACCTTGTGAAAAGGGACTTCTTTCACTGACTGATGACAGAACAAAATCTAACATCAAAACAGATACTACACTTTATTCATAGCCAGTGTTAAATAGGAAGGTGTCAAGAGTAATTTAAGATAAAGTGAATTGAAATTCAAAATATTCTCACCTGCAAAATCTTTACCTTTTCCAATAAATTGATTACCCTTATCAGATATATTTAATCATCTTTTTGAAACATTTATTTAAGAAAATTGCAATAAAAATTTTTGATAGCAATGATTTGTAATCATTTTGATGATCTGCAGGTGCAATAGAAGTTTGAAGATATTTGATATTTTTTCATCCAAATCTCATTTGCTATTTGAATCTGTTTAATGGTGATTTCTGATTGATAATTTGAATGGACAGGATGGGTAGAAAATACTTGGGTGCTCTGTTTTTATAGCCCTAATTGGAAATAACAAAACCTTATGACTGACTAAATTATGATTTTTTTCCCCCCCTCCTTTTTGGGCTAGACATTTTTGGAAAATACTAATTAGTTTTAAATGTCACCACTCACTCCCATCCATCGTCCTCTTCTTTTTGAAGAATTATTCTCCAACTTTGTTCAACTGAGTAGTATCCTAATTTTGTTGTCTATTGATTAGAAACCTTAAACCCCCCACCCCACGCCTTTGTTCGGTTTCTGGCAAAACACCTTTTTCTCAAAGTCATATTTCCTAAATTTCTGTCTAAAAAAGGGATAACAGGAAAAGGGGAATGGAAATATTGTTAGGTGCAAAACCAATAGTTATGAAGTGTTTTTGCCTTCATATGTTTATTTATGAGCACCCTTATTACCATTTTTTTTTTCATCCTTGGATGCTGGCTTGCATCAGAACAAAACTCCTTCATCTCCTTCAAGATGTAGCAAGTATAATTTTTACCTCTTCCCCAACATCTTTTCTTTTGTAAATATCTGTTAAATGTATGATGGATCCGTTTTTAACTCTATCCAAACCACTGGATGGTTGTATCGTCCGTTCATTACATAGAACTGCCTTAATTAGAGAAATAAATTTTGTTATTTCAACCCTCCCACTTCAATCTCCATTTATTGGACAATTTTTGGTCATCTTAAAAAGAATTGTTCATTTTTGTTTTTTTATTCCTTCCCATCTCCATCTCCCCCCATACCCTCGCTCTTGTGTTGATGATGCAAGTATTCGTTGCCAAAAATCTGACTCACTCTTGTGGCATTAACCTTTGTCTAAATCTATATACACATCTCGCTCTTTTTTTTTTTTTAAATTTTTTTTTATCTCTCTTTGAAAAAACAAAAGACATTTTCCATATGAATTTTGGAAAGATGCAATCCTGCTGTTTTCACCTACATCACTGTCTCTCCTCTCCTTTCTCATCCGTGCTAAACATCACATGTATATCTTCCCACTCACCCATGCCTATATATTCGTGGTTATACCCTTTATTAATAATATTGCCTCCTTTTATTTTACCCCACTAAATTTATCTTTTATTTTTTTATATTAACGTAGCTTTTCTTGTCTTTGCTTGTCTGTCATTTCAGCATCTTTTTTCTTTTACCTGGAGGCTGCTGTTTCTTCATGTACTCCCACCCATGCCCATTTTCTCATTGCCTGTCCCCTTAGATGTACCTCATAAGGGCACGGCTTTATTAGAATCTGGCAGTCTGTGGTGTTTGGAAAAAAGAAATGGGGCGGGGGTGTGGAAAGGGAGAGCAAGAACAAGCATCGCTAATTGGGAAAAGAAGAAGAGAGAGTGGGTTTGGGAACATGTGGTTATAAACGAGAGGTGTCCCTCATCTCATTAGTCGAAAAGGGGGTGGGGTTAGCTCTGTTGCTAACACCTTGCACCCTCCTGTCTAATAACTGGGCGCGCTAAAAGGGATGGCACAAATCAAGACAATCAGGGAGAATTAAAATAATTTTCAATCTGGCAAAAATCTTTTGATGGTGTTCCGAGTCGAGGAAGTAAAAGAAACATTTTGTAATTACTGGTCTTGGTGAAACAGTTGTTGGGGGTCGCAACAGCAGCGCATCATTGACAGCGAACGCTTTAATTAAGCATTCATATCTCGGGTTATCAATTTCAGCCAGTGTCTTGTATGCCAATTGAGTTTTTAGCCTTTTTGCTGCACATATAACCCCTTCTTTAAATGTCTGGTCCTCGTCTTTAATTAAACCTCTGATTTTATATAAACTCCCAAAACTTGAGTCGGAAATTATAGATTGAGAGGTAAGTTTTATTATATATAGACAGGGTTTTCTCTAGAAAACAAAAAAAACAACAATAAAAACATAAGCACCACATAAATTCAATCTGCTTGCGCTACTGGCCAATAAATCCTCTCCATCTCCTTGATGAGACCGAGAACTTTTATACATTTGCCACATTTTTTCACACTTGTTCCCCATACTTTTAGTAGTCATTCTTTTGGCTACTTGGCCTTTTGGTCAAGATCAAAGTGTAGTATCTGTTCTTCAGATGCTGCACTTCCATTTCTTGTTCTCTTTCGGTGGAGAAGAAATCCTTCACGACTGAGACAATTTTTATTTTTGTACCTTTTCCCCACGTTAAAAAACGACCCTGGTGTCTAACTCTGTCCCGTGGGGAGGCATAGTAAATAGGTACCCTTATGTAAAAATACGGACAACTCCCTTCACGATTCACTATAAAGTTCTGATCAATTTATCGGATTAAGGGAATAGCACTTATGGAATTTGAAACAATTACAAGAGGATATCAAGAACTAAACAATATGGGGTTAACAAAAACAATAACTTTTAGTCACGTATAACGAACGCCACACACTAATGTATACCTTCGTACGCTTACTTCTGCCTCGATAAAGGAATCAGATATCAGAAATGATCACCTCCCTTTTTTTGTTCATCTTTTTTTTCTTATTATTCTAGTTGTCGTTTATGGTGATCTTGAATATTATGCATATCGAAATATAAAAACAAACAGAATGAAAATTATGGAAGTGGCGATAGTCATGGACTTTGATTTTCATTCTAACAACATTTTCAAGTTTCAAGAAACAAATATCCTATTTTGGTGACTAAAATTATTTCATATAGGGCACACTTAACATATTTTTCTTACGTGGGCTGCATTCATGTGCTTATCAGTTAACAAAAATGTACTTATGCAGAATACGGATCCTGCAAAATTTTATTTAGAAACCCATTTTGGGAGGTGAGAGCTTTTTGTAACTTTTATGTACTTTCAACTAATATTTTAATACACAAACAATATAGTATATATATATCAAGTGTTGAGATTGCTAATGGAAGAGATTGAAATAGTTTGCAACGGCAAGATATATGCCACACACAGTAGTTGAGATTTAATTTCACTAGTGTTACCACTCCTAATCAAGGGACGAGTCTATCAGTCTACACAATGGCTTCGTCATTTTGTTTTGATATTGCCGTTTTAATATAGTCAAGAGTGTCTGTTATTTTTGATTTCCGGTTTTCGCTCTTCATTTGGCTAGATAATTAGACATAGTCAAGTGGACAAGAAAGCCATTCTTAACATGGGGAAAATTCATCTGAGAGGAAGATTATCATTAATAAAAAGGGACCATATATTATCACTGTTGTCCCATCTGCAGAACAGAAACTGGAAATTAAAAAGAACAGACGATCTTCACTATAATCATATTGCCTTTCCTTCTACAAGTGTTAGGAGCCCCTGCTATCTCAACTGTTCTACATCTAATGACTCAAGAACTCTCATCCATTCTTCCAATATTCAAAGTCTCTTGTTCTGCACACATTTCCTTATACTTTCCAGATTTAATCTTCATCTGAAGTCACCAGATTTAAGACTTGTAGTACATATTGATCACATGATTCTCCTATTTCTCTCCATGTAGCATACATTCTCAATCCTAACTGGTCATGTTTCACACTTCGTAAGCATGCATGACAGGTTCCTCGTTTAGTCAACAGTAGTAACTTTGTTCATAAACAGAATATCGTCAAATACTAACCAAGACCCCCTTTTCAGTAATGATAATATTTTTAGTTTAAAGATGTTGGAACGTACTAGCCAAAGTACTTGTCTATGCCAGGTTTCTCAAGTTTTTGTGATTTTTAGTTATGATTAGAAGATAATCTATGAAATATTTTTCATCCATTTTTAAAAAAAAATTTTATTAGAAAAAAAACAAAAAAAACTGGTTGATGATTGACATCAGTTAAGAAATAACTGAAATACTATAGCAGAAAGCAATAAAAAAAAAAAATTTGCTTAGTGATTTGAATCCACGATGCCATAAAATATTGCAAGTGAAGGTGAATGATTTATCTATATGGTCAATGATCAAACAAAAATATTTTGTCTCTTTAAATCTTAAATGTAGTCTGCTTTACATCTCCACCTATCTCTGCATGGATCTAAAATAGTTTGTCTAAAATAAATTAACATAAATATTGTAGACCTTCATCATAATTTTTCATCCATTTATTTATTTATTTATTTAAGTTAACAATGTACAATGCTTTCACATTAAAAATTATAACTGATTATTATAAATATTGTTTGATGGTACAGTTTCAATGGCAAGGTCTTATATAATAAAATTTACAAAAAAATATGTGCTTATGCATTCACCATGTTACCTAGAATACATATTCCATAATTCATAAAAAATTAAATAGTTTAGGATTTTACCAAGCATAAGTCCTTTTAAACATGCATTACTTAATATAATTAAAAATTTGATGTAGAGCAATTCTTTCCTCTATAAAATTTTTGTATATAACTTATTTTTAAGTTTTCAAAGGAGTAAGAGCAAGTTCGTGTGGGCACACCTTTATAAATGATAAACTTTACAAAAATATATGCCCATCTTAATCATTGTTTTACCTAGTTTATGAGATTACTATGTGTGTGTGTGTGTGTATATATATATATATATATATTATGCATAGATCATCATATAATGATTTGATCACTGTCTGACTGACGTAAAGAACATTTAAAATTAAAATGTTTAAATTCAACGTTATTTCACGCGGTTAATGGTAGCCGAATGGATACGGTCTTCGCTAATCGAGCCAGAGATGTCTTGTGTTGCCGAGTTCAAATCGTTTGACTGGTGTTAATCGTGACACCCTGCACTGAAGATTCTCGAAAGGATGAAACACTAGTGTCTGTAGGTATTTAATTATTATAGTAAAAAATAATTATATATATATATATCTATATATATATATATATATATATATATATATATATATATATATAATGGGGATTTTTAGAATGTGAAAGATGATATAATTATTTCCACAGTCAAGCAACGTCGCAGCCCACAAGAGCTATCAAGGCTAACAAACTGGAAGACCAAGACTAGAGTTTCACCCTCATTTGAACTCATTAGTTGAACACATCAAAACTTGGGATTTGAAACTCGAACCTCTTGCCGTCGAGGCAAGTACTCTGCCACTTGAGCAACTGTTCTACACACAAGAAAATCTATTAAGAAACACAGATCAAGCAAAGTCCAACTACGGAATATACCTACTTTGTCTCAATTAAGGGATGTGGTCATCCAACCACTGAGAATCCAAGCTGATGTCTCACAAGTAGAATTTGAGATATGTATACACATGCATGCGCGCGCGCGCACACACACACACACACACACACACAGATATAGACTGTATTAAAGGAATGGCTTAGAATGACATCGACATAGATGTGGCATGTTATGATGCAATAGTTTTTGTTGGAGTTACCTTTGTTAATTATCATATTGTAACTATTTTTCAATTATGTCTGAAGTTACCATGTTCATTATTTACTTACCAGTTATGGCCCAAGTCTGTGTTATTCATGCCAATCAAGGATACATCTCTGACAATCAGTCAGGCAGTGGGATTGCTTTTGCTGAGCTAATGTATGGTTCATCCTCCCAGGCTGTATCTTTTCTCATTGAGAAGGGGTTAAATTATTGCTAATCGCCTGAGGCGCTTCTGGTGAGAAATGGTGATGAGGATACTTTTTTTTTTTTTTTCTTAGATTAAAGGGCATTTTTCTTAGATTAAAGGGCATTACTCTTAGTGTGCTGGCTTTTTAAAACCTCACATGACCTTGTGTGTAACCTGGAGAAGAGATAAATATCATATTCTCTATTTAATACTGGGTATTTCTGACCAGAAAAAATGTCCTCAGAGATAAATTTTTTGTTTACTCGATAATGTAAAAAAAAAAAAAAAAAAGAAAAATATTTTTTGTCAGCTAGAGTCTACCAATTCCATTTCAGTGGGTGCTTCCCCTCACATACACCTAAAAAAATAGCATTAGATAAAATCATGTCAATATTTTGGTTGGGTATTTTAAGTACCCGAACAATCTTAACTTCTAGATACATTAACTGTCCCTCGTGAAATCAGTCCTAACAACATCAATTTAGGCCCTTTCTGCCCCCTTTCCCTTTTTATTTTATTATATTACTTTTATTAATTGCATTTAATAATTGTCAATCCATAAACCCATGGAATGAAAATGGCATAGAGAAGATAAAAGGGAACACAACTTTGGAACAGGACTGCAGATAAAAAATGATGGAGGGGGGGGGATAATATTGGATAATAAGCAGAAAGAGACCCTTCCGTCCCTATTCCATATTTTATTTATTTGCTTTGGCCGTTGCTAACATTGCACCCTTTGCATAAACCATAAATGATACCAATAGCAATTCTGAATTAAATTGTTTTTTTAATCTTTTTATTTCCCCTCCCTCTAACTTCAAGCAATCCTCATTTCCTTCCAAATCCCCAATTCCTTGTGATCATTAATGTGAAACAGGGCCCATGAAAAACGGCACCGTGTTCGATGGCCTATGATTAGGCACAAGGGTTCTGGCCAAATTTCATCCCTTTGCAAGTGTCATAAAGCCATTAGCTTTCAGTGACCAACCAAGCAAGTTATTAGCTATTCTCTATTTCAGCTGTCGATACCCCCCCCCACCTTCTTAACCTCTTTTTGCAGACTGAAAATTATGCATGTTTTTTAGGAAATGGAGTAAATGAGAGAGAGAGAAAGAGAGGGATGAAGAGACAAACTGTGGAAGACAAGTGGTGTCTTCTGTAAATATCACCATTCTAACAACTTTGTATTCTACACACCTGCTACTGCTAAAAAGTTGGTTCTGCTTTGGGAATGTTTTGCTTTAAGGGGTTGTAAAGACTTATCGCCCAACACCTCACTCTTTCACCATTTTTGGGTCCTTTAGGTGCAGATGCAGCAGGAAATAATCCTACCATAGTTTACTAGCTTTCCCCTTCTCTATTCTTTTTCCTCCCTGTCTCTTCGTCTTTTTCCTCCTCCCTGTCTCTTCCCCCCCTCTTCTTGCTCTTTCCTATCTTTTCTTTCTCTTCCCCCTCTCATCGCCATCCATCTTTCGCTTTCGTCTCCTCCTTCACTTTATCCTTTCGGTTCTGTCTGTATCTCTCCCACTCCTAACAAACATGGCCTGCATTTATTCCCTTTGATCTCCATGAACTGGCTTTTATGAAGACTAAAATCAATTGAATTGATCAACTTTTTTTTATTTTTAACCAATTCCATCCAGATAGAAAATATCGTGATGATATTTTCTAATATCTTTTTGGTCCAATGATTTTTTTCCTTCTTTTGTATGTCATTGATTTACTGTCATTTGTTTGCTGCGGTGCCGGTGCCGGATGGTGATTGTCCTTGGCATTATTCAGAGTAGGGATGGGGTAGGGAAATGGACGGTAGAAGCCAGAATTATCAGCCTTGCCCAAGGCTGAACTCTCCTGCGAAATTGTTGATAGATAACAAGGGATTAAAGCATAAAAAGTTCAACTCGTATTGGCTTCAAAATTTGTTCAAAACATCTTTAATGCCCTTCTCTTGAACAGACTCTTAAGATATCTTAATTGTACCTTAAATTTAACAGAATGTAAATGTGAAAGGGGGGTGGGAAATAAAAACATTTACAAAATAAGTAACCTGAGTAATAACTATTAAAAGGATTTTTTTTTTTTTTTTTACATTAATCTAGAGCTTTCATTATGGAATTCTTGAAAATGTCTTACTTGAAGCGTTTTCTTTATTATTATATTGTAGCTGTATATACTCGGCGTTGCCAAGTCGAAACCTATTGCTAAGCAGAGGGTTTAATCATATGCTATTTAAGATAGATCAAATATCCTAATTTGTTAGGATTTTCCTGAAAGTGGGATACATGTTGGATTTATGGAAGCATAAAACATCTATTAAAATCAAACGGGATATGACTTTCATAGCTTCAATAACTAAAAGTTGCTTCTGGTTTTAAATGTGACGGATGTTGGCTAATAATAATTAAGAATAAATTTAATCAACTTTAAATAATATTTCTAAGCAGAACAATGAAAACCATTCTATTACTAATAACCATTAATAAGGTAAGGTTAATTATTATAATAGATTTTGTTTAATATAATGTGTGAATGAGGTAACTTGTTTAACGTAGATTTCATTTGACTAATCGTGTGTGTGTGTGTATATATATATATATATATATATATGTGTGTGTGTGAGATATATATATATATATATATATATATATATATATATATATATCAAGGGTGTGAGTTCCATTATAGAAACCTTGATTCAATTTGAATAAAATAAAATATGCATCAAGTGCGCTTGAAAGCCAAATCACAACACAATATTAGAAAAATAAACAAATATTTTACTTATTTGAAATTTATAATTTAAATATATTTCGAAGTCAATCTCCATCCTCAGCATGTTGTTTTCTTTTTTTTCTTCTTTCTTGCCATGTTGTAACGTTTGAGAAAGAAAAGTCTGTAAAGATCCGTGCATTGTATTCAGTGGTTGTATTTTGAAATGTTAGAATGGTGCGTTGGCTAATGCGAGATTAATGTCAAGGGTGTGAATTCCATTATAGAAGCATTGATTCAATTTTCTTTCTCCAACTTATTAACATGGCAAGAAAGGGGGGAAAACATACTGAGGATGGAGTTTGACTCTGAAATATATTTAAATTATAAATTTTAAACAAGTAAAACATTTGTTTACTTTCCTAATATTCCCTTGTGATTTGGGTTTTAAGCGCACTTGATGCATATATATATATATATATATATATATATATATAATCATACTAAAATAAGTGTATAAAAGTCAATTTTCAGTATGAAAATTAATTTGTGAAACGGTATACCTTTTGTTAATATTGTGAACAAACGGAGCAGAATACCACTTTATTATAATTATTCTAATGCTAGAAATAGTTCACTAAATAATAAAGTGAACTGTGCATGTCTGACATGTTTCATCAATTACGTTTGCAAATTTAAGTTTATGACCTAAAAATGGAAAATCTTATAATAACTAATAATAAAAATAATTTCTTTCACTTTTAATAAAGGCAAAACCTGAAATATGAATTAATCTATGGGGATGTGGGTGTTTTATTTATAGATTCAGGAGAGAGAAAGAGGGAATTAGTTAATTAAAAATAAATAAATCTTTATATTTTTAAGGTAAGGTTTACCTAGAATGTGACAACAGTAGGTAACCAATTGTTGTTGATAAAAAGTAGATTATTACTTACCCAGGCAACACCAGGTAGCTCTGATAGTTTTTAATATGAATAAAATATATATATATATATATATATATATATATATATATATATATAAGAAACAGTATAAAAATAAAGTATGAAAAAGTAAGAAAACAGATTTACAAATATGAAAATTGAGAGAAATTGTGTATGTGAGTGTGTATGTATATATATATATATATATATATATATATATATATATATATATATATATATATATATATTCGCATTCCTGTCTGTTTATATTTGTTCGTTCACAATTTGATTAATATATACAAAAGGTCCATTATTTTCCTAATTACTTTTCATACTGAAAACTTACTTGCATAAACTTTATTTCATTTATTTCTATATATAGTATATGATTAAGAGGTAACCTCATTTGCATATTACATTAAGTAAAATCGGTTTTACTAAATAGGTATGTTAGAAAGAAAATTGGTTTAAGTGTTCTATTTAAAGTTAATTTATATTGATGATATATTTTGAATTATTATTACCCACATTGTTTTTTATAGAAACCGGTTTATAGTTATTTTCATTGGGTGCCATCTTTGTTCTCTTTTTTTTTGCATTTAAACAGGGGTGGTTTGTTATTTTGATGAATAATTATATTAAAACTAAAAACAATTTCCTTATTTCGATTTTTTTTTTCAGAGGATTACATTTTCATTTAAAAGAAACAAGCAATCTGATCCAATTATGATCCTTTATTTGAAACAAAAACAATCATTATTTTTGGAATTAGTTTAAATAATTTCTTTCTTTCATAAGCATTAGTTTTCACGTTCGCTTACACCAGCTAGTAGTCTTCTTTTTTTTTTTTTTTTTTTTTTTTTTTGCTTTAAAATATGGGTGTTCGGAAATTTCGGCAGATAATTAAAACAAAAAACAATTTTCATGTTTTGATTTTTTTTTTTTCTTTTTTTATCAGAGGGTTACATTTTTATTTAAAAGAAACGATTTAATCTAATTACAATTATTTAAAACAAAAACAAAAACTTTCATTTGCATTTTTCTACCAGCTTTTTTTTTTTTCTTTTGCACATAAACAGGGTTATTTTTTTTTCAACTTTGTATTATTCATTTGGCATTTTTTTGCAGTAGTTAATTACAACTAAACATTTCTCTTATTTTGAGGGTTATGTAAATCACATTTTTTTTTTTTCTTTTTTGACACTAACTGCTAATTTTTTTTTTCTTTTAATAACACAATAAGTCATAACTCATCATTTTTATAACAAAAACGCTTATTCGGTTAACACAAATTCTACTTTGGTATTTTTGAAACTGAATTATTTACAGTTTGTTTTCATTGCAACAGACCATAAAGAAAAATTTTTCTAGGCTAAGGCAGCATTAAAGAAACTTGCTTAAACTGGTATATAGTCATAAAAAAGTGCTCAATAACCGGAGAACAGATTCCCTTCATATCCCTTCTGCCGAAATATCTGGAGAGATTGTCAATTACATTTTGTGTTTTTATCCGTTCTTTTTTTTTTTTTAGATTGTTGTGGGCTAATGATGGAGTTGACATATAATAATGAAAAAGTGCTCAATATCCTTAGTATAGCAGGTGTGTCCAAACCGAACTTCATGTCGACCCGGGCAACGTCAGGTATCCATGCTAGTATGTATGTGTGTGTATATATATATATATATATATATATATATGTATAAGGAATGAAAAAATATACCAGCGGTGGTTGACGTTATGTTTAAAGAAAAAATAGAAAAAACCGAATGAAATTATTAAAAAATCAACGTTTCGTCCTTGTTTCAGAGGACATCTTCAGGATAATTGAAATAAAAATGTGAGAAAAGAAAAAGTCATAGATCGTGCGAAAAAAGACAGTTTTTAAATCCAACCCATGTCGTCCTTTCCCGACATGGGTTGGATTTAAAAACTCTTTTTTCGCACGATCTATGACTTTTTCTTTTCTCACATTTTTATTTCAATTATCCTGAAGATATCCTCTGAAACAAGGACGAAACGTTGATTTTTTAATAATTTCATTCGGTTTTTTCTATTTTTTCTTTAAACATATATATATATATATATATATATATATATATATATATATATATATGTTTATATATATATATAACGTGATGGGAGGATTCCAAATTTTTTAAGTCTGATACAAGTATAGATTCCGATTCTTTTAAAATTTCTTAACACTTAAAGATTGAATGCTTTTTAAAACAGTTCCAATGACTGTCTGCCTCACCCCCATGTAATGTCCACATATATTTTGAAAAATGTAAAATGCATTTGGGAGATGGACGTACACTCGTATAACAAGAGTAGATCTTTCTAAATACTTTTCTCTAATATTTTCCTTGTAATTGATTGAAAATTGTGAGACAATTTTTTTTTTTTTTTTTTAACAAATCTGATTTGCATTTGGTCGTCAATAATGCCATTTGAAATTTTCATAAACAATTAAAAAGAATCGACGGTTAGTATGCAAAATGCATAATGTTATTTAGAAAACCATTCTTAACATTGTGATTGGTCTCTGTTTACTATTCTCTACTTTCTCTCTGAATTGTTCATATTTTTTTCTCTCGCAATTTGGTCGATTATTAGATTGATTAGCTTTACTATAAAAAGAAAAACAAGATACAAATGATAAGTTGTAATAGTAATACTATGAATAATAATATTGGCAAATAGATTAACATATTTAGCCCCCCCCCCCCCCATGAGATTTTTTTTTAGATAATTACGTGTCAGAAAAACAATTATTTCAAAATTTGAAGTAGGAAAGCAATTCTGCACATAAGTTCAACATAAAATGATAATCATTTCCTGCTCCTTTGAATCTTGTCTAGTCACTCAAAAATCGAAACAAAATATTGGTAGAATGTAACATTTACGCTTGGTTTTTGACATTTATTTGATGTATTTCTTCCAGCATTTGTTTAATTTTTGATTTTGACCGGTTATCAGGGGTCATTGTGAAAAGCTTATGGGGCAGCCATTTTTTATTCTAACTCAACAGAATGAACACTGTTTGTACTGAAAACACACTTTAAAATAAGTTTAAATGCAAATAAACCTAGCCATTAAGGAAGAACAATCTTGCCTTTGGTAACATTTATTTGTTGTATATGTTTTTTTTGTCTCTTTTATTTTGTTGTTTTGTTAGTTATAGTAACAAATGCCCAAATTTTGCTCTTCTTTGTGGGATAAATTTAATTGTAGATATAATTTCCTTTTTAATCTGTTTTCCCTTTATGTATTTTAGCCAAGATTTTGATAAACTCAGGTTGAGATTTTTATCTATATTTTTCACTTGTGTCCCAATTTCAGAAGCAACCGATGACAGATGCCAACAAAATCAAAAATCTTTGTCCAGGGCATTTTAAATCCTTTGATATCAAGTGTAAACTCCCTTAAACGTTTACTAAATATATGAGAAAATATTTACAAAGGAATGTTTACAGTAATGTACCAATAAAAAAAATACATTAGACTCTAAGAATCCATGTTAAATATAGGAGTGGGATTTATAATCCATGCCTGGCTCTTAATCTTATGTTGTGAATGAACAACTTCTAATGAATAAATAAATTTGTATTTGTTTCATTTTTTTTATTGGCAAGAAAAAATTAAGAGTCATTTTGGAATTGGAAATTAGACTCAAAATTTTCTGATACTGATTCTAATATCCCCCAAAAGTTTTAATTTTTCTGATTTCGATTAATCATCCCAGCACTAATTTTATATATAATACATATGGATTAAGTTTTTTTCTTCTTCATTTATCTAAATTATATTCATATCCAAACACCTTAGGATTATTTAATTCAGTTATATATATTGTAAAATACCCCATATATACCGAGCTTTCAAAACATTCTTATCCCAGTGTTTCATTGGCATAATTTATATAAGCAGTTTTATGTTCTGATTCATTTTTAATTTCAATCTCGAATTTTCTTATATACATCCACAACAGTTTTGTTCATGTTAACATTAGTAGTAGTTATATTAACACGATTTAATGAAAAAGTTTAACATTCAAAATGATTACTTTGAAATTCAAATTATAACTTCTAGTCATGTGTACACAAGCCAACGACTAAGCTTACATTGGAATGATTTATTTTTAATGTTAACTCAGCACTAAACGCAATAACTAACAAAGTTTTTCTTTGTAAAAAATTAAAATTAATGTGCTTTATTTTAACAATTAAAGTTGTTGCTCACTATTACTATTATGATAAAAACCGTTATATTTGCCATAAAAAAAGGAAAAACTGCTTATCTTTTTAAACTACCAAAAAATATAGGTTCATATTTTTTATAATAATTTTCTCTTAAGTTTATTTTTAATAATGAAGGCACCCCCCCAAAAAAAAACAAACACAAAATAGCCATTTGAAATTACTCAAAATTACTTAACTATTATTTAACCAATTAACTGCTTTTTCGTTTACTCCTTTCATTATACAACCAGTTTTTAATTGGTAATTTATTTTTATGCTTATACAAAACCAAATCCATTGATTTTGAATGTCGAAAAGAACATATAATATAACCTTTTATTTTCTAATAAGGAAAATTAATAAAATGTGACCATGTTCATACATAGTAAATTTCCCCAATATTAGAATATATCAAATAACAAAAATGACAATTATTTTTGTGAATTTTATCAAGTGAACAAAATGTGAAATAAAAATTATTTCTTTGTTTTTCTGTAAAGACGGCTACAGTTTAATTGCTGCCAGAAGGTTGGTAGCTTTTTGCTAATACTGAAGTAAAAAAGCATATAAAAATAAAATGTTTAAATTCAACATTAATTCACACGGTTAATGGTAGCTGAATGGATACGGCCTTTGCTAATCAAGCTAGAGATGGCTTGTGTTGCTAGGTTTGAATCTGACTATTGTTAATCGTGACACCTTGCACTGAAGATTCCCGAAAGGATGAAACACTGGTGTCTCTAGGTATTTAATTATTACAGTATATATATATATATATATATATATATATATATATTATATTAGGGATGTACCAATTATCAAATTGGCCCATTACTAATTAATCGGCCTTTGATAATTGGTTTTCTAATGCCGATTTATCAACAAATTTTGTCATAAATGATAATCATATTGGAAAGGAAGACAAGTTATTTCACTCTTTTGCTTGCCACTGAAATTTGTCGAAAAGACATGCATCGTCTAAACCATATCAAAAACAGACATGACGTGCTGTTCACACTTTTACAACTGCACTGAATTTGAAACAAATAGATGTAAGCATATGGAAAATTTCCCTCCTTTCTTGTCCTAACGAATTATTATTTTTTACTTTAAATCACTGTCAAAGAAAATTATTACTTCATCTTTCAGTTTTTATGTTGAGGAATTTTACAGTAAATCGCGACGATGTGTGAATCGAAAATAAAGCATTTTTCATCAGTCATACTCTTGTTCCTTATTTTCGGACTCTTGCTACCATTACATATTTTTGTTTTTATGGTTTTGATAATGCGTATTTTATGATAAATTACTAATTGATATCAGACATAAGTAATTTAAATATGCAAAAAAATTAATTAAATATCAACAACCTTCAACCATTATGACAATCAGTTTTTGCTGGAAGTATTTTGATGTCAATCCCAAGAATAAGAATACAGCTGCTTGCAAGTCATGTCAAACCATTACATCAGAAGGTGGCAAATCAGCAAAAGCTTTTACAATGATTAATATGTTACACCATCTTAGAAAAGTTCATTCAAAAGCAGAAGTTGCAAATAAGAAAAGGAAGCACAACGAATATTCAAGAACAGGCATTCCAGGAACAAATCATAGCAACTATGAGCCTTCAGTGAAACACCAAACTACTATAGAATCAATATTGGCCAAAAAGAAAATTTGGGATAATAATGATCACAAGAGATCCATTATCTGATCAGAGAAATGATTGCTGTTGATATTCAACCATATTTTGTAACATCTGACATTGGATTTAATAGGCTTGTTGCAAAACTTTGTTCAAATTACAGCATTCCATCAAAACTATAGTTCACTGCAAAATAATTTTTGATATATTTACAAAAGTAAAAAAAAAATTCAACTGTTTCTTCCTGAAATTAGCATTTCATGAACTATAGACATTTGGAGAGCTACAACAGATAATGCCCCCTTTCTAACTTTGACAAGTCATTGGTTTTCAGATGACTTTGAACAGTGCAGAGCTGTGTTTAGAGTTGTTTCGTTTCCTGGAGCACACACAGGTGCAATAATAAGTGAAGAATTGCACAACGTTATGGATGAACATAAAATATTGAATAAAAATTTTCCAAATCTGACAGGATTCAGGAACTAATATAGTTGCTAAAGTCAGAATGTAATTTAGAATAACTGTCATACATTGTGATTCAGGCTGTAAAACAACTATTACATCTAACTTTAATCGCTTTACATTAGCAATTAGCAAATTAACTGAAATACAGAATCAGCTTAATTTGGAAAAAAACAAACTCATTCAAAATGTGACCACATGGTGGAATTCAACATATTATATGCTGAAAATAAATTTAGAAAAATGAAAAGTTCTTGTAAAGTATGCTGTGAAGATTCCTACCTTAACAACTTGCGAATAGGGACTTGTTTGAAAAAATATCCAGTTCCTGAGTCCATTTGAAGAAATCACCAAAGAAACAAGTTACAGAACATCACTCATATCAATGAAAATATCTACGAATTTAGCTGTGAGCTTACGAGGGGTGTGCAATAAGTAATGCCCCTGACCCACTTCCCATAGCAGTAGAGCAACGAAACTTGGCACAGTTATTAGTCTCTCTCTACATAGGAACCACTCAGAGTTATGTATTTCTCCCATCGATGGATGCAGCTCTGGAGGCCGTTTTTGTAGAACATCCCAGGTTGGTACTCCAACCACGATGGGACTTAAGAAATCAAGGCTGCATCATCTGGGAAACGCTTTCCTTTCAAAAACAACTTCATGGCTGGGAAGAGGTGAAAGTCAGAGGGTTCAAGGTCAGGATAGTAGGAAGTATGGGGAATGATTTCATAACCACACGCCCATGCTTCTGATCTTGCGACATGCGAGTTGATGACCGGAGCGTTGTCCTGCAGGAGGAGGGTACCTTTGCTGATCTTGCCCTGCCTCTTGATTTTGATAGCTTCCCTTAGTTTCCTCAAAAGTGAAGCATAATAGGCTCCTGTAATTGTGGTACCCGTTGCCAGGAAATCTATCATCACTACTCAATCCTGGTTCCAGAAGACTGTGAGCATGACCTTGCCAGTGGAGGACTGCATCCTTGCCTTTTTTGGAGGTGGTGAGTCCAAGTGCTTCCACTGCATTGACTGGGCTTTGGTCTCTGTATCATAGTGATGGACCCAGGTTTCATCCTGTGTAATCAGTCTTTTGAAAAACTTTGACTCATCTTCTTGGCACATCTCCAAATTCATCCTCGAGCACTCGATGCGTTCTCGCTTCTGGAATGGTGTGAGCAACCTGGGAATCCATCTGGAAGACACCTTATGCATATGCAAATGGTCATGAATGATAGTTTCCACAGACCCTGTACTAATCTTGACATCTTGGGCTATTTGGCAATTATGTAATGCGCCGATCTTCCAAAATAGCAGCCTCAACTTGATGGACAGATACCTCATCATTGGCAGAAGGTGGGAGGGGGGGGGGGCGACCAGGTCTGGGAGTTGTTTCCACAGACATCCAGCCATGTTTGAATTCACGATTGCCAGCGTTTTACAAGGTCATATGATGGGGCATTATCACCATAAGTTTCTTTCATTTCATCAAAAGTCTCCTGTGGTGTGCGTCCTTTCAAATACAAAAACCGGATCACTGCTCGACATTCAACAGGCTCCATTTCACACCTGACTCAGTTCAAACACCTGTAAAACAGAAACCACAATTAGTTCAGAGCTGTAATTTACCACATAACCCGTAGAGATATAAAATATTGCACATGTAAAATTTCAGCTAGATCAGACAACTGCAAGTGAGTCAGGGGCATTACTTATTGCACGCCCCTCGTATTTGTCAAAAGTTGCCCAATTTAATTCTAGCTAATTCTAACTTCAGTGGAATCTTTCTTATCGTTGTTGAACAATTCAGGTTATCAATTAAAACAAGATTTTCATCCTATCTAAATGATAAAAATTTGTGTATATCTACTTTCCTAAACCCATGATCCAAATGTTTTAAAAGATTGGCATAGAAAACATTTAGAATTGGATTCTATTTCTACTTTTCACTGATCAGTATACACAGACATGTGTAAATAACAATATGACAACTTTGAAACTAAAAAGTAACCAGTAAAAATGTCGCAGAGGATTCTTTCATCACTCCTAATATAAAAAGACAATAGTAAATAAAGTACAATTATTTCTAATTCAATTTTGACCTTCATTTTTCAGGTGTCTCTCCCGTCACTCTCTTTCCCCTCTCTCCCGTCACTCTCTTTCCCCTCTCTCCCGTCACTCTCTTTCCCCTCCCTCCCGTCACTCTCTTTCCCCCTCCCTCCCGTCACTCTCTTTCCCCTCCCTCCCGTCACTCTCTTTCCCCTCCCTCCCGTCACTCTCTTTCCCCTCCCTCCCGTCACTCTCTTTCCCCCTCCCTCCCGTCACTCTCTTTCCCCTCCCTCCCGTCACTCTCTTTCCCCTCCCTCCCGTCACTCTCTTTCCCCTCCCTCCCGTCACTCTCTTTCCCCTCCCTCCCGTCACTCTCTTTCCCCTCCCTCCCGTCACTCTCTTTCCCCTCCCTCCCGGCACTCTCTTTCCCCTCCCTCCCGTCACTCTCTTTCCCCCTCCCTCCCGTCACTCTCTTTCCCCTCCCTCCCGTCACTCTCTTTCCCCTCCCTCCCGTCACTCTCTTTCCCCTCCCTCCCGTCACTCTCTTTCCCCTCCCTCCCGTCACTCTCTTTCCCCTCTCTCCCGTCACTCTCTTTCCCCTCTCTCCCGTCACTCTCTTTCCCCTCTCTCCCGTCACTCTCTTTCCCCTCCCTCCCGTCACTCTCTTTCCCCTCCCTCCCGTCACTCTCTTTCCCCCTCCCTCCCGTCACTCTCTTTCCCCTCCCTCCCGTCACTCTCTTTCCCCTCCCTCCCGTCACTCTCTTTCCCCTCTCTCCCGTCACTCTCTTTCCCCTCCCTCCCGTCACTCTCTTTCCCCTCCCCTCCCGTCACTCTCTTTCCCCTCCCTCCCGTCACTCTCTTTCCCCTCCCTCCCGTCACTCTCTTTCCCCTCCCTCCCGTCACTCTCTTTCCCCTCCCTCCCGTCACTCTCTTTCCCCTCCCTCCCGTCACTCTCTTTCCCCTCCCTCCCGTCACTCTCTTTCCCCTCCCTCCCGTCACTCTCTTTCCCCCTCCCTCCCGTCACTCTCTTTCCCCTCCCTCCCGTCACTCTCTTTCCCCTCCCTCCCGTCACTCTCTTTCCCCTCCCTCCCGTCACTCTCTTTCCCCTCCCTCCCGTCACTCTCTTTCCCCTCCCTCCCGTCACTCTCTTTCCCCTCCCTCCCGTCACTCTCTTTCCCCTCCCCTCCCGTCACTCTCTTTCCCCTCCCTCCCGTCACTCTCTTTCCCCTCCCTCCCGTCACTCTCTTTCCCCTCCCTCCCGTCACTCTCTTTCCCCTCCCTCCCGTCACTCTCTTCCCCTCCTCCCGTCACTCTCTTTCCCCTCCTCCCGTCACTCTCTTTCCCCTCCCACCGTCACTCTCTTTCCCCTCCCTCCCGTCACTCTCTTTCCCCTCCCTCCCGTCACTCTCTTTCCCCTCCCTCCCGTCACTCTCTTTCCCCTCTCTCCCGTCACTCTCTTTCCCCTCCCTCCCGTCACTCTCTTTCCCTCTCTCCCGTCACTCTCTTTCCCTCCCTCCCGTCACTCTCTTTCCCCTCCCTCCCGTCACTCTCTTTCCCCTCCCTCCCGTCACTCTCTTTCCCCTCTCTCCCGTCACTCTCTTTCCCCTCCCTCCCGTCACTCTCTTTCCCCTCCCTCCCGTCACTCTCTTTCCCCTCCCTCCCGTCACTCTCTTTCCCCTCCCTCCCGTCACTCTCTTTCCCCTCCCTCCCGTCACTCTCTTTCCCCTCCCTCCCGTCACTCTCTTTCCCCTCCCTCCCGTCACTCTCTTTCCCCTCCCTCCCGTCACTCTCTTTCCCCTCCCTCCCGTCACTCTCTTTCCCCTCCCTCCCGTCACTCTCTTTCCCCTCCCTCCCGTCACTCTCTTTCCCCTCCCTCCCGTCACTCTCTTTCCCCTCCCTCCCGTCACTCTCTTTCCCCTCCCTCCCGTCACTCTCTTTCCCCTCCCTCCCGTCACTCTCTTTCCCCTCCCTCCCGTCACTCTCTTTCCCCTCCCTCCCGTCACTCTCTTTCCCCTCCCTCCCGGCACTCTCTTTCCCCTCCCTCCCGTCACTCTCTTTCCCCTCTCTCCCGTCACTCTCTTTCCCCTCCCTCCCGTCACTCTCTTTCCCCTCCCTCCGTCACTCTCTTTCCCCTCCCTCCCGTCACTCTCTTTCCCCTCCCTCCCGTCACTCTCTTTCCCCTCCCTCCCGTCACTCTCTTTCCCCTCCCTCCCGTCACTCTCTTTCCCCTCCCTCCCGTCACTCTCTTTCCCCTCCCTCCCGTCACTCTCTTTCCCCTCCCTCCCGTCACTCTCTTTCCCCTCCCTCCCGTCACTCTCTTTCCCCTCCCTCCCGTCACTCTCTTTCCCCTCCCTCCCGTCACTCTCTTTCCCCTCCCTCCCGTCACTCTCTTTCCCCTCCCTCCCGTCACTCTCTTTCCCCTCCCTCCCGTCACTCTCTTTCCCCTCCTCCCGTCACTCTCTTTCCCCTCCCTCCCGTCACTCTCTTTCCCCTCCCTCCCGTCACTCTCTTTCCCCTCCCTCCCGTCACTCTCTTTCCCCTCCCTCCCGTCACTCTCTTTCCCCTCCCTCCCGTCACTCTCTTTCCCCTCCCTCCCGTCACTCTCTTTCCCCTCCCTCCCGTCACTCTCTTTCCCCTCCCTCCCGTCACTCTCTTTCCCCTCCCTCCGTCACTCTCTTTCCCCTCCCTCCCGTCACTCTCTTTCCCCTCCCTCCCGTCACTCTCTTTCCCCTCCCTCCCGTCACTCTCTTTCCCCTCCCTCCCGTCACTCTCTTTCCCCTCCCTCCCGTCACTCTCTTTCCCCTCCCTCCCGTCACTCTCTTTCCCCTCCCTCCCGTCACTCTCTTTCCCCTCCCTCCCGTCACTCTCTTTCCCCTCCCTCCCGTCACTCTCTTTCCCTCCCTCCCGTCACTCTCTTTCCCCTCCCTCCCGTCACTCTCTTTCCCCTCCCTCCCGTCACTCTCTTTCCCCTCCCTCCCGTCACTCTCTTTCCCCTCCCTCCCGTCACTCTCTTTCCCCTCCCTCCCGTCACTCTCTTTCCCCTCCCTCCCGTCACTCTCTTTCCCCTCCCTCCCGTCACTCTCTTTCCCCTCCCTCCCGTCACTCTCTTTCCCCTCCCTCCCGTCACTCTCTTTCCCTCCCTCCCGTCACTCTCTTTCCCCTCCCTCCCGTCACTCTCTTTCCCCTCCCTCCCGTCACTCTCTTTCCCCTCCCTCCCGTCACTCTCTTTCCCCTCCCTCCCGTCACTCTCTTTCCCCTCCCTCCCGTCACTCTCTTTCCCCTCCCTCCCGTCACTCTCTTTCCCCTCCCTCCCGTCACTCTCTTTCCCCTCCCTCCCGTCACTCTCTTTCCCCTCCCTCCCGTCACTCTCTTTCCCCTCCCTCCCGTCACTCTCTTTCCCCTCCCTCCCGTCACTCTCTTTCCCCTCCCTCCCGTCACTCTCTTTCCCCTCCCTCCCGTCACTCTCTTTCCCCTCCCTCCCGTCACTCTCTTTCCCCTCCCTCCCGTCACTCTCTTTCCCCTCCCTCCCGTCACTCTCTTTCCCCTCCCTCCCGTCACTCTCTTTCCCCTCCCTCCCGTCACTCTCTTTCCCTCCCTCCCGTCACTCTCTTTCCCCTCCCTCCCGTCACTCTCTTTCCCCTCCCTCCCGTCACTCTCTTTCCCCTCCCTCCCGTCACTCTCTTTCCCCTCCCTCCCGTCACTCTCTTTCCCCTCCCTCCCGTCACTCTCTTTCCCCTCCCTCCCGTCACTCTCTTTCCCCCTCCCTCCCGTCACTCTCTTTCCCCTCCCTCCCGTCACTCTCTTTCCCCTCCCTCCCGTCACTCTCTTTCCCCTCCCTCCCGTCACTCTCTTTCCCCTCCCTCCCGTCACTCTCTTTCCCCTCCCTCCCGTCACTCTCTTTCCCCTCCCTCCCGTCACTCTCTTTCCCCTCCCTCCCGTCACTCTCTTTCCCCTCCCTCCCGTCACTCTCTTTCCCCTCCCTCCCGTCACTCTCTTTCCCCTCCCTCCCGCACTCTCTTTCCCCTCCCTCCCGTCACTCTCTTTCCCCTCCCTCCCGTCACTCTCTTTCCCCTCCCTCCCGTCACTCTCTTTCCCCTCCCTCCCGTCACTCTCTTTCCCCTCCCTCCCGTCACTCTCTTTCCCCTCCCTCCCGTCACTCTCTTTCCCCTCCCTCCCGTCACTCTCTTTCCCCTCCCTCCCGTCACTCTCTTTCCCCTCCCTCCCGTCACTCTCTTTCCCCTCCCTCCCGTCACTCTCTTTCCCTCCCTCCCGTCACTCTCTTTCCCCTCCCTCCCGTCACTCTCTTTCCCCTCCCTCCCGTCACTCTCTTTCCCCTCCTCCCGTCACTCTCTTTCTCCCTCCTCCCGTCACTCTCTTTCTCCTCTCTCCCGTCACTCTCTTTCCCCTCCCTCCCGTCACTCTCTTTCCCCTCTCTCTCTCCCGTCACTCTCTTTCTCCTCTCTCTCTCCCGGCTCTCTCTTTCTCCTCTCCTCTCCCGTCTCTCTCTTCTCTCTCTCTCTCCCGTCTCTCTCTTTCTCTCTCTCTCTCCCGTCACTCTCTTTCTCCTCTCTCCTCTCTCTCTTTCTCTCTCCTCTCTCTCTTCTCTCTCTCCCGTCTCTCTCTTTCTCTTTCTCTCCCGTCTCTCTCTTTCTCTCTCCCGGCTCTCTCTTTCTCTCTCCGTCTCTCTCTTCCCTCCTCCCGGCTCTCTCTTTCTCTCTCTCTCTCTTCTCTCTCCCGGCTCTCTCTTTCTCTCTCCCGGCTCTCTCTTTCTCTCTCTCTCTTCTCTCTCTCCGGCTCTCTCTTTCTCTCTCCGCTCTCTCTCTCTCTCTCTCTCTCTCTCTCTCTCTCCCGGCTCTCTCTTTCTCTCTCTCTCTCTCTCTCCTCTTTCTCTCTCTCTCTCTCCCGCTCTCTCTTTCTCTCTCTTCTCCCGGCTCTCTCTTTCTCTCTCTCTCTCTCCCGGCTCTCTCTTCTCTCTCTCTCTCTCCCGGCTCTCTCTTCTCTCTCTCTCTCTCCCGTCTCTCTCTTTCTCTCTCTCTCTCTCCCGGCTCTCTCTTTCTCTCTCTCTCTCTCCCGGCTCTCTCTTTCTCTCTCTCTCTCTCCCGGCTCTCTCTTTCTCTCTCTCTCTCTCTCCCGGCTCTCT